>NC_080768.1:42050168-42368385 GCF_020826845.1 Diceros bicornis minor | reverse complement strand
TATCTGACGACCAGCTGACATCCTAAGAATTGCTTGTTGGAGGTCTGGGGAACCCTCCCACATGGGAGGAAATGAATCTCAGAACACTATTTATAGGTATACACTCAAAAGAACTCAATGCAGAGGTATAAACACATATAGGTACACCCGTGTTGTTAACAGTGTTATTCAAAATAGCCAGAAGCTGGAAGCAAGCCAGGTGTCCATCAACGCATGAATTGACAAAAAAAATGTGGTGGATACACACAGTGGAATACCATTCACCCTTAAAAAGGAAGGAATTCTGACACATGCTATGACATGGATGAACCTTAAGGACTTTATGCTAAGTGAAATAAAGCCAGCCACAAAAGGAAAAATACTGTATGATTCCACTCATATAAGGTACTTAGAGTAGTCAAATTCATAGGAATAGAAAGGAGAATGGTGGTTCCCAGGGGCAAGAGGGAGAGACAACAGAGAGTTGTTGCTTAATGGGCACAAAGTTTCAGTGCAAGGTGAAAGTAGGTCTGTGGATGGTTGGAGGTTATAAGTACACAATAATGTGAATGTACTGAGTGTCACTGAGCTGGACACTTAAAAATGGTTAAAATGGTGGATTTTATGTTATGCATATTTTATGACCATTTAAAAAAATTAATTATTTTTAACAAATAAACAAACACTAGCTACATGCAATAGCATGGATAAATATCAAAACCATAATGTGGCATAAAAGAAATTATATTCAAAAGGCTATATATTTCATAATTCCATTTATATAAAATCCAAAAAAGAAACAAAACCGAGGTCTGGCTTCCAGTAATGGTGGAGTAGCATGTTGAACTAACACTGTCACAGATAACAATGATAAAATCTGCATAAATTATTATATATATTTATAGAGAATCATGTATCTATATGTAATACACATATAATAAATGTGTATATGTGTGTATGTATAAATCTCTTCCAAAAGCAAGCAGAACTGAGAGGGAGTCTTCCCTTAAATGATGGGAATTGCACCAGGAGATATTTGCAAGCTTGAGTCTTTTGCCTCAAAGCATTCCAAAATCTGTACATGGTCCAGACAGGGGAAAAACTACAGTCTTACTTGTAATGTTACAGGATGTATTTTGGGGCTGTCAGAGTAGCTGGAAAGTTAGGGGAGAAATTCTGGAAGAGAGGGACCCACAAAGAGGAAAATCTCAAAATATATATGAATGTCTCACCCCCACACACACCAAATTGGCAGATCTTTGAACAACACACATGCAGGGTAGGCTCCAGAGGGCCTAGAGTAAAAACAACAGTTGGAAGATGAAAGAACTGAATGAGGATTTCAGCTATGCTCACTGTAAAGGAGATAGGATTGGAGTTTCAGTCCAGCCAAGTTAACTCTCTGCTAGAAAAACAACAACACTCTTCAAAGGAATACAATAGAATCCAGAGGCTCTTTAACTATCATTCATGGTTTCCAGTACACAATTTTGAAAAATCATGAGACTTGAAGAAATAGGAAAATGTAATCCATATATGAGCAAAAACAGGCAGTAGAAGCTATCCCCCAGTTGTTGCAATTAGCAAACAAGGATAAGAAAATAGCTATTATAAAGATGATCAAGGTGGTAAAGGAAAATATTCTCATAATGAATGAACAGATGTTGAAACTCAGCAGAGAAATGGAAATTACAAAAAAGAACCAAATCAGAAGATGAAATAAAAAAATACTTTCGAGTTTACCGGTAGATGAGAAACAGTAGAAGAAACATGAAGATAGAGCAATAGAAATTATCTAGCCTGAAGAAAAGAATGTAAAAATTTTGAAGAAAAATGAAGAGAGCCTTACAACTTGTGAGATGATTGAGTCCCCAGCAGAGAGGGGAAGGACAGAAAAATTAAATGAGGCAGAAAGGCAAATCAACCAGTAATAACATAACTTTCAAAATTTGGTGGAAAATCTAAAATTTTAGATCCAAGAGGGTCAGGAAACCTAAAAAATAAAATACAAATTAAAAACATACCTAGGCATGTGATAGTCAAGCTGCTAAAATCCAAAGATAAAAGGAAAATCTTGAAAGCAGTCAAGGAAATACATATATACATGGGAAGACGTTACATACAGGGAGAAATAATGTGAATGATGGATGATACATTATCAAAAACAAAAGAGACAAATCAATAACAAAATGACATCTTTCAAGTGCAGAATGAAAACCCAAAAGTTAACACAGGATTCTATATTTAGCAGAGCTCACTTTCATAAAGGAAGCAGAAGTCACAATAAGAGACCGCACACCTATTAGATGGCCAAAATAAAAAATAAAATTGCAAATACCAAGTGCTGGTGAGGACTAGGAGCAACTAGAACTGGGAATGCAACATGATAGTTGCATTCGGAAAACAGTTTAGCAGGTTCTTATAAAGTTAAACATACATTTATTACATGACTCAGATATCCCCCTCCTAGAGATTTACCGAAGCAAATTGAAAACTAATATGTAAACAAAAACCTTTGTGTGAATCTTTATAGCCATTTTATTCATAATTGCCAAAAGTTGGAAATAAACTAAATGTCTTTCATCAGGTGAGTGGAGAAAGAAGCTGTGGTGCATCGGGACATTAGAATAGTACTTGGCAATAAAAAGGATAAACTCTTGATTCGCACAACAACATGGATGAATCTTGGAGGCATTTCTCTAAGTGAAGGAAGCCAGATTCAAAAGGCTATCTGGTATATGATTTCATTTATATTACTCTCTAGAAAAGGCAGAATTACAAGGATGGAAAGTGATCAGTGGTTGCCAAGGGATGGAGTGAGGGAAGCAGTTGACTACAAAGAGACAGTATGAGAGAATTTTGGGAGTGAATAAAACAGCTCTGTATGGTACTGTGGAGATGGATACACGACCATAAAGTTGTCAAAACCCATAGAACTGTACACCGCAAAGAGTGAATTTTACTCTGCAAATTTTAAAAATCAATCAGGATGCTGGGGAACTCAGATGGAATGCAGTGACAAATGAATCTCACTGTATTACAAGCACGTGACATAATCACACAGAAGGGGTGGAGATGAAAGGTCCTGACCTAAGTAACTTTGGAAGACAGTGTTTTGATGGGATACTGTAAAACTAAAGTACTGGACACAAACACTGTACACTAGATGATAAATGTGTTTTTCATAAGGGTATGGATTAACAATTCTGAAAATAGTTGACACATTTGTAAATATATTGTAGATAACTGGAGTTAAGTTTCTCACTGTTGGTAAAAGAAGTTACATATAAACAAAAGGAGAATGCTAGAATAAAATCTGTGGTGCTGGATTGGAGTCGGAAGTATCAGTATGAATCCATGTCTCTTTTAATATATCTATCCAGATAGATAGTTAGATTGATAGATAGATTGATAGATCAATAGATAGATGTGTATACCTGAGTTTATATTCATATATGCATTTCCAAGCTCTGCTGAGTGGGTCTAGAAGCAGTTACACTCTAGTATCAATGAGCACACCTAGCTCCCAGATCTGCGTTTATATCATTCTCCAATAAAAATAACCAGGTTTTCTTGGAGAAGTGGCTAATTCTAGGGCTGGAGATGGAAAATACAAGATGAACCTGGAACATCTTGTAGTGCCAGAATGTAGGAAAGTGCTTTAAAAAAAACACAGAAAATGATGAGATGTGTCAAAAGGAATCAATCTGAAAGACTTCCCAATGGCTCAAGCTGGAAAATTGTGAGCAACAAAATAAATAATGGTAGCATTGGATTACTACCCAGAGAACAAAATAAATATGCATGAGTCTATACTGATATAAAATAGATTAAATAAGAAAGGAAGAAAGAAAGAGAAAAAAAAAAAGAATGAGAGAAGGAGAGAAAGAAGGAAGGGAGAGGGAGGGGGGGAAATCTTCCTCACAGAATTCCAAATAATAAACGTGGCTGGATAGCATGAAATAGAAAATTGCCACTAGAACACCACAGTAATAATTACTGTGGGCAAGACTGACTGATGAATGCAAAAACTGTGGGTGAACCTTAAAGAAGAGACAGTACATTTGCAGAGCCTCAAAGGATCTCCCTCCAAATACTTAACTTTTTTCTCTTAATTTCTTTAAAAGACCTATGACTATTTAAAGCAAAAATCATAACACTGTATTGTGGGATTTATAACATGGGTAGATGTAAAATTTATGACAACAATAACATAATGGACAGACATAGGTAAATGGAACTGTTCTGTAGCAAGGCTTCTATATTTTACATTGATTAAACTGGTGCACTATTAAGTCTAGGTAGGCTGTGATATGTTAAAGATGCATATTGTAATCTGGACCAACCACTAAAAAGGCAAAGGTGTGTCACTTAAATGCTAATAAAGGAATTAAGCAGCAAAAAAAAAGGGTTTGTACAAGAATGTTCACAGGAGATGACCTGCAAGACGAGCGCACTGCGGGGCAACAACAGAGCGGAATGCCCTCAGCCATGCCAAGGAGCAAATGCTGACACACACATGCTGGGTGAGTCTCATCAACCTCGTGCTGAGGGAGGCAAGTTGGACAGAAAACAAAACACTTGGGATGATTTCAGCCAAGATGAACCTATGATGAAAAAACCAGAACATTGGTTGCCTCGGGGGAAAGATAAAATTGCCTGGGAAGGAACAGGAAGGCGTTTTCTGGGGGTGATGGAACTATTTTATTCTTAAAGGGGTGAAGGTTATATGGACATGTTTATTTGCCAAAACTGTACAGTTGAGAGTTGTGCCTTTCAGTGTGCGTACATCTTACCCCCCCCACACACACACACAAAGGACTAAAAGAATAATAAAGTGAGGTGGGACTGGGATGGAATGTGGATGAAACAAAATTGGCAGACAATTAGTAGTTGTTGAAGCTGGGTGAGGGGCCTACTATGCTATTTTGTTTATTTTGTATATTGTTTAAATTGTTCTGTAATAAAACACTTATATAAGAAGACAAACTCGATATACAGTGTTTGCTGGTAAGATATCAGTTACCTTTTGGGAGGAAGGAGGGAGAAACGGATTGTTGGCGCCTGAGTGAAGCTGGTGCTAGTTCTTGGTCACACAAGTGTGTTCACTTTGTAATAATTCTTTGAGGTTTACATGGATGACTTCTGCATATATTTCTGTACTCATGTTATACATCAATAAACATTTTAAATCCTGCATATTTGCGCAAAGATCCTAACTCAATATCTCAGAACAACAGCAGTGTTTTGTTTTAAAGTGGAACACGTTCACTCATGACATCATCAGATGGATTTTAATACTTTCAAGTATCTATTAATGCCCTCATCCTTGCGTGTCCCCCTGGGTCTTTCCATTTTTGCCTCAATTTGGCAAGTGTCATGGCTTTGAGTTTTTATGATGGGTATGGGCCCTTAGGGTGTGCGAGGTCAAAGGGAAGGATCTCTGCAGCGACCTTGACCACGGGAACCAGAGGGAGGACCATGGCAACCTGGAGGGATGGAGGGGATGGTAGGACAGGTGGCCTTAAAAAGGCAAATTCCAGAATCCCAGGCACTCAGTATTTCCATTTTAGATATAGAATTTACGCTTCAAATACTGGCCAGGAAATTTCCACGAGGGCTGCAAGCATCTTCAGCAATAGCCAGGCTGGTGAGCCCCACCCCTACCTGAGTGCCGGCCTCAAGGGATGCAGCCCAACCACACTGCGCATACTCTGGGGGGTGGGCAGGGCATGGAGAGTGGTCATGGTATAGAGAAGAGGAGGGGTAGAGAGTGGGGTGGAGAAGCAGAGGGATGGAGACCAGGGGCGAGGGGACAAGGTGGGAGTTGGGGCCCCTAGCTGTGTATGCTGGGAGCTTTTGTCTCTTAACCGCTACCGGCTGGGAGCTTGCAGGACGGCCAGACTACAAATCCCAGAAGGCTGTGGGCATGGGGCGGTGCCTAACCCTGGGGGGAGGAGCAGGGTGGTGTGCGCTTGGCCGAGGGCCAAACTGCCCTTGACTCAGGACTCTGGTCCTGCACCCGCTGCATGTGGACTGAATCCCGGAGGGATGCCACGGGATGAGCGGGACCAGGGAGTTAGGAGGATGTGGCGGCTGCATGGGCAGCCGAGGTTCTGCAGCGTGCAACTGGTTTTGTCCAAAATAGAAGTTGGACTCGTGCCTCTTCCACACCGCCTCCCTCCGTTGCTTGATTCCTCCTCCCACCTGCATGTCTGTGGGTCTTTCCACAGCCTCCTACCAAGTCCAGGGCCAGGTGCTTCTCTAAAATGCTTATGGGAACTGGTTTGACATCCCAGAAACTTTCCACTTTGCCTGCTGCCCTCTGCCTTCTCTAGCCAAAGTGCCATCCTTTCATCAGCTTTTGAGAGAGATTCCCCCTTGTGGCCCCTCTTGCAAGTACAACTTAAGAGCTTGGCTGGGTGGTAACATTGGCTGTTGCTTGTCTTTTTCGCAGGTGTGGAAGTTAAGGTATCTGTGAGGTTAATCACTGGTTTCCCCAGGATCCGCTAAGAGCAGAGGAGAACAACCCAATTCCCAGGTAAGTATCTATTAGGCTATTTTCACCAACACATTCCAGTGCAGTGGCCTCCAAAACAGCAACCTTAAGATGAGAAAAGCTTAAGCATTTTGCCCTTTAGATTGATCACCTAATCTCAGCTCAGGCCTGAGTGGCCAGTCTCTCAGGGACAGGGGTGGTGACTCTGATCCCTCAGGAAGAGACCGGTGGTCCAGCTTTGGGAGAGGGATGTTCATGGTAGACAGCACCTGGGCAGCATTTGAAACCCGTCAGCTTTAACATCTCTGCTTTGGATTCAGGCAAGGTTCCCAGATAAACACGCCTAGGGATAGTCAGATGTACCGTATTCTTTAAAAATTGATTACAGCAGTGAAAGGAACAGAGCATAAAATATCCTGCTTATTTGCAAAAGATAAAATGCAAGCAAGACCTGCCTGTTAATTTTTTTCTGCTCATTCTCTTGCCTGTACTGTACGTTTGAATGCAGAAAAATAACCTTGAATTGCCAAATTCTCTTTTCCTGAGATTGGTAAATTAACTTAAAAGTCTTATTGAAACCTGTGGAGGAATGGTTAGCAGCTTTCATGATTTATGTCGTCCCTAAAAATCTGGGCGTTGATCTACACGAAAAAAAGTCCCAGTTATATTACACATCCCAATAGGTTACATTTCCGATGCCTGAATGTGGGATATTATCAAAACAACTGAAAAACCTGGTCATGGAAACTGGACCGTGTCACTTTGTCAAGAATTTGCCTCTGTATGAATTAATGACACATGAATTCTTTAACATTTTTGTAAAGAAAGAATGAGAAAGTGTGTAGTGTCTCTGAATGTGGCAAGATAGAGAAGTCTCGTTAGACCACATCCTCGGGTGCTTCTCTCGTGTTCAATAGGCCCAGGTGATAGTCCGTGTAGTCAGGTGCAGTGCCGCTCCCCCAGGCCCCAGTGTTCCATCCTACTCTGGCCTGTGCCCTCTTCAGGGGGTTCTGATGACACTGGTCCACAAGTGTTGGAAGGAGACATTGTAACATGAGGATATTCATCATCTTAAAACAAACATTAATGGAGAGGAAAGTCTCAGGGTGTGTGTGCTCTGATGCACTGCTGTTGGGGTGTGGCCGCAGTGACAACTGTGCTCCCAGCAGTCCCCACAATGGCTGTCTCAGACGTTTGATCTCCTGGCACAACCACAGCAGCTGTTGACAGAGCTGGGCTTTCGTCGTGGTTCAATGTCTTCCATCAGATTTTGTCACTCTGACCCTCCTCTGCTTGCCCCATTCCCACTCTTATCTGCTGCATTGATTGCTTTGTAGTTGTTCCCTAGGAGCCACTGTGTGTAACTCTGTTTCACAGTGTCTTTAGGGATCCACCCTCACTACACGAGTCACTGTACAACAGCCCCTTATCCTGGTGTAGCCCGTGTTCATCGTCTCCAGTGGAGCTGTGAAGAGCCCTGCTTAGTCGGAGCTCCTCTCATTCTCATGCTGCTGGGGCTGCTTACGAAGCTGGGCATCTCGTCTTTGGTCATTAACATTATTCTTTTCATCGATTTTCTGAAGTCGGAGATGACTTTGTTAATAATGTGACACTGACTGTCACAGACACTTTTATGTATCTTCCCCAACAGCTCTGTGAAGTAGGCTTGTGATCCCCATTTTACAGGGGGGGACACTGAGGCTCAGAGAGGTTGAGTAGCTTCCTTCACTTCACACAATTTCTTGGTACATTTTGAGTGTCCACCTGGAACTCGGCCTCTCAGGTGTGTGCACTTAGCTGGTGTTCCACTTTGCGCCTCTCTGCCAGCCTCTCCAAAGGCACACGCCCCATCCTGAGTCCATTGTCTGCTTGATGGCAGTCACCCTGCACAAATCGGCCCCATGCGGGGAGTGGACTAGTCGGGCATGGTCCTCCAGCTTACCCTGGGCAGGTTCTAGGTTTATTGCGAGAGCTGGAGCAGTGGAAGATACTGACCATCACTCACCTGAAAGGTTTGTTATGGAGAAATACTCCACTGACTTTTTGCAGGTGTCATGTCTTCTTTGTCTTCATTGCTCCTCTGGGCTTTCTCCTACAGTCCGTGCTGTGCAGTAACATACAGTACAGAGACTGGTGAACATAATAGTATTGCCCTGCACCAAACGGTCACATTACTCATTTTTCTAATTATGAAAGAAATACATACTGTAAAAAAAAGTCAAATTACCCAGATGTATGTAGAGTAAAGTGAAACCTACCCCATCCATCCCTTTCCCTGCTAACTCACTCCCCTACTCAGAAGGAACTATTGTTAAGAGGTTGCAGCTTATTCTTCTGGACATTTCCTATGAATTTATAAATACACATAAAGTTTTTTTTTAACATAAATGACATAACTACATCATTTTGCAATTTGCTGTTTCCCAAATCGTATATCATAGACGTCTCTCCTTATCAGTGCTCGCCACTCTAACTTAGCGTTTTAGAAGTTTTAGAGGTACTCCAAAGAACAGGAATACCATGATCTGTTTATTTCTTCTTTGATAGAGATGGGATTTACGTCCAGTTTCACTAATGAAATGATGCAGTAAGATCCTTGTATGGAGTTTATTACACTGCTATTCAACTTCTCAATTTGCCTTGTTTCCACTTGGTCAGAGACTATGATATATTTTTAACAATTTTATGGGAATTATTATTGTTATTATTATTATTTTTGTGTGTGTGTGAGGAAGATCAGCCCTGAGGTAACATCCATGCCAATCCTCCTCTTTTTGCCTAGGCAGACAGGCTCTGAGTTAACATCTGTTGCCAATCCTGCTCCTTTTTTTCCCCCAAGCCCCAGTAAATAGTTGTACGTCATAATTGCACATCCTTCTAGTTGCTGTATGTGGGATGTGGCCTCACCATGGCCGGAAGAAGCGGGGTGTTAGTGCCAGATATGAACCCGGGCCCACAGTAGTGGAGCATTAACCACTAAGCCACGGAGAATTATTTTATAGGGAATTTAATTTTATCACTGAATATAGACATTTATGGGGAAACTGGACTTTAAGGACATCCATCTCAGTATTCTGGAGAAAAATCATGAAACTTCGAAGGTATGAGGCTTGCTCCATCACAATCTAACAAGTCATGTTAACAATTTAAAGTTGAATGTTTGAATAGCCTCTACTCTCTTTGTTCAGAAGAAGAATGACTTTTGCTTGTCTAGAAAACTTCTTACTCCAGGGGCTCTCAGTTGTGCTTCAGAGAGGGTAAGATTTTGGTGTTGTATCTGTTTCTCTTCAGCTGTAGGCTGCATCTTCTAAAGATCATAGACTTGAACATGGTCCAATAAATGTATATGATTTGGGTCAAAAATTCAAAGTAATGAACCCAAGATAGGAATCCAAACTTTGGTTCTTAATAAAGAATTTCCTTTGATATTCTCAAGTCTCTGTGATTACTAGTAAAAAACTCACCTATGGGTGAAGAGATGTGGTTCTCCTGGCAATGTCTGGCTTGAACATCCATAGTTAGGCTGCCACATCCGTAGATAGATTAGACTTGACCTCTTGACGAACCTCTTCCCTTGGTCTTTGACCTTGGAAAAATAAGAATTTAAAAAAGCTGCTGTGGGCCGGCCCTGTGGCCTAGCGGTTAAGGTGCACGCGCTCCGCTGCTGGCGGCCCGGGTTCGCATCCCGGCGCGCGCACCGACGCACCGCTTCTCCGGCCATGCTGAGGCTGCGTGCCACATACAGCAACTGGAAGGATGTGCAGCTAGGACATACAACTACCTACTGGGGCTTTAAGGAGAAAAAAATAAATAAATAAAATCTAAAAAAAAAATAAAATAAAATAAAAAAGCTGCTGTTATTAACACTCAATGCTAGAAATGCCCATTAAAGAGTGAGTTTGATTTGGTAAACCAAAGGGAGTATAAGCAGAACAAAGTCTGTAATATCTGTAAAATTTCAAAAGATTCTAATTTTTTTAAATATAACTCTATTTTTGCCACAGTGCAAACTGTGTATATATGAATGAAATATCCCTCTGTCCATTTCTTAAGTTGTTCCATTGACTTGATGGATTTATCCTCTAATCCGGATTCTAAGTGTGAAAGAACATCTTGGTCCTTCAAAGAAAAGAAGCCATTGAAATTTCATTTTCTTTTAGCTCGCCATCCTACAGGGTTTGAGGAATAAATTATCATTTAATGGTACAATGATTCCGAAATCTAATTGTTAATTAGAGGGGTGTAAGGGATGATTGAATGGTGGTTCATCCCCCATGGTCAAGGGTATTGTACACGTGGACGTGTAAACACGATTCAGGAAGCTGCTTCAGCCCTGTGACATCCCTGAGAACCACAGTGCTGGAGGATCTAGGCACACAGCCATCTGCCTCGATCTCCTGGGTTACATGTAGATCCATGGGGTCTTGAGAGTGGTGTCAGAGCAGCTAGCTTTTATCTATTTCTCCCTTTCCTTCTCTCCAGCTTATCTCAAACAGTCCTATCATATTTTAAAGGCCAATTGTAGTTATTTACATGAGCTGCTTGTTCATTATTGCAGAGTAATAATTCAGGCATACCATTAAATATCATTTAATCTACCTAATTAAATTTGTTGTACCTTTGATTGATTAGAACACTAAAGTTAGTTCAGAGTTTGATATTCACCAAATGTGTTAATCTTCTTACAACTGCCATGTGCCCCAGTCCTCTGAGAAGTGTATCTTTGGCCCATCACAAGATTTTAATGATTCAAATCATCATAAATTAAGATAATGTATTGTCTTTTGGATGATCGGGAGGCATATGGGTCCATTTTGGAAATATGCCCATCTGTCTTTGCTCCCCATGGGAAGTTTCTGGTCACTAGGTCTCCAGGTGGCTTGCACAAGCCCTAGGTCTATAAAGCTTGGTGCCTCTCCTTCTAATTGAGGTAGAAATAAAAGAGGTCAGAGACACTTATTAAAGTTTTGGTTGCATGAAGTCTTCTATGAGGGACCTATCCATGCATATTGTTCTGGATAGCTCTCTGTTCCTAAGACTACTAGTTACTTTAAGGCTTGTCAGGAACTGTGAATGGTCTGATATTTTACCTTACCTGCAAACGAATAAGTTAGCTACCATGGTCTTACAGATGCTGGCAAAAGACACGAGACCCATGGGTCAGAGACACAAGACTTAATGACACAGCAATGGCAGTGGCCAGAGTATCAACATTTGCACTGGTTCACTAAATCCCACTTCCTACAGGATGATACACAGTGGGCCAGGAAACATGCAGAGGGTTGCAAGAACTCAGAGCTTAAGGAACTCAAATCTTCAATAACAGGCAGGAAGTCTGCTGACCTTTGGCCTGGGGAGGGGTGTTATTTTTATTATACTGGGGAGTAAGCAAGCCTGCCCTTTGCTCAGAGGAGGCCACTATTTTCTATCTTCCAAGGTTGTCAGCTCTACACACATTCTTGAAAAGATAACCTGGTTTTACTGGCTTTTCAAAGACAAGCTTGAATGAGACTTCATCATCATTCTGTTCTTCTGTTACCTTTATTGAGATTGTGCAAATATGCTCTTTTCTCTGTAAAGTTCACTAACTTTATTCATACATAAGGGATGCTTTTGGTTTTATTTATTAAGTTAAAATTTTCTTATTAGAGCAAATGAGGAAACTATTATGGGTTGGATCTGAAGGTATGCTTTTCCAGGAAAAATGTGAAAGATCGGTTCTCACAGAACTTTGCCACAAGGAGTTGATATCAACTTAAATGATTTTAATTTGAATTCTGTTTTGTACAACTTTCTTCCATCTTACTTCATCCTCTCTGCTTCCTGTAACTCCCCTATGGGAATGGGGCAGTTTCAGGGATTCAACTGAACTCATTTACAATATTAAAATGGTTTTTTCTGTTGTGTGTGTGTGTGTTTTTTTTTTTTATTGAGGTAAAGTTAACATACAACATTAAATTAGTTTCAGCGGTATAACATAATGATTCAATGTTTGTATAAATGTTGAAAATGATCACCACAATAAGTCCAGTTAACATCTATCCCCATACATAGTTACAAATTTTTTTCTCTTGTGATGAGGACACGGCCTATTTCAAGGTGCAGAAGAATCAACGATGGTGTCATACTTTTCCATATACAGCTTGATGAATATGGACATAAGTATACACCCTTGAGACTGTCACCATCATCAAGGTCACAAACATATCCATCACCTCCCAAAGTTTTCTCTCACCTCCTTTATTACTATTATTGTGTGGTAAGAACTCTTAATATCTACACTATTAGCAAATGTGATGTATGCAACACAGTCTTGTTAGCTGTAAGCACTATGCCATATCCTAGATCTCCAGAACTTATTTATCTTGATTACTGAAACTCTGTATCCTTTGACCATCAGCTCCCCATTTCTCCATCCCCTCAACCCCTGGCAACCACCATTCTAACCTCTGCTTGTATGAGTGTGACTATTTAAGATTCCACATATAAGTGAGTATTTGCCTTTCTCTGTCTGCCTTATTTTCGCTTAGCATAATGTCTTCTAGGTCCATCAATGTTGTCAAAAGTGGTAGGATCTCCTTCTTTTTTCAAGGTTGACTAATATTCCATTCTTTATCCATTCATCCATCAGTGACACTTAGATTACTTCCATATCTTAGCTATTGTGAATTAGCTACAATGAAACATTAGAGTGCAGGTATTTCTTGAGACCTTGAGTTCAATCCTGTGGGGCATATACCAGAAGTGGGATTGCTGGATCATATGTTAGTTTTCATTTTTGGAGGAACCTCCATACTGTTTTCCATAATGGCTGTACTGGTTTACATTCCCACAAGGGTTCCTTTTCTCCACATCCTCACCAACATTTGCCATCTTTAGTTTTTTTGATAGTGGCCATCTTAACAGGTGTGAAGTGATAGCTCATTGTGGTTTTGATTTGCATTCCCTGATAATTAGTGATGCTGAACACTTTTCATACACCTGTTGGCCACTTGTATGTCTTCATTAGAAAAGTCCTACTCGGGTCCCTTGCCCGTTTTTTAAATTGATTTGTCTTCTTGTTATTGAGCCAACACAAAAAAAGAGAACAAAATTTCCAGGCATTATGGATGTTTCCCAGTTGATGCAGATGGTTTTATATTTACAGTGGTAGCCAAAAGATCATGTTTCATGCTTTTTATTCAGCTTGTTATAACACCAGCAGTAGCTGCGGCATGGCAGATAATTGGGATCTTCTGGGTTTGGAGGTTTACAACATAAATGAGTGGTAATGAATTTTTTTATTATTCCAAGGAAATTATTGAGATCATAGTCCATGGAATCCAAGATTGATAGGTGTAGGAGGAAATTAAGGTGAGGATCGGTGATCTAGCATTACTTCTGATCATGAGGCACAGGTATCTACTGTATGAGTGTTTGAATAAAAATATCAGAGATCAGGAATTTGTGGTGGGTGAATATGTTTTCTGAATTATTTACTTTTGAACGTAACCATTAGGATTATGTGAACATCTGGGATATGGGAGTAAGTCGCTAACAGGGGGTGGTTGATAATGTCACTATTGATTTTAACTTCTATGAACACCAAGTGGTCAATGGATTAAGCAAATGAGTAGTCAGAAAACACAGAAATGGTAGGATTTGGGAACTAGTAAAGGACTGGGGACCGATTGTCCTGAGAGGGAGTGCCAGGACTTATGAGGTTGAGAGTGACAAGGACAAGAAGAGAATAGAAACACACTCAAACAAGGAGGGGGTTTTAAACAGGATGGAGGGGGAGAAATGATCTGGAGTAGCCTTGAGTTTTGACCTTGAGCTTTCTGTTCTTGATGCAAATCTGCCTGATGACATCCCAGGACACAGGTCAGATCTATCCCCAGGGGATCGAGGGAGGGTGGAAGTACAAAACAGCCAGGATAATTGTCCTAAAAAGGCAGGCTTCCTTTATCATTTGACCCAATTTCATGATTTATTTTTGTAGGGTAAGAGGAAAAGAAAGATGATAGCCAAGTCTTCACAGAGGAAGCAGCATAACTGTGGGAACCAGTCCAAACCAAAGCCTGGTTTAAACATCTCCATCCCTTTGAGGATGTCTAGTGACATATTCAAGAGGCCAGTTACTAGAATTCCATCCCATCCTGGCAATGAAGGGTCTCTGGGAGGACACCTTGGATGAGCCCCACCAGGTCTGCTGGCCCAAGAGACCACAAAGACTCAAGGCCTGCAGAAGTGCAGGACAACTAGTAAATCCTTTCAATCTTGCCAAAGCGTTGGAAACACTTGCACCTAGTCATACAGGTGAATCCCTGCCAGGTGTGCTCGCAGGTGGTCTACACTCTAGGTTCCATGCCCACTCCTGCCGGTCTTCAGATTTGGCAGAGATGATTCCAGGAGCTGATCTGGGCATTCCACAGTTCCACTGCCAACAATTTCTGGCGACTGAGGAAGGTATCAGGAAGGAGGAAAGGGCAGTGAAGAGAACAGGAGAGAGACTGGTGATAGCACTGATGGCGGACAGACTTGCTAGCGAGGGAGAGAAAGTGAGGGGCCAAGAAGGCCGTCTTGACAGCAGACAAAATGGAGCAGGCACCTCAGTGAGGTCTCTTGGCAGCGTCCTAATGTTTCCTTGCTTTGAGCTCCTGAAACTTTGAAATATACCTATATGTTCTTTTATTAAACTCTGCTGCGTGACAGAAAATATACACAGTGATTTCTTTCTGAGGTGAGAGGTTGAGTTTCAAGTGAGGAGAGAAAGATCTTCCTTTTTCATGCTGTTCTCTCATTTTCCTTTACTATGTATGTTATTTATTTGTACTTTCAAGTCAGCAGCGAGTTATCAACGTCACGGGATGATTCAGTTTTGCCCCATACAGTCACAGTAAAACCTACTTAAAGTGGATTATTCTTTTTGTGTAATATTCCAATAGATTCCAAAATATTATTTCAAAAGCACTTCGATGTCTATGTTCTCAAATTAGATATTTACTTTTGGTCTCCATTTTTGTGTTCCTTCTTGCATGCTACTTCAGAGTTGCATCTAAGGAAATACCAGATGTCCCTCAGTTTTTTAGATCCATATGTGTTGGAAATTTGATTCATGAAGATGGACATGGCAGCTGGGGGATCATGCTATTATCAAAAGAGACCATTTCGACATCAGTAATCTGACAAGAACTCACTGCTTGTTGAGATTTAATTGACTAGTTGAGGGATCAAGCTTTCGCTATTGGCACTTCTCTTTCTCTTTGGAGGCGAAGTATTGCCTTCCCAGTCTTTCCATTACCAAACCACTTTCCTGGGTGGCTGTGCCATGTCAGGAAGGGCCTGGGATGCCGGGAACCAGGAGTCATCCTCAGTTTCTAGCTGTCCTAAGAAGGCTTCCCTGGCAGAGTCCAGCCTGTGTGTCTGGGTGACACTTGCAGCCATCAGACAGGAGGCGATAACTCACAAGTGCCAAGTGATTCATCTGGCCCTTGTCTTACATGGTGTTTCCAAGGGATGAGGTTCAAAATGCCACTTGGTAACCCTTTGAAAGCCCTTGTCGTGGGGTGGGTTCTCAGTGTGAGCTCAGAGCAGTATCTATTCACCACCAGATGGGAAGCATTTCAGTATTTTAATTGGTAAGGCTGTGTTCATACATGACCATGGATCATCAGTTCTGTGGCATTTCCTGCTGGACCACCCCACACCCTTGTCATGCCTCATCTTTCAAAGCTCCAAACAGGTTCACACCCCATCGGGTGGTTGTAATGTAACCACAGCACAAGACTGGGGAAAAAAAACACAACCACCCAGGAGTGACACACTTTAATGGCTCGGGCCCAATTGCCCCATTTGGACAAGTTGGCAACATCAACACTGAGTGGTGTAAACTGGAGGACTGTCCAAGACCGTGGACCTCAGAATGACACGGCCTCAAATCTCACCTTGGACAGCAAGGGACAGTGTGGGGTCACTCACTGGTCAGGATTATGGTCCCTTATCCTGGTAAAGTAGAGCTCACCCGGGATCCATCAGGCCAAGCCAGGGAGGAGCCTTCTAGGGAATTTCTGCCCTAAAGTGAATGGCATACGGAAGGCAGGTGTGCTGGAAATCCTGGTTCACAGAAAGCGGTCGTGTTTATGGAATGAGGCCCAGTGGTAGCCTTAAAGCTGCATCACAAATCTTTCCCATTGGATACAAAACAAGCAGGAAACAGAATTCAGAGTCCTGGACAAGGATCCCAGCAGGATTCAATTCTAGGTCAGTAGTGAACACGGAGGCACTAGAGGGGTCTCAGGAGGGAAAGTCCTGTCTGCCTTTAGTCCATTTGCAAATCACCTTTTCGGGCCTTGTCCTCTCCAAGTGCATGTTTTGATCTTTTTACATTGTTTTCCCAGCTTAGAGCTGATGCAATTCCAGAGATTGAACTAGAAAACTACAAGTTCCTAAAATTTGGTCAAAAGAAACCTCAACAAGAGAAGCAGAAAACATTCCCTCTTCCTCCAGAATGTAGAAAGGCACCCCCTGCCTATGGCACGACCTGGTCCTGGGTAGTGCTGTTTTCAAGACACCCACATTTCAGTGGTTGTTGCTTTGCCTTTGAAAGTACCATCAACCTTTAAATCCCAAGAGAACGGGCGGGGGGCCGTGTCTGCCCCTGGAGCAGCTGAATGATACTGAAATGACTTGTCCTGGGAGTTAGGGGGAATTGGGAGTGATGTCACTAGCCAAAAAAGGGGCTGCCCTTCTCCCTTCTCCCACATAAAATAAGCTGATGACCCAGAAGAGTTCTTGATTCAAGGAGAAATGTGAGATTCTGTGTCTCACTCACATGCCTACAGAAAGCGACAGAACCACACCACAACTCCCAAGCTATAAAGGGAACAGGACTTTAATATAATATTCAAATATGTCATTTATTATTTACAACAAATAACCACTGGCCCTCCCCAATGGGTGAGTAGGTGCTGAGGTAGAGATGTCAGGGAGCTGGGATGGGGTCGTCCCTTCTCTCTTGGGCTTCAGGGGAACCCCAGGAATCAGCTTACAATGCTCCCCTTCCCATCAAGTGGGAGGAGCTGGCCTGGTGCATCGCAAGCATCCCAACTGTGTCCCTGCTGCTGAGGATGGGGCTGTGATCAGCCACTGGTACGGGGTTCGGCGTTGGGGCCTGGGGGCTGAGTAGAAGAGTCGGGTTATCTTCTGCGGCCTCCCTCTGAATCATGGCCCCCCACCCTGTCCCCACTGCACTGGGTGCTTCAGACCCTGTGCTCAGTGCTGTCAGCCACCAGTACCCCATTCGTCCCTGCCACGTGAGCGATCATTTAGTATCACCTATTTCACAGAGGGGGAAACGGAGTCTCAGGAAGCTGAAGAGAGTCACCCCAGTCGCAGGACTGGTCAATAGTGGAGCTGGGATCCCAGTGCCAGCTATCCAACTCCCCAAGGCCACGCTTAGCCCGAAGCCTTACTGAACCCCCAGGAGTCAGTCACCCCGGCCCAGACACTCACTCACCCCAGACCTTGATGATGGCCGGTTCTTCTTGGCCTTGCGTATTTTGCAGGCCAACTAGGTCTAGGGTTCTGGCTGGCAGGACAGGTTGTAGCTACAGGACAGAGAGGCATCTGTGAGCCTACCAGGAACCACACCTCAGGTGTCGCCCCACTGCCTGCCCAGCAGCTGGAGTCTGGGTGTCCCAGATGTTGCCATGTAATAAGGCCGGGGGATGAGTGGGGGACCATGGAGACAGGCTCTCTGGACTGGCCAACAGGGAGAGTCCACCCCTGCCCTCACCCAACTCCTGCCCAGCCTCACCTATCATTCTCGTTGAGCAACTCCATGTCTTGGAACCAGGCCGCAAATCGCTCCCTCGGGTTCTAGGTTGTAATTCTTGGCAGCCTCCTGGAGCAGCAGGATCTTCCTCATGACTCGGTATTCCTGGGACCAGAGGGAAGGAGAGGATGCACACAGGGCCTGGGTGGGGGATGCTGCAGGGGCCTTGTTGGAGGTGAGGAGTGGGGCAGGGGACCAGTCCTGGAAACCATCCTTCCCTCCAGTTCCATCCAGGATCTACCAGTTCTCAGAATGGGAATAATCAGCCCCTCCTCCAGGAAGATATCCTTGATGCCATCCTCCCCTCAACCCACCCGCCAATTGGATGGGTCTCCCACTGCTCTGTTATCAAACTCTTCCACACAATGTAAGATACAGGAGGTGAAGCCAGGCACTGTTCTGCCCAGAAGGTCTCTGATTTCCACCTCCTTCTCCTCCCCTGCAGGGAGTGCCACAGCTGCTCCTCAGTCCTCTTCTCAAGGTTGATCTCATTCCCCTGGAAGGTAGACAGCCAGAGTCCATCAGACAAAGCCCCCTAGCCTGACTACCCCCTATGCCCACCCCTTCTCGTGTTGCACTATTGCCAGGTCCCCAGAGGGGGCCAGGCATGCAGAGAAAACAGGACTTGTACCTAGGCCGGGCTCTGGGCTCCAGATTAGGAGGACATGGGAGTGAGACTGAGGTACCTGGCAGCACAACTCTCTCTGATGACAGACTTGGAGGCTGAGGCCTCAGGCAGAGGGGACTGCTCAGCAACTTATGTGCTGCCTGAGTTGGGGGCGCCCGACTTCTCTGTCCCTCCATGGGCAGCATAGGAGTTAGAGGCTGAGTCCAGCTCAGATAAAACCTCACGCAGCTGTGCCATCAGGCAGCTCTGAGCTTCCCCAGCCTGGGGAACTGGAACGGGTGTCTCTGGCAGAGCCTCTTTACACTCATCCCTAAGATGGGCCTGATGCCCCAGCTCCCAGGAGCAGCTGCGAGGCTCTCATGAGAGTAGATGTGCCAAGTGCTGAGAACTCAGAGCTCAGTTTGGGGGCTCCCACATCCCAAGGCTCAGAATCCTGGTCCTTCCTGCCTAGTCCTCAGGTTCACCCACCTCGAGATAGTCACCCATCGCCAGGTGCAGCATCAGCAGGTCACTGAGCAGATTGCCAAGATAGGGGAAGACACCCTGTGACATCGGGGTGCAGGTGGGATGAGCCCTTGCTCTCAAGTAGACCCCATGTAGACCCTCTCCTGAAAAGTCCCCACCCTCAGCCTCCTGGCCCACCACAGGGTTCCCATGAGGAGCAGCCTAGGACCCTCAGCAGCCTCCCGTCAATTCCTACTCCCTTCACACCCCAAGAACACCACAGTCCTCCTCCTCACCTCCCAGGGCCGGCTTCTGGCAAATCACAGGGTGTGCCTTCCCTGGCCCTCCCCAAAACAACCCATCCTGCACCAGCTCTTCCAGGCCCTCCTCTTGGTCACTTCTACTAGGGGATTTGGGCACTGTGGCACCAAGAGAAAGGACCCTCCTCTCTTGATTTGAGGCCTCCAGCTGGGAGCGCAGAGCCCCTCCCCCACAGGCACACTCACCTGCTGCTGCTGCTGCTTCTCCTGCACTCTCTGGGGGTTGCTCTCTGGGGGGGCAAACGTGAAGGGCCCCTCCTGTCAGGGTCGAGGACAGTGTCAGCGAGGCGATACTCCCCTCACCCCATTTCTCTCCAGCACCACTGGCCTCCGACACTAGACATCTGACTTGAGTCAACTGGTACCAATGTCATTCCATCCTCCAAGGTCTTGTGATTCCAGAACAAGCCCAGCTCCAACTTTCATTCTGGGTGTGAGCTTGGGCTCGTGGCCTGGCCTCCTTGAGCCTGTTTCCTCATCTGGAAAGTGTGAGAACTCCAGCTACCACACAGGTTCTCATGAGGACTCAGTGTCACAAGACTGTCATCCTTGTTCTGGCCCTCACCCCTCCAGGTGGAGCAGGCAGAAAGCTCCCACATTTCTTTCCTCCCTCTTATCTCAACACCACCCTGTGAGGCCTGCACCACACAATCACCATCCCTCCATTTCCCTCAATAGGAGACAAAGGCCCAAACATGGGCAGAGAGTTGCTCAGGGGCCCACAGAGGAGAGGCCGCTTGCCCCTCTCAGCCAGAGGCCCTGTTCCAACATCCTCGCCTAACCCCCAGCCCCACCACTGAAAACAGTCCTGTCCCCTGACCTCTCAAAGCTTGGTCCTGGGCCGAGTCATGGATGGAGAGGATGTGGTGTCTTGGGAGTCTGGTAGAGTGGCTCCTGCCTGCCCCAGTCCCGTGGAGTGTCTGGCACCCAGGCTGGGCCAGAGGCCAAGCCAAAGCCTTCTCCTCCCCAAGGAACGCCTCAGGACATTCCCCTGCACTGAATCCTTTTTTTTTTTTTTGTGAGGAGATCAGCCTTGTGCTAACATCTGCCAATCCTCCTCTTTTTTTGCTGAGGAAGACTGGCCCTGGGCTAACATCCATGCCCATCTTCCTCCACTTTATATGGGACGCTGCCACATCATAGGTCGACAAACGGTGCGTCGGTGCGCGCATGGGACCCGAACCGGTGAACCCTCAGCCGCTGCAGCGGAGTGCGCGCAATTAACCACTTGCGCCACTGGGCAGGCCCCTGAACTCTTTCTTTATCCACTCAGGAACTGGACCCCCAAGGTGCCACCTCTGATCAACAGGGAAGGGGATGACAGGACATTTTGATTCCCTGTTTACATGAGACTCCTAACTTCCTTTCAGCAGGATCCACTAAGAATCCATCAGTTGCCTAGACGCTTCTCATAAGCCACCGGGGGCATATGTCATTGCCAACCAGGCACTCAGGTTAGACTCCTGTGGTTCACTCAAGTGACTGCTCTAGGGGTCCAGGGGGGAGTCCCAGAATGCACACACATCTCTCACCTAAGGATGAGCAGCCTGTTTGTCCACCTGGGCCATGGGAATCCTCTGCCATGCGCATCCCTGGGGCAGGCAGGCTGCAGCCCCTTGGAGATGTGGTGAAGATAGAAGGAGCAGCGGGGTCCTGGCTTCCTGAGGATAGTTTTAGGCTGAGGGCTAAACCCACACCAATCACCCAACAGCATGGAAGAAGCTACATCCTGCAGGATGGACATACATGGAAGCCAGAGACCTGTTGATGGCGCCAGCTCGGCAACTCCTCCTGGAACAGCCCAGCCAACACCATTGTGTCTCATGACCAGGGCCTCCTGCCCACAAACGGCACCCCACCTGCTCATGGGCAGAACAGATCCCTCTGCTTGTTAACCTGGATGAAATAAACGGGAATGTTTCAGAGAAAGTTCAAGTGAGAAACTATCAAAACCACAGCCTGCCCAGTGTCCCTCCTCCGCACCCCTCCTCTCTTTCCAGACCCCCAGCCTCCACTCTACCTTGATCATCAGGTCTCTGCTCAAGGACTTGTCTTGACTATTGAGTTCCTGAAGATTTTCAGGACTCTTTCTCAGGGGAGGGGAAAGAACGAGGGATAAATTTAGGAATAATGTGAGGGGTCTAAATGCAAATCCCTTTTCTTTGCAAACCCGAGATTCAAATGGCCTGGAGAAGTGTTCTCACTGGGCTCCTCTGAGCGCTAAGGTCTCATGGTACTGGGAGGGGGCTCTCCTGTTGGTCACTGGGGTCTCCACTCCCCAGATCTACTGAGCAGCTCTGTTTTGACTGCTTTGAGTTTCAAATGGGCATAGAGTTTTGTTGCTATAAACACCTGAAAATCCCCAATTTGGCTCAACTTAGTACCTGACACTTAGGGAAACCGAGTCCTGAAGCAGAACTGGTGCACTAAGGACCCCGGGAGGTTTAGAGACCCCCTGCCGAGGCCCAGGCCCGGTCCCCAGCATTTGCTACCTCCCAGGAGTTCCCAGCTGACTGAGGGGCCAATGGCAGACATACAGGAGATCCCCCATCCACCCTGGTCCTCCTATGGAGAGAGGCCTACCCACCGGGAAACTTCCCCCGTGTGTTCTTCAGGTGGCTTGTGGAGGTTTTCTGCAGAGCAGAGATGACAGTGCAGGGCGAGGAGAAGTTCTTCAGGTTCTCGCACTCCTGGGGAAGGGAAGAGAATGAGCTGTGAGGTGGGGCACTGTAGCCCCACTTGCTCTAGCTTCAGTCCCCTTCTATTTAAATCTCCCCTCCTGGATGAGACAGATGCTCAGGGAGTCCCAGAAGGGCACATTTAGGACCCAAAGAGTAACACTGACAGGGAACAGGATTTTAGCTCAACCCAGGGAAGGAGCCAGGTAGGAAGTGAGCATCCTCTCACTGGGACCTGGAGTCAAAGTCAGCGGGCCCCTAGCAGGAAGGGCCTAGGGACTGTGCAAGGGCTTAGACCACACACTGCAATCCTGGGAGCTGATAAAGGTGGAGAGGCAGTTCCCAAGGCTTCAGAGAGGGGCTCCACTGGGCCTCCCACAGCACACCTGGGCCACCTGGATCCAGCGCTCCACCACCCTCGCCCTGTCCTGGGCTGTCATGCTCGGGTCCCTGAGGCAGGGGGTGATGACGAAGCTGGCCACCCTTCTGACGTGGTCGATGGTGGCCTGGACGGTAGGTGTCTGGTGTTCATTTCGGGCTTGCTCCTCTTGCCCCAGGTGGAGCCCAGGCACGGAGAGGGCACCACCTTCCGGAAGAGGTCCTGGAGAACAGGGGGAGTGTCACCCAGCCCTGCCACACCCCAGGTCTGTGTCCACAGCCCCCAAAGTCCCACACAGGAGTCACAGTTTAGAGCTGGAGCTCAGAAAGCTCAGGATGTGGCCTGAGCCTTGTGACAGTCCCTGGCTTTTCTTCTCTGTCCCCCGAGGACACCCAGCACAGGATGACCCAGGACCCAATACTGGCAGGGAAGGGAGAGGGGCTTTTGACCCAGCCCGTCCTGGCTAACTCCAAGCTCCAGACGGTGGCTCAACTCGGCTCATCCCAAGGGGGCATCTTCCAATACCCTGATCCCCTCTCTGGTCCCACTCCACATTCTGATGCACATCCCCCTGTGGCAGCTACAACCACAGGCCTTGTCTGTCTCCCTTGTAGTGAAATACACATCAGATGTCTAATAAGTCCTGAGGCTGTTGAGCCTCCTGAGCAGCCGGTTGGGCCACCAGGGACCGGGCTGTACACAGTGAGCCTCTCCCTGCACAGATGAGCCAGGGCCCACCCAGCTTTCCATCTCTTCTACCTCATGGAGTTGGCACAGTCACTCTGTGCAGCAGGTCCTCTTAATGTCCACCTCCACGGTCTGCAGGTGGACAGCAAAGGCTTGGGTGTTCAGAAAGTTGCCCAGGTCTTATGGTTGGTAAAGGGTGGAGCCTGGATTTGGGCCCAGATCATAGCAGTCTGGATCAGGTCTGGGGCAACGATGGCAGAGGGAAGGCCTGCCCCATCCCGCCCTGAAAGCCCAGCTGCTCACCGGATCCATCACGGTCAACAGCTCCATCACCAGCTTAAGAGGGAAGGCCGTGAGATTAAGCTTCTCACCCTCCTTAAGAGCCACAGGTGGAGATGGACTTCTCACTAGAAATGATGGTCCAGGTGACTCCAGCTCAGCAGCTCCCACTCCTGCTGGAGCCCATGTTGGCCCTTGCTCCAGCTCCACCACTGCTGATGGAGGGGACGCTGACTCCAGCGCTAGAGGAGGAGGTGTCAACGGAGCTGGAGCCAGCTCTACCTCCACCACTGCCCACTGCTCTGCTTCTGCCGCTGGCTGGAGCTCTGCAGCTGACGCTGGAGCGGGATAAAGAGAAAGGTTCACCCACATAGCTGACTTTCCATGTGTCCTTCTAAACACAGGAAAGATCCCCCTCCCTTCCAGGAATACCCAGCCTGCAGTCCCCCTTACCCTCTGGCTCTGCCTCAGTGGCCTCCAGAAGCTCACACTGGACAAGGGTAAGAGGGTCACGGCAGCTCCTCTCCTAACCAGGCAAGGTGACATTCATGTACATCCGCTTTAGCTTGAAAAAGGGACAGCCCCAGTCTGGTTCCGCCCTAGTTCTAGTCCAACCCCGTCATCTCAAGCTTCTGAGTGTGGAGACCCTCTGCTCCTGCTCTCATCTCAGAGCAACACTGGAAAGTGTGGGTGGCCTCATGTACCTGCCCCTTGTCTAGTGAGTAGGTGGAGTTGAAACCACTGGGCAACTACTCGACAACCTCTTGAGTGGAGTTCTGCAAAGACTGCCTGGGAGCTGGGCCAGAAGGAATCAGGGGCTGCATGCACACTGCCACTGGGGCCGACCCCCAAGAGAAAGTCTGCTGCTCAGTTCACGCACAGAGGGGCATCCCTGCAAAGAACTGTGGTCAGGGAGGGAAGGAGATGAATCCTCTAATGCTCGGTATCATGATTAGAGGAGCTCACCTTCTCATGCTGCCAGGCATGGCCTGGGGTATGAACATGACAGACTCACCAGGTTTCCGACACCTAACAACCAGCTCCTGCTCAGGAATGACCCGACCCTTATGTCCTGACTTCTCCCCTCCTCACAGACACATGCAGACACACACACACACACAAAGAGGGGCAAGGGGTGTGGGGCTGATCAGGTGGGATCACAGCTGTGTCCTGGCCTGCACTAGCCTTTCCTGGGCTGTCGCGTGTTACCTTTCACTGCCTCCTGCCAGACACCCAGAGGCGTCAAGAATGAGGGCTGAGCCAACATTGCCAACTACCAAAAAGATTCTCTTTCTGGGATTTTTTGAGCCCAGATCCTCCAAATTTGGGAAACAACAACAAAACATCTTTGCCTGCTGACTGTCTCCAATCAAGTGAGCTGGATGGGGTGCTGTGGGTGCGTGGTTACCTGAGTTCTAAGATCTGTTGAGGTCTATGACCCCACGTCATCTCCTGAACTGTACACAATGAGCCTACACAGCCCTACCCACAGCTCCCTGGAAACCTAACTAGGGACCTAGCTTTAAGGAGACAGAGATGAATGCAGACCTCCTTTTCCTTACTAGTTCTTCATCCTGGGATAGTCCCTGTGCCTCTCAGGTCCTCCCCAGTCTCTAAACCTGCACCATGGGGATCAGCCTAGAATCTACTTCCTAGGGACATCACCCGGTGTATATGAGATAATATCTATTACCCCTGTGGGCTGGTGTCACATGTACCTAAGGCACAAACTTAGAGATGGAAGAATAACAAGGAGGGGTGGGATGTAGTACAGAACACCACTCAAAACAGGCCTGGGCTCCAAGAATGTGATATTGGGACAGTCATTTCCAACTTGGCCTCATTTTCAGGTCAGCACCATGAGGGGGTTGCAACTAATGGAAATTCAGATATTGCCATCGTGTGACATAAAACCATTCGATTGTTTCCTGTTTTATGGAGAATGAGACCCAAGTGTCTCATCTTGGTCTATGAGGTGGGCAGCCTACACAGTGGTACTCAGTAAGCCCCACCCATATTATACACATCCCCGTGGAACCACAAAGTGGTTAGTAACTGGCTTCTGAACATAATAAGAGCCAAAGTGATGGGATGTCTTGTCTAAATTTTAACTAAAAATGTCTCTCACTTCCTCTTGCTCCCTCTCTCATGTGCCATCTCTCTCTCTCTCATTCTGTCAAATCCCTGGAAGTGAGGAATCAAATACCGGTGTATTGGGGCTGCCCAATGTGTGAGGCACATTGAGGAGAGAAGCAAGGGAGTGCCTGAGCCAACAGACAGAAAGGAACTCAGGCTCTCAATCCAAAATGAATCCTGAAGGCTGAGAGTGACCTTGTGGGCCAGTCCTCCCCCAGTCGAGCCTCAGTTGAGGCCACAGCCCCAATCTGTTCAACTCACTGAGACAGAGGCACCCAGCTAAAACATGCCTGATTGCTGATCCACAAAAATTGTGAGATTGTCAACATTTGATGTTTTGAAATGCAAGGTTAGGGGCAATGAAGTCAGAGAGGGAAAAGTAACGAACACAGCCTACCAGGCCCTGGCCCTACCTTCCACCCCAGCTCCTGTTCTCTCCTCCCAGCCTCCCTCCAGCTGCACTGGCCACCTTTCTAACCTCCTCTGGCCAAACTCACTTCTGCCTGTGAGCTCAGGTGCCATTTCCCTGACACACTGCTCCCAGACTTGTGCAGGGCAGGCTCCTTCTTTTCATTCTGGTACCAGAAATAGTCACCCTAGTGAGGTCTTTCAGACCCTCCTACCCAGTGATGCCCAGCCCTCCCTCACAGCCCCCTGATGTGTTTCTCTACAGCATTTGCTCTTTTCTTTCTCATGTCTTTGCTTTTGTCCATTTCCCATCTAGACTGTGAGCTCCCAGCAGGCAGGGACCACTTGGTCATTTTCATCCTTCACTTCAGCCCACCAGGGCACCTGGCACAGGATGAGCGCTCAGGGCACAGCTGCTGAATGAGTACATGGGTAGATCTTGCACCTCGCCCCCTGCTTTTGACCAACTTTCATTTTGGAGATGAACACTATTAATAGGAGGTACAAGTTGTTTCTGAGGCAGGGGGACAGCCAGAAAGACCTCTGGTTGACTCTTCGCTGCTCCAGGAGCTCAAGAAAAGTTCAGTGGACACCGAGTAAATTCCAGGTTTACAGCAGAATGACTTGATATATATATATTATGTAATGGTTACCAAAATAAGTTTAGTTAACATCAATCACCAAACAGAAATAAAAGATTGTTTCCTGATGATGAGAAGTTTTAGGATCTATCTCTTAGCAAGTTTCAAATATACCACACAGCAATGTTAACTTAGTGTTGTATATCAAGTATATCTCAATACAACTGAAAAAAAATAAAAACAAAAACTCACTGGCCACCACTGACACAAGAGGCTGCCCGCCCCCTCGTGGCCAGCACTAGCACTGTTGCCCAGGCAGGAACTCCAAACAGAAAGCAACCTTTCTTCAGGTGTCCTCAAGGCAGAGGCTCTCCAGGATCCCAGGGGTAAAGCAGCAGGACCTGTCAGCTTCGAGGGAGTGGGAGGAGTCTTGGGAGCCTACCGTGCCCCCCTCTTGCTGTTCCCCACCAGGTGTCCTCTTCACTCCTAACGCATCCTAACTGCTGCCATGACAATGGTTCCCCTTACCTCCAGATGAGGACCGCAAGGGTCCAACAAGGATTAGTCTTCTCCCTGGACTCTAGACTTGGTGTCCAGTGCTCTGGCATCTTCTTCCTTATCCTCAGTTCTCATCCACCCAAGCCCCCTAGCATCCTCAGTTCTAAAGGATCTCCAGGGGCTGGAAATCATTTTCTCAGGGTTTCAGAGCACAGTAGGTCATCAACAGAGAACCTAGTCCAACAGACATGTTGTGAGTGCATGGAACACTTGGAGTCACTCGCTGGATGCACTCCACTTTATACAGGAGGACCCTCACTGAAGTATTCTCTCCTGTTCCCAATGCCTACACAAGGGGAGGATGGGCTCATGACAGTTCTGAGTGCCCACAGAGGTGGACTGCAGGATCCCAGTCCTGTGATCCCCAGGCTGGGCCAGGGATGGATCTGGAATAGGTAGACACCTAGGAACCTTAGGGATTCCTCTTCCCATCTCTGGGCCCCTGCGCACGAATCGAGGAGAATGGATGCTACTGCCCCGTGGGAGAGCTGCCTCCAACCTTTCTCCCTCATGCCTCTTGTCACTTGCCCAGTGTTGGCTCTTTTTTGACTGCACCTCCGAGTTCTCCATATGAGAATTCAAGTGTGAGTGAGTGTGCCTGTGCACATGTGATGATGAGGAGAGGAAAATGACCCCATATGGAAAGGGGTGGGCAGCAATCCTCTAGGATCTTAACGCCTCTCATTACCAAAGGAAACCTGAGGGAAGGGGTGGAGCCTCGGCCAAGTAAGCTGGAGCTCTCTCTAGTCTTCAGGACTCTGACGACCTCCTGTGGTCTGGGACGGTATCTGCTTCTTTCTAGGCCAGTTTCCCAAATGTACAGTGAGGGGTAAGATGTGCAACAGCACAAGCATGTGCTCAGCCAGGACAAGTCATCAGGCCCCATAGATACATTAAGTATGTTTTAAGTGTATTGAAGACATTAATATTGCTGTGCAATCATCACCACGATCCATCTTCACACTTCTCATCTTGCAAAACTGAAACTCTATACCCATTCATGAATTACTCCCCATTCCCCCTCCTCCCAGCCACTGGCAAACACCATTCTACTTTCTGTCTCTCTGAATCTGGTGATTTCAGGAACCTCATAGAAGGGAAATCACACAGGGTTGTATTTTTGTGACTAGCTTATTTCATTTAGAGTAATATCTTGAAGTTTCATCCATGGTGTGCCGTATCTTAGACTTTCCTTCATTTTTCAAGGATGAATAATATGCCATTGTATGTATATAGCACATTTTGCTCATCCATACATCCCTGGACAGATACCATAGCAAGGCCCACAACCAAGCCCAAAATAAAATGGGGCTCCAGCCAGATTTTTCTCAACAGTACCTTGCAGACTACTTTCTTAAGCCATATCCCATATGATATTTACTAAGGATCTAACCTTGGGCCGTGAGTTGCTTTTCAGAAACTCCATTTCTCTTCCTTAAGCAAGTTTCAACTACTTTGAGCCAATGAGACAACAAGATGGCTTGCAAGACTCAAACTGCAACTGCATAAGTGACTGGAGGATGAACTGGGGGACCAAGAACTCCCCAGCCAATCATGTTAAGGACACTGCCTTTTGAACGTGGGATGTGTGACAGAACATGAAAATCTGTGCTTGCACAAAATACCTAGGACTGCTCCCAAACTTACTGCACCCACTCCTTTGCCCTTGAAAAGCCCTTTTCAACAGCCCATTGGGGAGAAAGATTTAACCTTTGTCTCCTTGCTGGCCAACCTCATAATAAAGCTTTTTTCCCTTCTACAAGAGTGGGTATCCCGTTTGGCTAAGGGGTGCATTGGGCTGTGAGCCCTTCCTCGATTACAATACTTGGGTGGCTTCCATGTTTTAGCTATTATGAATAATGATGCCATGAACATGGGTGTTGCAATGTGTCTTTGAGAACATGCTTTCAACTCCTTGGTGGGGTATACACCCAGAAGAGGAATTGCTGGGTCCTATATAATTATATTTTTATTTTTTTTTAGGAATTGTTATACTGGTTTCTACAGCAACTATATATTCCCACCACAGTACACAAGGGTTCCAACTTCTCCACATCTTGGCCAACAGTGATTCTATTCTTTTTCTTCTTCTTTTTTTTTTTTTTTTTGATAGATGCCATCCTAATGAATGTGAGGTGGTCTCTCACTGTGTTTCTGATTTGCATTTCCCTAATGATTACTGATGATGAGCATCTTTTCATATGCTTATTGGTTATTTGCAGATCTTCTTTGAGCAAATGTCTACTCATATACTTTGTTCAATTTTGATTTGAGTTGTTTGTTTTTTGTTGTCGAATTTAGGAGTTCTCTATCTATTCTGGATATTAAGCCTTTGTCAGATACATGGTTTGCAAATATGGTCGCCCATCCTGTGGGCTGTGCTTTTACTCTGTTGATAATGACTTTTGAGGCACAAAACTTTTTAATATCCATGAAGTCCAGCATATGTATTTTCCTATTTTATTGGCTGCTCTTG
Source organism: Diceros bicornis minor (assembly GCF_020826845.1). Lineage (NCBI taxonomy): Eukaryota > Metazoa > Chordata > Mammalia > Perissodactyla > Rhinocerotidae > Diceros > Diceros bicornis. Next base: position 42,338,518 of record NC_080768.1, on the reverse strand, counting down.
GGTGTCAGAACCATGAAATCATTACCAAATCCTATCTTGTCAAGTTTTGCCTTATGTTTTCTTCTAAGGGTATTATAGCATTAGCTCTTACACTTAGGTATTTGATTCACTGGGAATCAAGTTTTGCGTACAGTGTTAGGTAAATGTCCAAGTTGATTCTTTTGCATGTAGATATCCACTTTTTCCAGCACAACTTGTTGAAAAGACTTTTCCCCATTGAATAATCTTGGCACCCTTGTCAAACATCATTTGATCACATGGGTGAGGGTTAATTTCCGGGCTCTCAATTCTGTTTCCATTGGTCAATATGTCTGTCTTTATGCCATGACAATGCTGTTTTGATACTGTAGATTTATAGTAAGTTTTCAATCAGGAAGAATCAGTCCTCCAACTTAGTATCTCCTTTCAAGATTATTTTTGGTATCTGGGCTTATTTGAGACTCCATAAGAATCTTAGGTTAGGTTTTTTTCTATTTCAGCACAAAACGCCCTTGGAATTTTGATAAGGACTACACTGCATTTGTTGATCTCTTTGGATAATGTTGACACCGGCACAATAAGGAGTCTTCCTATCCACGGTGATGGGATGTCTTTCATTTCTACTAGTGCCAGGTGGCTGTTCAGGTTGAGGGGGCGGCACTCCTCGAGGTAGTCTTGCAGAAACCCACAGTTCCTCCTCACTGTGCCTTCACCATTTCCTTAGAACGCATCTACAGTCAACAGAGGGTAAAATGCATGTAAAATGCACGTGGGAAGTTTTCAAAGACTGGGTGTGCATGGAGCACACATTTCTTCCACTCCTCTCCATTAGCAAGAACCACAGACTGAAGCAGCAGACCCTAACACATGGAGACTGCAGACTCAACCAGCAGACCCCAACAAATGGGGACTGTGGACTAATTAAGGGCCAGGGACTCGGGTTCCTGGCAGAACCATCTGGCAGCTCAAGCTGAACCGCTAAGCCTTTGCCTGGCACTGCTGACTAACCAAATGCTAAGACTGATGCTCTCTTAGAGCATCCTGTCAGTCTAGACTGACCCACTCACCCTGGACTGGAAAGCCAGTTAGATCAGGAGCTCACGGCAAACAGAGTGGATCTCATATCCAAGAGGAACTTACCCACAGCCCTCAGAAACAGTGAAAAAGATGGAGAACTCAAAGGTTTTGAGGGTACCAATGACTGTGTTTCTCATCCTCGAAGCCATCAGGTGTCTCCTTTGGATCCCACTGCTGCCACCAAACTGGTACAAAACAAAATAAAATTGAGCAAATTTTAAACATCTTATTGGCTTTATTCAACAGTTCATGAATCAGGCAGCATCCAGTCTAGCAGAGAGAAAGGCACTCCAAGGAGTTCTACAAAATGAAGGATTTTATAGGCAGAAGGGAGCAAGAACAAGGAAGTTACACTAGATAAAAAAGCGGGTTGGTTACTGCAAGGTTACCTTCCTTAGAGGATGGCAGGGCTCTATCAGGAAGATGAGCTACCTGCTGCGCATCAGGTGATTCCTGATTGACTGCTTTAAGATTCTATTCCTGGGAGGGCCAAAAGTCTAATTAAGTCTCGACTTGTTTATGTGAGGCATAGCCTAAGCGGCTCCATTTGGGCCTGGTGTCTTGTTTTAAACACATGACTTCTGCTGGTCCCTGCTTTCCCCAGTTACACCCCGGCTGTCCCTTCACTGACCATTGTTGGTCACACACCCACTGCACCTGCTTCCAGTCCTTTCCCTTCAACACCGTAATCTCACATACAGCTCCTCCCGACACTATCATGACGTCTCCCACCACATGTCCCCTATACTTTCCACACTGCCATCAAGATGCTTCACAACACCACCACCATTTATGTCCAATGGGCTGAGAGGCCTGCCCGTGCACTGGGAATCAGGAGTCACAGGGTCTGTCATTTGGCCTCCAATCATCTATTGTACCCCAGCTGAAGGGCTTACCCTGCGGAGACACTCAGTTGTACCCAACTCAATCGCACAACATCTTTGCCCCAGGCTTCCTTCAAAATGCTCCCCCCACTTTCTGCCCCAACTGCTCCTGGAGGGGTCATTTTGGGGTAGCCTTCGAGGCCACCTTGGTGATTTTGTGCCCAGGCCCAAACAGCTCTTGGCCAACAAACACTTTAACCATACCCCCTGAAATCATATAGCATAGGTAACTAGTGAATGGGTGCAAATTACTGGTTTTACTTCCAAGGGCCCTAATGAATATTTCACACCAGGAGCATCCACTTTTGGGTTTTACTGTAGGCTGATATCACAAGGTTCTCACCCAGTGAGGCTCTCTCTTCCCCAGCCCTCTGAGCAGATTTCTCCAGGCTATATTCTGCAATGCATCATTGTGTCTATCTCAGCCTGCTTCCCTCAGGTTGCGGGTCCCCCGAGGTTCCTGCCCTGACTGGCTACCACCAACCCATAGAGACACTGTCAGTCCTATAGGACTGGGTGTTGATTTCTACTAGGACTGACTGACTGGACTGGGCACAGGTGCGGTGGCCCTACCCACACAAAATCAGGTAACTGAGGCAACCAAGAAGTATCGAAAACCTTAACCCAACATCGACAACAACTCCATAAGACCCTATCCTAGCCCTTGTGGAACAGTCTCATGAGTCTCTTGCCTAAATGGTTTTAGAGAATGGCCTGTCCCTAGACTGTCTATACCAACCAACGAAGGAGGGGTTTTTGCCTTTCTTAGAACCACTTGCTGAATGTACATCAACTCACAAGTTCAAACCTACCTCCACCAGATGGCCCAAGAGGTTAAAATATTGCGTAATGTTACCTAAATCTTTTAAAAGATACCCAAGGCCCACGAGATCACTGACATATTTTCATGGCTGGTCTCTCCAAGTTGGGGACAATGGAAACAGACTGGATTTTAGACTGTTGCTTGTACAATTATAGGATCTGTTACTATAGCCATCATCGGATATTTACTCTCTTGGCTACAATGTGCCCTACCCCTAATAACTCTATTAATTACCCTTATTAACTATCCCAACCAACTTTAAATTAACTAAATTAAAATTAATCATTACCCTGATTAATTTAAAAAATTCAAAAATTTTATGGAGAATCTGCTTAACACAGAATACACTGTTGTAAGCATTTAAAGTATACAGTTCAGTGCCATTTAGTACAATGATTATGTCGTGTGGTTATCACCACTATCTAATTCCAGAACATTTTCAACACCCCCAAACAAACCCATACTCATTCACACTATTTTCTCCTAACCCAAGCCCATGAAAACAACTCATCTGTTTTCTCTCCCTATTGATTTGCCTATTCTGGACAGTTCATTCAAATGGCATCATGCTATCTGTGGCCTTTGTGGGCGACTTCAGTGAGCACACATGTTTCAAGGTTCATCCATGGCCGAGCATGTAGCAGTAGCTTATTCCTTTTTATGGCTCTATAATGTCCTGTATTATGAATAGAGCACATTTGGTTTATGCAGTCATAACTGGATAGAAATTTGGGTTTGTTCCACTTTTGGACCATTGTGAATAATGTTGCTTTGAATATCCATGGAAAAGTTTTTCTTTGAACATATGTTTCCAATGGTCTTTTGGACATACCTACCTTGTGACTCTCCTGGTCCATGGGAATTCTAGGTTTAAGATTTTTAAAAATGGCAAACTGTTTTCTGCAGTGGCTGCATCATTTTACTTTCCCACCAGTAATGTATGTGGGTTTCCCATTCTCCATATCTTTACTAACACTTGTTACTTTCCATTATGTTGAGTATAGCCTTCATTTTGAGTGTGAAATAGTATTACACTATGCTTTGAATTTACATTTTCCTAATAATTTATGATACTGAACATCTATCTAGTGCTTATTGGCCATCTATGTTTCTCCTGGAGACATGTCCATTGCAGCTAGTTACCCATTTTCATTGGGTAACCAATGAAAATGGTTTCATTTCAAACTTCTTTGAATGAAGTTTCATTTCAAACTTCTTTGTTTTTTATAATTGAGTTCTAAGAGATCTTTATATAGTCTCAATATTAGAGCATTCTCAGTTATATAACTTGCAAATAGTAGGGGACTTCTGTACCCCACTTTTAACAATGGATAGAATATCCAGATAGAAAATTAGGAAACAGCAGACATGAAAACATTAATGGACTTATCAGACATACACAGAACATTTTACTGAACAGCAACAAAATGCAGTCTTTTCTCAAGGGCACACATTATTTTCCAGAACAGATCATGTGTTAGGTCACAAAACAAGTCTTAAGTAAATTAAGAAGACTGAAATCATACCAAGTATCTTTTCCAAAGACAATGGCATGAAACCAAAAGTCAATAACAGATGGAAAACTGGGATATTCATAATACATGGAAGTTCAACAACAAACTCTTAAACAGCCACTAGATCAAAGAAGAAATCAAAAGGGAAATTAGAAAATAGCTCAAGACATACAAAAAGAAAAAATAAAAACACCAAATCTTATAGGATGCAGCAAAAGTAGTACTAAGAGGAAACTTTGTAGTGATAAACTTGTACATTATAAGAGAAGAAGGATGTCAAAGAAACAACCTGATTTACAACACACAGCATTAGAAAAAGAAAAAATGAAACACAAAGTTAGCAGAAGGATGGAAGTCACCAAGAGGAGAGTGGGAAAAAATGAAAGACAGTATGAAATATCAATAAAAGTAAGAGTTGATTTTTTGAAAAAATAAAATTGACAAACCCTTAGATACAATATCTAGGGAAAAAAAGAGAGATGACTCAAATAAAGTAAATCAGAAATGAAAGAGGAGGCATTACAACTGATGCTTCAGAAAGAAAAAGACCAGAAGAGACTATTCTGAACTACTGTACATTCACAAATTGGGTAACCTAGACAAAATAGATAAATTCCTAGAAACAACCTATGAAGGCTGAATCATGAAGAAACAGAAATCTTGAACAGACCAGTAACAAACAAGCAGACTGAATCAGTAATCAAAAACCTCCCAACGAAAGGAGAGTAAAGTGAATGCTCGACTTCACCACAGATCCTTGAGCCAGCCTGCCCCAGCCCCAGGCTGACTCCTGTGGACCTAGCTGGCTCCCTGCAGGCTTCTGCAAATCCGGGCCCCTGGCTCACCCTGGAGCATGCCAGCTCTGGCGGCCCCAAGCAGCATCCTTGACACCAGGTTCCCATCAGGCTCCTGGAAACCCAGGCCCCCATATCAGCCTAGGGGCTGCGATCTTCAGCAGCCCAAGGTGGCTCCTGTGACCACAAGTGGTGTCATTGGCACCAGGCTCCTGGTGGACTCTGATGAATTCAGACCCTGGCTTCCCCAAGTTTCTGCCTACTCCAGGCAGCCACAGGCAGCACCCACAGCCACAGGCTGCTTCCATAACAGGGCACCCATTGGGCTCTCACAAACCCAGGACCCCAGGTCACTCTAGCATTTACTGGCTCCAACAACCCCAGGTAGATTCCATGGCTCCATGCTCCCCGGGGGCTACTAGGAACACAGGCCCATGGCTCACCACACCACCTGCCAGTTCCAGCAGCCGTAGACAGCTCTCATGGAACCAGGCTTCCGACAGGCTTCTACAGAACCAAACCCCCAGCCCACCCAGGTGCTTGCTGACTCAGGCGGCCCCAGGCAGCTCCCATGGCACCAGGCACCGGCAGGTTCCCATGAACCCAGGCTTCCATCTTGACCCAGCGCCTGCTGGCTCCTGCAATCTCAGGTAGCTCCTGTGGCCCCAGGTTCCCAGGAATCTAGACTTCTGGCCTACACCAGCACAAACTGTCTTTCATGGCACAGGCTCCTGGCAGGCTCCCGTGAGCCAAGACTCTCAGATCATCCCAGCACTGGCCAACTCTCATGGCCCTGGATGACTACTGTGGTCACAGGATCTCAATGAGGACCTGCCAAAACAGGCTCCAGTGGGGCTACTCATGATCTCAGGGTCCCAGTTTTGCCCAGGGCCAGACACAATACTGTGGACGCAAGCTTTCCACTCACCCCAGTACCAGGTTGCTCAAGGGCTCCAGCAGCAAGCCTGCCCCTGGACACCACCAGATGGCCCACCCAGGACCCCTAGATGGGCTGAATGTGAAGGCTTTGGTTTACTAAAGCCAGTCTGTAATGAGTGGAAGAGGTGTCTACTTCCTCAAATTTGCAGACACCAACGGAAGGCCACAAGGATCATGAATAATCAAAGATCCATGACACCACCAAAGAAAAAGAATAAAACTCCAATGACCGACCAAGAAATGGAGATATAGGAACTATGTGACAAAGACTTCAGAACAATGCTCTTTGAGAAATTCATAAAACTCTAAGGAAACACAGACAGACTACTAAATGAAATAAGGAAATAGTGCATGAACAAGTGAGAAGTTCAACATAGAAACAGAAAGCATTAAGGAAAAACAAACAGAAATCCTAGAGTTGAAGAACACAATGACTGAACTGAAGAATTCAATAGAGACCTTCTAAATCAGATTCAACCATGTACAAGAAATAATTAGTGCACTAGAAGATGTGTCATTTGAAATCATCCAGTCAAAGGAGCAAAAAGAAAAAAAGGAACGGATAGGATTGGGGAAAGGTAGTGTGAATTATGGGATACCTTGAAAAGAAATAGATAAGCATTATTAAAGTACCAGAGGAGAAGACAGGGAGAAAGGAAAAGAAAGTTGACTTAAAAAAGTAGCAGCTGACACCTTCCCAAATCTGGGGAGAGATGTAGACATCCAAGGTCCTGATGCCGATTGGTCACCCTAAAATTTCAAACTAAAACTTTCTTCTCCAAGACACATTAGAACAAAACTATCTAAACTCAAAAAAAAGGATCAAACAACATGATCAAGTTCAACATGATGCAAATCAATGAATGTGATACACCGCATTGATAGAAGGAAAGATAAAAATCCTAAAATAATCTTTCAATGCAGAAAAAGCAGTTTGACAAAATTCAACGCCACCTCATGATAAAAACTCTCAAGAAAGGGTTACAGAAGGAACATACCTGAACATAATAAAAGGTTTACATAACAAACCCACAGCTAACATCATATTGAACAGTGAAAGGTTGAAAGCTTTCTTGCTAAGACAAAGAACAAGACAAGGGTGCCCAGTCTCAACACCACTCTTCAACACACTGCTGTAAGTCTCACCCAGAGACATTTGGCCAGAGAAAGAAATATAAAGCATCTAAATTGGAAATGAAGGAACAAAGTGGTCTCTGTTTGCAGATATGATTTTATGTAGAGAAATACCTAAAGACTCCTCCCCAAACTGTTAGGACTAATAAACAAATTCACTCAAGCTGCAGGAGACAAAATCAACATATAGACATCGGTTGCCTTTCTCTACACTAACAATGAACTATCTAAAAATGATATAAAGAAAAAAATCCTAGTTACAATACCATCAAAAACAGTAAAATACTCATGAATAAATTTAACCAAGAAGGTGAAAGATCTAGAAACTGACAACTATAAGACACAGATGAAAGAACTTAAAGACACAAAGAAATGAAAAGATATCTTATGATCATGGATCAGAAGAATTAATATTTTGAAAATGTTCATGCTACTCAATGCCATCTCAAGATTCAATGCAATTCCTATTAAAATTCCCATGGCATTTTTCAGAGAAATAGGACAAATAATCCTAATACTCATGTGGATCCACAAAAGACCTCCAATAACCAAAGGAACCCCGAGAAAGAAAAAGCTGAAGGCATCACAATTTCTGATTTCAAACTTTATTACAAATCTATAGTAATAAAAACAGTATGATACAGGTATAAAAAGAGACACCTAGACCAATGGAACAGAATCAAGGATCCAGAAATAAAACCACACACATACAGTTTGCTAACAGTTGACAAGTCAGCTAAGAAGACTCCATGGGGAATGGATAGTTTCTACAACAAATGGTGCTGGGAAAACTGGATAACCACATGCAGAAAACTGAAATTGGACTCCTATTTTACACCACTCTATAAATGATCCCAAATTGAATTAAAGACTTAAATGTAAGACACCAAATATAAAACAACTAGAAGAAAATATAGAGAAAAAAGCCCCATGAAACTGGTCTTGACAAAGATTTTTTTGGATATAATATCAAAAGTGCAAGCAACAAATGCAAAACTTAACAAGTGTGATGACTTCAATCTAAAAAGCTTCTGCATAGCAAATGAAACAATTGGCAAACTAAAGGGGCTAATATCCACAGTATATAAGAAACTGTTACAACTCAACAGCAAAGAAACCAACAAAACAATATGAAAATGGTCAAAGGACCTGAATAGATACTTTTTCAAAGAAGACATAAAAATGGTCAACAGGTACCTGAGAAGATGCTCGTAATCACTCACCATCAGGGAAATGAAATCAAAACTACAATGAGATATCACCTCACACCTGCTAGAATGGTTATTCTCAAAGAGACAACAGACAACAAGTGTTGGCGAGGCTGTGTAGAAAAGAGAACCCTGTGCACCGATGGTATGAATGTAAATTGCTACAGTCACTATGGAAAAAATATGGAATTTTCTCAAAAAAATAAAAATAGAAATATATATAAATGAGCAATTCCACTTCTGGCTGTATACCCAAAGGAATTGAAGTCACTATTCTGAAGAGATATCTGCACCCCCATGTTCATTTCAACATTATTCACAGAGAACATGGACACAATCCAGGTGTCCATCAATGGATAAATAGATAAAGAAAATGTGAGATATATGTATACATGTAATATATAATGGAATATTATTCAGCCATGCAGGAGAATGAAATCCTGCATTTTGCGACAACATGGATGGACCTTGAGGCATTGCGCTAAATGATATAAGTCAGACGGAGAAAGACAAATACTATATATTCTCACTCATATGTGAAATCTAAAAAAGCCCAACTCAAAGGAATAGAGACAAAAATGGGTTTCCCAGGGTCGCGGGGTTGGGGGAAATGGGGAGATGTGAGTCAAATTGCACAAATTTCTAGCTGTAAAATGAACAAGTTTTGGGGATCTAATGTACAGCATGGTGACCATAATTAACAATATTATATTCTTATAGACTTGAAAGTTGTTAAGAGAGTAGATCTTGAAAGTGATCACTAGAAAAACCAAGTTAATTATGTGAGGGAATGGAGGTGTTAACTCACCGTATTGTGGTAATCCTTTCACAAATCATCATCTTGAACACCTAAAACTTACCTATGTTATATGTCACCAATATTTAAAGAAATCTAAAAAAAAAAATCTCTCAACAAAGTAAAACCCAGGACCAGATGACTGCACTGGTGAATTCTACCAAACATATAAATAAGTATTAAAAACAAGACTTCTTACACTCTGTCAAATATTGAAAAAGAGGGAACACTTCCAAGCTCACTTTACGAGGCCAGCATTACCCTGATACCAACACTAGACAAGGACACTAAAAGAAAATAAAATTACAGACCATTATCCCTGATGAACATGGATGCAAAAATCCTCAACAAAATACTAGCAAACTGAATTCAACAGCATGTTAAAAGAATTATACTCTACCACCAAGTGAAATTTATTCCTGGTATACAAGGGGAGTTCGATATACAAAAATTGATCAATGTAATAAGCCACATCAAGAAAATGAAGGGGAAAAAATGACCAACTCAATTGATGCAGAAAACCATTTGACAAAATTCAATGCCCTTTCATGATAAAAAACTCAACAAACTAGGAATAGAAGGAGAGTGCCTCAACATAACAAAATCCATATATGAAAAACACACAGCAAACATAATACTCAATGATGGAAGACTGAAAGCTTTTCCTCTAAGACCAGGAACAAGGCAAGGATGCCCACTTTCACCACTTCTATTCAACACAGTATTGAAAGTTCAAGCCAGACCCATGAGGCAATAAAAATAAATAAATAAAAGGCATCTAAATTGGAAAGAAATAAGTAAAATGGTCTCTGTTTGAAGATGATATCATGTCGTATGTAGAAAATCCAAAAGACTCCACAAAAAAGCCGTTTGATCTAACAAATGAATTCAGAAAAGTAGCAGGATACAAAATCAACACACAAAAATCAGCAGCATTTCTAGACACGAACCATGAGTTCTCTGGAAAGGAAATTACAAAAACAATTCATTTATAATAGTATCAGAAAGAATAACAGGCTTAGGAATTAACTTAACCAAGGAGATGAAAGGCTTACACCATAAAAACTACAAAACATTTCAGAAAGAAATTAAAGAAGACATTCATAAATGGACACACATCCCATGTTCATGGATTGGAAGGCTTACTATTGTTAAAGAGTCAGTATTACCCAAAACAATCTATAGATTCAATGTATTCCCTAGTCAAATCCTAAGGATGTTTTTTGCAGAAATAGAAAAACCCGTCCTAAAATTCACATGGAATCTCAAGGGACTCAGAATAGCCAAAAGAATCTTGCAAAAGAAGAACAAAACTGGAGGACTCACACTTTCTGATTTCAAAACTTACTACAAAGCCACAGTAATCAATAGTATGGTATTGTCATAAAGACAGACATAGAGACCAATGGCATAGAATAGCGAGCCCAGAAACAAACCCTCACATATATGGTCAAGTAATTTTTGACAAGGGTGCCAAGACCATGGAATGGAGAAAGGTTTCTTTTCAACAAATGGTGCTGGGAAAACTGGATATCCCCATGCAAAAGCTTGAAGCTGGACCCCATCCAACGCTATATACAAAAATTAACTCAAAATGGATCAAGGACATAAATGTAAGACCTCAAACAAGAAAACTCTTAGAAGAAAACATAAGATCAAATATTCATGACACCAGACTTGGCAATGATTTCTTGGATATGACACCAAAGGCGCAGGTAACAAAAGAAAAACAATGGAAAAATTGGACTCCACGAAAATTTTATAAGTTGATACATCAAGAGGCACCCACAGAATGGGACAAAATATTCGCAAATCGTATTTCTGACAAGAGACTGGTATCCAGAATATACAGAGAAGTCCTAAATTAAGCAACTAAAAACAAGCCAATTCAAAAATGGGCAGGGACTTGAAGACTCCTTTGCGAAAGAGGACTTAGAAATGGCACATAAGCACATGAAAAGATGCTCAACACCACTAATCATTAGGGAAATGCACATCAAAACCACAATGAGACACCACCTCACACCCAGTAAGATGAGTGTTATTGAAAAGACAGAAAACAGCAAGTGTTGGCCAAGATGCAGCGAAATGGGAACCCTTGTACACTGTTGATAGGAATGTAAAATGATGCAGCTGCTATGGAAAACAGTATTGATGTTCCTCCAAAAAATTGAACATAGAATTATCATGTGATCCAGCAATTCCTCTTCTGCATATACACCCAAAAGATCTGAAAACAGAGCCTTGAAGAGATATTTGTACATCCATGTTCATAGCGGTATTATTTACAACAGCTAAAACGTGGAAGCAACCCAAGTGTCCATTGACACATGAGTGGATACACAAAATGTAGTATATCCATACAATGGAATATTATTCAGCCTTAAAAATTAAGCATATTCTCCAATACGCTATACATGGATTAACCTTGGAGACATTATGCTAACTGAAATAAGCCAGTCACAAAAAGACGAATACTGTATGAACTGAGAGTAGTCAAATCATAGAGACAGTAAGTAGAATGGTGGCTGCCAAGGGCTGGGGGGAGGGGAGAAGGGAGGGTTATTGTTTGATAGGTATAGAGTTTCAGATTTATAAGAGTTATGGGGATGAATGGTGGTGATGACTGTACAACTGTGGAAATGTATTGAACGCCATTGAAGTGTACACTTAAAAATGGTTAAGATGAAACATTTTTTGCTATGTATATTATGACTCAATATACAAAAAGAAAAAAAAAAGAAATGAGCTATCAAGTCACAAAAAGACATAGTGGACACTTAAACACATATTGCTAAGTGAAGGAAGCCAACTGGAAAAGGCTATATACACTGTTCCATAGTTTTCATATATTCCAATTACACGACATTCCAGAAAAGGCAAAACTATAGAAACAGTATAAAGATCAGTGTTGCCAGGAGTTGGGGGGCAAGGGACGAAGAGGTAAAGCACAGGGATTTTAGGGCAATCCAACTCTTCCGTAGGATACTGTCGTGGTGGATACATGAGATTATGCATTTGTCAAAATCCAAGTACATGACAGCAAGACAATGAACCTTAATGTAAACTACGGACTTGCTTACGAACACTATAGCAGCATCAGCTCCTCACTTGTAAGGAATGAAGCGCACTAACACGGGTGGTCACGCAAGATGTTAACCATAGGGGAAACTGTGGGGGAAGAGGGAGAAATGCTCTGCTCTCTCTGCTGAATTTCTCTGTTCATCTAAAACTTTCCTAAAAAAAATCTATTAATTAAAAAATAATCAATGGAAAGTAGGGAGTGGGTAGAAATATGGACGAAACAGGAATATCAGAATATTAATAAATGTTGAAGCTGGGTAATAGAGACATGGGGGGCTATCGCACTTCTCTGTTTAATTTGTGTATGTTCAAGGTTTTCCACAATAAAACATTTTTAAAGCTCCAGATTAAATCTAGATTATATGTACAAGGAATCAAAGAATGCAAAGAAAACAGATATTTTTGAAGCAAGTACTCAAGGGGCACACTGAGGGAACGTGCAATCACACTGGATAAAGAGTGAACGTCCTGGTTCCACCAGGAAGGTTCAGAGCTCAGTGAGCAAGGCAGGCAACAAAACAGTCAGGGAAGTGACAGATAATGATCACAGAAAAATGTTTGCCCTCACTGATCACAGAAATGCCAACGATGGGCCCTGACAGAACTGCCCCAGGATTTACAATGTCATGACACCCAGAATTAGAGCGGGCTCTGGGACAGAGCACCACGTCCTGTGAGAATGCCAATCAGCACCGGCTTTCTGGAGGGCAAATCTCCCAAACCCTGGAACCTGCAGGCCACTGGCCCGGCTGCTCTGTTGTATGGAACCTGTCCAAAAACAAAGAGATTGGGTAAAGATGATGGACTGAATAAACACATGTAGAGCCCCTTTGACATAGAATCCCTTAAACATGACCCAAAGTTTCCTTCATTGATGAACAAATTCATAATAGCCTTGGGAACCATCAAGAGAGCCGACATTTTGATGAAAACATCAAAGAGAGTCAAGAGCTGGTGATCGGAGATCCCAGTGGGGAACTCCGTGTGAGCCATGAAGACCAAGCCAGGGTGTCCTCTCTCCCTCTCCCTCCTCCCCCTGTCGTTCACCTAACACCTTCTGCATCGTCCCTCCACTCCCAGCCACTGCCAACCTCACGCTCCAGGAATACAGGAGCAGAGGCACAGGGCGCCCTTTCCACGAGCACAGCTCGTCCTCTTTCTCTCTGCACGGCGCCAGGCAGCAGAGCTGTCGTGACATGAGTACAGCCATGTTTGGCTGCTCCATTGACCTACAGCCACCAGCACAAAAAGAAATATAAAAGCTGCTTTCTGCGTGGTGGGAACCGGCCCTTCTCCCATGGAGATAGTTGCAATGTGTAAAAAATTCAAGGCCCTTCGGGCACTGCAGCCTGGGGCAGACTAGCCATCTGAGCTGGGCTGGGAGGATAAGCAGGGTAAACAATGCACGTACACAACTACTGGGCTGAGACGATAGCCAGAGTGTGGGGCTCAGTGCATGTACGCCACTGATAACCATTTGTGCATGGGAACACTGAATGCTTTCTCTGTAAACTCTGTAACTGCTTATATAAATTGCTGGAGACTGAGACCCGGTGAGAGTTCCACCTGTGGAAGGGACGCCTTGCCCAGGACGTGTGATTTCCGCCCAGCCGAAACAATTGACAGGACTCTCCCGGCAGTGGGACGTGGATGTTGTGAGTAATTGATTTATTGTGAAGTAATTGATCTGATGTGTTCTCTTTTCAGTTAACCTGGCGTTTCTCTTTCTGGTTGATTTGTGTCATTTCCCTTCAGTCGATCTGGTGTTTCCCTATCCGATAGAACTGATGTTTTTCCCTCTTATTATATGACCTATTCAAATGTGCCGCTATCTCAGCTGATGTGGATGTTTTCCCATTCCAGTCGAGCTGGTGTTTTTTCCCTCTTATTATTTGACCTATTCAGATCTGTTTGCGGACTATCACCTTTACCATCCTCTCTATAATAAAATATACCTTCAACCCATTTGTTTGGAGTGGAAAGTTTCTTTTACATCTACAATTGAATCCCCAAACCTCTCATAACAGGAGCCCAGCCCGGCACCTCCTCAGGGCCCAGCACACTCTTCCTCTCCATCTGGTCCTACCTGCAGCACAGACACCTGCTAGCTCATCTCCACCTTACAAACAAAACTCTCCCTTGGACCCAGGCTCTCTTTTGGCTACTGTCCACTTTCCCAACTCCCCTTCATGGCTAAACCTCTTAAATAAAGTGCCTTATACATACTGCCCTCCCATGGACCCCCTACACTCACTCTAGACCCAGCTTCATTCCCACCCTCTCAAGGAGACTGAGGTCACCAGTGATGCCACATGGCCGAGTCCAGCCATCTTTTCTCCATTCTGATCAGAGCTGTATCCCACCCAGCTGAGCACCCCTCCTTTCTGCAATACCCTTTCCCCTCATGGGTCCTGCAACTTCATGCTCCACGATTTCAGTCCCCTTTCCTGGACCCTCTTCAGCTGCACCTCTGCAAACACTGCCTGCTCCTAGGCTGGGCCCTGGTCCCTTCTACAGCTACAGTGTCTCCAGGAAACCTCATTCAACTCCACGGTTTTAAACATCTCTGACCTCATCCCGACTCTGCTGACACACCAATGCAACTTTAAGAGTTTAGGTGCTAGGTCTCCAGCATCAGCACCTAAGGAGTATCTCAGACTCGATTCATCTCAAAATTTCACTGTCATATGAGTTCCAAAATAACATCAAATCTTTCCAAAAGGAGGAAAAATTTGGATACAATAAACTGTTGTGTACAAAATAACCAATAAAACTTATACTTACATCCAATCATGGTTGCTTGATGGGGAAAATAAGAACACAGAACTAAGATCAGATATTCTCAAGCCGGGGACCGGAAGGTGATGAGTTGGGAGTGTAAAACACAGGAACTGATCAACTCTAAGCATTTACAGAAAGAGAGGCAGAAATGGTTGTTCCTAAAAGCTGAAAGACACCCACTAAAGGAATAGAAAAATCATGAGAAAACCTAACAAATTAAAAATTAAATTAAATGGTAGACTCACATTCCAATTTATCAATAATCACAATTGTAAATAGATCAAATTGCTCTATAAAAACATGAAGGTTCTCAAGTTGAGTTAAAATATTGTTATAAAATAAAGGGATATAATATGGTTGAAAATAAGGAGATAAAGAAATAAGACTTTAAATGGGACAAAAAGGAGTTCTCTGTGTTGATAACTGTCAGGGACACTTATGCACCTAACAATATGGTCTTGAAACATAAAGCAAAACTGGACAAACAAGAAGACACAGGCACCCCAAGGGAGGTGCCTTCCCTTTCCACAGGGAAACCTACCTTACCTCTCTTAAAAAGCCACAGGTCAAGTGATACAGTAAGTTAGGAAACAGATCTGCTGACAAACACAAAAAAGCTAGATCTAGCCTCAGCCCCAGGGACAACGTAAGCATCTAGTGGAGAGCGAACATTCTCCTCAAACCACGATGAAACAGTCACCACAATGGACTGTGTGCTAAGCCACAATGAAATCTCTAAAGAGTCCAAAAAGCAGAAATCTATAAGTGACTATATTACTGGAACTTAAAGCAATAAAAGTAAAAAATAATCACAAAATATTGGCTCCCCTCCCCCAACATAGCCACTTGAAAATCTGTCCACACCCTTCTAAATCTCTCAGGTTAAAGAGGGAATCCAGACAGACAGGAGAAACTCTTTAGAAATGAACAGCAATGAGAGCAGCATGAGGCAAATCCATGACGTGGGGACAAGGGGACAGAAGAAGGGACACAGCCTCCACTGCAGGTATCAGGGAATATCACCTGTACAGCAAGCTGAGCACTTCCCTCCAAGAGCCAGAACAACACCACAATAAAACCAATGACAGCAGAATGAAGGGAGAATTCACCAGACAGGAACAACAACATAGACCTGAGCAATGGAGTCAAGGGCTGGCTGTCTGGAAAGACCTGTAACAGTGAGAAACCTTGGGCAGTCTGACCAAGAAGAACAGACAAAGGCACCAAGAGGAACAGACAAAGGCACCAAATTGTACCATCAGGTACGAGAAACTACAGAAACAGCTTTAACGTGATAGGAGAACATAGTGGATAACTCTGACCAGGACATCAGTGGTCCTCAACTGGAGCCGTCCTTCCCATAGGATGCATCTGGAAACATGCGGGATGGGTTTTGTTTCTTGTTTTGGGTTGTCCTACTGGTTGTTGCCCCAGGGGTCCCGGAGATCCTGAATAGCCTGTCACATAGACCCGTTTCCCTCTTGAAGTGTTACTGACATCTGGGAAGACAAGCACTGATCCAGATTAAATGAGCAATGTGGTAGGAAAATGTTTTCCATGGATGTATAACAGGGAAAAGATGGTACCCTCAATATGTAAGGAATATCGAGAAACCAATGTTTACAACTACTAAACTGTAAGAGAGCAGGAAAATCAGAAACATAGCAAAGAAACACACCAAAAATATATCCAACCTATTTGTACAGGTGGAGAAATATGTAGGTAAAGCACAGGAAACAGTGGAGGAGATTACACACCAAATTTTACTACCGACAAGGAATAAAAGTTGGGAGGTAGGTGAGAAATAGGAGTTTTTACCACTTCTTAGCTTATGTATTTCTCTAGTGTTTTAATTTTTACAAAAGAGAATGTATTCTACTCAAAAAGATGTTTCAAATTTTAAAGAAATTATTAAAATGTTCAAAATGACTTCAGTTCAAGGATATTCATTAAAACATGTATGGAAAGCACCTCCCCATAATGTTAAGAGTCTCCTATAACTTTTCCAATAGTTTACTATGTCGATTTTATTTCACATTTAGATCCTAACTCATTGGAATTTACATTTGTGTGAGGGATGCAACAGAAGCTGATTTTCTCCTGTTCAAGTGGAAAACCAACTATCCAGGCACCATTCATTGAGTAGGTCTGGCTTTCCCAGCTGACCTGCAATGCCTCCTTCCCCACCTGCTAAACCCTGACAACTACCGGTGCCTCTTGAGCACCCTAGAGCGAGCGGGGTGAGCTCTGCAGCCTGGGCTCCCTGTGTGCAAGGGGCGGCTACCAGCAGAGCCTTCTCCCAAGACAGCAGCAGGCATGCTGCACACAGAGGTGCTCAGGGGCCGTCTGCTGTGGAGCAGGAAACTCCTCATGAGGAGCAGGCAGTGGGGGAGCCCTGAGCCCCAGGACTGACCTCGGCTGGGGGCAGCAGGCTGCTCAGTTAGGGAGCCCCTCCCTTCAGCTCGTCCAGCTCCTCCTGCAGCGTGTGCACCTGGCTGTCGGCAGCTGCCCCTCTTCAGCTCGCTGTCCTTCTCCACCTGCTCCTGCAGGCGGCACCCGTGCTCCTGTTCCCCCGGGACCAGAAGCAGTAGGAGTGCAGCGAGTCCAGGAGTTCTTAGGCCCCAGCGCTGACAGGATGACCCCGCTGAGGGACCTGGGGCCGGTGTTGCTGTGTTCATCCTGCACATCTTCCACGGCTGGCTCCGGGGTGACATCTGTTGGAGGGTGAAGGGGCTCTGGGAGAGTTTCTGAGGCATCATTGTGAATGATGAACGTGGGGGCTCTGGGCCAAGCTCTCATCAGGCCCAAGGCTGGCCCCACTGTAGGTGGGCTCCACATCTCTCTTCAGCCTCTTTCGGTCAACAGCCTCTCGAGGGACAGATGGCCTCTCTTGAGTGTGTGCTGAGGAGAAACTGTAAGAAGGATGCCAGCCAATAAATCTGCATGCCTCAGATCCTGAGGGATAAAGTCACCCACGGAAATGCCACTCTTATCCAGCAGGCCCTGGCTGGGAAGAGGCGGTCTCATCGCCAGCATCTACAGCAGACCTGTTTGCATCTCCCTGGCTGCCTCACGCTGTGGAGACCACACTGTCTCCTGGAGTTCCTTCCAGAGACTCTTTGCCCGCTCCTGACTGGTGGCTTCCTGGGTGGCATTGGGTTCGGGTTTGCCCTGCAGAAGGGCTCGCTTCAATTTGCGGGACCCTTCCTGGGCCCTCAGGTTTTCCCTCGAGGATGAGGATGAACCTGAAGCTCCTTTCCCATCTGCTTCACTGGCATGTTCCTCTTGTCCCTGGCGGCTATCTTGGTCTCATTTCTTCTGGGGCGGCAGTGGCCTTCAGCTCCTCCTTCTCAGTCAGGTGGAAGATGGAGGGCAAGGCCGTGGGCTTTAACATGTAGTACTGACCCTCCAGCCTGTTCAAGAGTTTTTTTTGGTGAAATGTTCACTACAGATGAAAGAATACTTAATAGGGTCCAGTCATCCCTGTGAACAACTTTTAGCAACTGGACAAGACGTTTTGAGTCCTTTATGTGGAGCCTGCAAGGATACATGAAAAAGTAATTAAAAAGAAAGAATTAAATGTCTCCCCCTAAAATAATCAATTATAAAAGCAAAACAAGTGTTTTTGGGAACACCCACACTTAGGAATTTTGCCCATTTAAAACTTTAGTAAAGTTTTAAGGAACACCTCTGCTTGCAAGTTATTACTGTAATAGAAAGATGAAAGACCCACTGTCTACCTTAAGGAGCTGACCATCTGTAGGGCAGAGAAGGAAGGAAGGTGAAGACCTTCTCCCAGGTTGTGGTAAGTGCCCTGTAGGAACAAAGATGCTCGGGCAGAGAGCACAGGATGGCACCAAGACAACACGAAAGGCTTCAGGAAGCCTCAGAAATAGTTCCTAGAAGCTCATGGCTGTCCAACCCTCCTGCTGTCCCTGGGATGCAGGACTTTGGGTGCTAAAATGGGGAGGATTGGTCCCCCTATTTCAAAGCCAGGCCAGGTGTCGGCCAGCAGAGCCTCCCAGGCACTCAGCAGGGCGCCTGGCCCCAGCTCTACTCAAGCAGCCGAGGATGCAGGACTGCCGCCAAGAGGAGGTCAGCCCCAAGAGCTGTGGTTCTGTGTTCCTCCTGTCCTTCCACTACCAGGAGGAAAACTGCTTCCTGTACCAAGCAACCAGCCCCTGAAATGTACTGACCAAGACACTTCATAATCTTTTCTCCTCATTAAGGTAAAATCTCTATTTAGAGAAAACTATGCACATGGGGAGGAAGGGGGTCTCTCTCGAGGCTTTCTTCTCCTCCTGAGTTCATCTAACCCTCATGAGGCCGAGTGGATACTAGGTCCTCAGGGAGTTCCAAGCAACCTGACCTTCTAACATTTCTCAATGCTTTGTGACAATTTACAAAAGGACCCCCACTTCCTTTGCCCCCATACCACGTTAAACAATGACACATGCCAAGAGCAACCTTCTCTGTAGTGTTTTGCATCATTCTCAAAAACAGTAACAAAACTTTTGGGACACAGACTCTGAAGGAAACTGTCAAGAAAGCATGTTCTCTGACTTCTGAAACAAGCTCACATTACTAGTTCTTTGGATGGATTGTAACAACTTCCGACTTAAAACAAACCACTGTTAACTTTGAATAAGACTAAAGACAACAAGTGGCATTCAGGTCTTTAAATATTCAATAACAACCTGCAACATGAAACAAAAGGATCTGCCAGGAGGTTTTCAAAGTAGAATGTCTTCAGTGCACTGTTCTGGGACCTCCATTGCAGAGTCTGCAGGAAAGGACTCACTCAACTGGCTGAATTCCAGAAGCCCTCATGAAGGGAGCCAGGCCAAAGGGAAGGCAAACCCCTCATCTTGCTGTGGGATCCCAAGGAAGAAGTGAAGAGAGGAGCCCCTTCCCTGAGTCCCCAGGGTAAGCCTCCCAGTGAGGAGTGGGTTGCAACCTCCTCCACCCAGGATGCTGTCACATGCAGAATCTGCAGAGTCAGACGCCTCTCCAGGACTCACCTCCAGTGCAGAGCCACCTTTCCCTGCACTGCCAGGACCCTTCTAGCAACAGAGCATCTGAGAGGCGTGTCAATTTGGAGGTAGAAGCTGCATTTGCTCAGCCACATTCCTGATCTCAGAGATCAAGGCAGGCTCCCTGCCATCAAAAGAGCAGAAAAGTCATGGCAAATGCAAGAAGATAGTGACCTAAGAAAGAGTGTTTCCAGAATACCCTGTTTCTTGACATTGTTGGCCCCAGCCTGAATCAGTGGAGAGCAGAGTGGCCAGGGGGTGGGGGGTGACAGTGTGGTGGAGGCCATAAGGTGGGTGCCAGTGGCCATGGGATGGCCGCAGTGGCCCGAGGTGCCCAGAGCAGAGACAGTGGCACAGACCAAGGCCACATAGCGCCCGGCGCTCACTCACCTTCTGGACCGGCCCCGAGGCCCCAAGCACAGAGTGCTGCCTGCCTTGGGCTGGAACACCAGGGGTCTGACTGGGCGGCAGCAGCTGGTTACCTGTGGAATGAGATGGCTGTTTCTCCTCGTTGCCCAGTGGTGGGAGCAGTTCGTGGCAGTGCAGTGATCACCATCCCGGGCCTCAGGCTGTCATGCTGCCAGGCTCCGGCCCCCTCTTCTCCGCCCCACAGTGGGACTGCCACAAGAGTAGGGCTCAAAGCGACACTGTGCAGCAAGTGGGAGCTGGTCCCCACGCCCCGCAGGATGGCAAGATGGCGGCGCGTGCCCATCTGTCCTCCGTAAAGCAAGATGGCCACATCTGTGGGCCTAGGCAAACTGCTGCCTGATGCACCCACCCTGGGGTAGCGCTGCCAAAACGCGTCTGTTCCGCTGCCCTGATGGGTCGCTGCTGCGGTGTTCATAGCAAATGACCCAGACCGAGGGGGGAGGGAGAATGTGGCCGGCCCTCAGAGAGGGGCCCCGCCGGACGCCAAGATGGCGACCGATGCACTTCCGCCCACACTTCTGGCCCTGCCCACGTTGCTCACCTGGATTGGCCCCAGTGGTTGAGCATCACATTCTGCTCATTCTCCTGGGCAGCGGGGAGAGGGACGCGGGTAGGGGCACCTGCACCGGTCAGCATGGAAGACTGTGCTCGCCTGGACTCTTAGCCGCTGGGACTGGCTGGCATGGTTTGGGGCGGGGCCGTCGGGGGGAGCAGCTCCTCAGGTGGAGCGGGTGGGGGCAGCTCCCATAGTGAGACCGGTGCGTCTGACAACCAGGTCCCTGCGGGTCTGGACGCTCTTTCCATCCGCCCTCGGTGCTCTGGCGCTGGCCTGACAAGCCCATGGCTGTTGGGGCAGGAGGGGCAGCAGGGAGTCAGGGAGGGGAGGGGCGTGCTGGGCGGGGCTGGCGCAATGGTTCTTGGGAGGCTTTTTCCTTCCCCACCAGGATTAAGAAGTCCCTTCTCTGGAACTGGCTTCGGATCCAACCACACAATCCCTGTCTGTGTGCAGAACTCTTGCCCTGGTCTCACGCCTGGCAAAGATTTCTTGCTTTGACCAAACTTTAGTCAGGCTCCTGAACCTTCTTGTAGGCCTGTCTGTACACTTCCTTGTAAAATCCAGTTTTAGCAAGAACCTTGCTAATTCAGTTTAACCAGAACACCCACCCGTATGTCTGATCACCATCGAGATCTGCTCAGGCTCCTCCTCCTCCTCCACCATCCCTCAGGTGGTGTCTGATCACTCTGGCCTCTCTTTGGTAAGAATCCTGTTAGGTCAGGTTAGCCAGAAACCCCAACACTTGTTTTTTCTCTTAGTAATTTTCCATCCTGTGACCCCCACCATGCTGCCTGGCCATGAATTCCCACTTGCCCATGCTGCATTCAGAGTAGAGTCCAATCTCATTTCTCCCCCGCTGTGAATCCCATCACGGTGGTCCCTACGTATCACAGTGGTTCTGAATAAAATATGCCTTACCATCTTTGACAGGTGTCATTAAATAATTTTTCTTTAAAACCTCCAACCACAACAAAAACCCAGACCAGGCTCCTTTCCTTGCTCCCTCAAGCCATTTCAGAGCTACTTCAGATTCTGGCCCTGCTCTCCTCAGAGACCTCTATTATGCGAGTCATAAGACTTTTCCTAACTTTGGTGCGTGTGTGGAGGGGGGCACACACCAACATCAGTCTCTCCATGGGAACCCCAGCACTTGCCAGTGAGCAGTCATATTTTGAAAGGAATCTCTTTCTCTGAGTGGTAGGTCTCAACAGTGGACTCAAAATATTCAGTGAACCATGTTGTAAACAGATGTGCTGTCACATCCTTGTTGTTCAATTTGAGCATTGACTTTAACTTCAAGTCAGCAGATGCATTATGTCTAACAAGAGAGTGAGCCTGTACAAAGGCCCTAGGATGTGGATCGGAGGGAGAGGGGAGAGAACAGGATCAGTTAGAGGACCAGAGGTCAGAATGTGAGACAGGATTTGGAGAAGGAGCCAGAGCAGTCAGTAACAGCACAGCAGCCAGGTCAATGCCCCGCACACCATATCTGGGAGTCAGGACCATCTCCTAATTGCAGTCAGTGGCAGAGCCCCATTTCTGGTTGGATCTCTTGGGGGACAAGAAGGCAGTGTCTTACCACATCTGTCTGTCCACGTCTACCAGACCCTGGCCAGGGAGTGTGAAGAGCTGATGCAGAAGTACCTGCACCTGCTGCAGATCATGGAGACGAGAAGACAGTAGCCAAGCAGCTACGGCAGCAGATCGAGGATGGGGAGATCAATATCGAGTGGCTGAAGGCAGAGGTGACTGCTGGCTAGGGGTGCAGAGGAGGCTGGCCAGGGGGCCCAGGGCACAGGCCAAACACCTCACACTCTGGGCTCCTGCAAGATCGGGGGGGCACATGATGGGCAGGGGGACCAGCTTCCAGCCACAGCTATGCCAGCCTAGAAACTTAAATTTAGTGATGCTGGCAGAGTGGGAAGGGCCTTAGCCAGATCTGAGTTCAGATCCTACCTCTGCCACTTGACGGTTGCAACCTAGAGTACATCCCCCCATCATCTGTGCCTCAATTCCTTCATCTATAAAGCAGCCTTTTTATACTTGCCTGATAAAGTTGTGAGGATTGAGTGAGGTTATTTATGGGCGAGTTTTTAATTACTCTGCTGATGACCACATTGACTAAGCATTCCCACATTATCAGCTGAAGTGTCCGGGGACACAGAGTTACTGGTGAGTCATCGCAGTGTGGGCTGCTGGCTAAGTTCTAAGCAGTCGTTCCCTCTGCCTGTCATAAGAGCTCCTACAGGGGCTTGCCGGGCATCAGTCTGGAGGCCACGCTGTTCCTAGGTTAAGGCTTCTAGAACTTCACTACTCAAAATGTGGTCCATGAAGCAAGAGCATGTTAGAAATGCAGAATCTCAGGCCCTGCACAGACCTCCAGAATCAGACTCTGCACTTTCACAACATCCCAGTCGATTGCCATTTACATTAAAGCTTGGGAGGCGCTGGCTCTCTGTCCCTTAGATGCCCCTCACCAGCTGTCTACCCCAGCGCCGAATGATGTGATTGCCTCTCCCCCCCTCATCTCACCAGTGCGCATCAGATGCTCAGAGCAATTTGGCCACATCACATAAGGACCGTGGACTCTGAGCTGAGGATGGGAAAATGGAAACAGATTCTAACCAGGGTTGGCTGCATGATTTGTAGGGCCTGATGCAAGGGAAAAATGCAAGGCCCTGGGTGGAGTCGGGGAAGTCGACCTCCCCTTCTCACAGCCCACCAACCCACCCATGGCAGACAGGCAACCCCCCAATATCAACCTTCAACCTCCTCTAAACTCTGTGCCATGATACACTTGGTACCTAGATGAGGGGTGGGCAAGATGCCCCTGCTGAGTCACCCACCTAGTGCCCAGGCATTGTCTCCTTGCCTTGCCCTGAGACAGGATCGGGTGTTCACTGCACCCGCCATTTCTGCACCTACCCCAAGGCCCCTGCAGAAGGTGGAGGGTGACTCACTGTGGAATGTGAGTCTTCCTGGCTGACTCCACCCATTTGCTCCCAGACAGAGGATAGAGGAGGTCATGGGTTCTGGGGGTGCCGGCATGTGAGGAGCAAGCAGCTGAGACACCATCCCAGGGAGGCAACAGTAGGCAGGAACACATGAGGGCTGAGGCTCCAAGCCCCTGGGGTGTGCTCCATTGTTCCATCAGATGTTTCTCATGAAAACAAATTCAAAGAGAAATAATAACTTCAAGGTTGCAACTGCAGAACTTGAAGCCCCAAGCATGGGGCCTTCTGAGCACAGGACTCCATCACACGCCCTTGAAGCCAGCTCTGCCTAGAATGTTCAACGCTCTGAAGTTGCTAATTCCACCTTATGGTGCCGCTGTCAAGCTCTGAACTAATGATCACATCAGCTTGAAACTTGAGCTTGAACAAAAGTTTCAGATTCCACACACCTCCTCTACACTGCAGCAGGCACTGTCAGAGATGCTTTCTTAGTCAGTCCCCATAACCATCCTCATAGGTTGGAACGAGGAAGCAGGCTCAGAGAACTCAAGGCACCTGACCAAGCTCACACAGCTGGGAGGTGGCAGAGCCAGGACTAGAACCCAGGTCTGTGTGTCTGCTTGCCAGTCTTGCCACTCTACTTGTGGGTCCTGGGATCGGGGCTTGTCCCATGTCTAAACCATCTAGTTCATTCTGAGATCTATCCTAGCCCTACACATAGCCCTGAAACCAAGCTGAGTCCTTGCTAAGGACGAAGGAATAGGTCTAAGGACCAGTACCAGGTTACTGGCTTCATGATCAAGGGGGTCATTCACTCACTCACTCATTCTCTAACTGCCTAAAATCTGCTGACCACTGCCTCATCCTCTTCCCCAGGCTCCTCTTACCCCATCACTCGGGGCTCCAGCCAGTGTCCCCGGTCATGAGCTGTGCACACCTTGGCCTTTGCATATGCTGGGGCTTCTGTATGGAGTGCCCCTTCCACCCCCACGCTTCCCTGCCTGGTGGAATCCTACCAAGCTCAAATGCCTCCTCCTGGGGACTCTCATCCCAGAATGTGCTCCATGACCCCTGCTGCCACAGCTTTCCCACCCTCAGCATGCCATGGCAGAGCCGGCTCCTCAGGTGTCTGTCCCTCACCTGGTCTGGTGGGACTTCCTTGAAGGCAGGGGTGTCCTTTATCACTCTGTCCCTTCTGCCTCGCACATAGTAGGTACTCTGTAAGGACTTGATGAATGAATGGACATCAGGTTCTGTGGGAGGCAGCAAAGAGATGGAAGCTTCTAGCCTTAAGGTCTGATTGTGGTAGAGTGTGATGGGCACCATAATATAGTTTGCAGTGTGAACCCAGGTAGAAAACGAGTCATTTTATGGCCAAAGAAGGTATGGGTTCATGTCGCATATGGCCTTGAAAGTTTTCGGGGGTTGGTAGGCCAGAGAAGGGGTGGGTGCAAAGGGCAGGGCCCTCTCTGGTGCTGGAGAGCACAAAACTGGTCAGTTTTGGTGAAAGTGTGTGTGTGTGTGTTTGTGTCAGCGTGGCAGCAGAGGCCTTTGTGGTGAGAATTAGGAGCAACGTTTCCAACTGAGTATATTACTCTCCAGGGAAAACGATATTTTAAAGTAAGGCTTTTTTTGTGTGTGTGTGAGGAAGATAAGCCCTGAGCTAACATTCATGCCAATCTTCCTCTTTTTGCTGAGGAAGACCGGCTGTGAGCTAACATATATTGCCAGTCCTCCTTTTTCTCCCTAAAGCCCCAGTACATAAGTGTATATCACAGTTGCACATCCATCTAGTTGTCGTATGTGGGACGCCGCCTCATCATGGCTGGACGAACGGTGCGTCAGTGCGCACCCGGGATCCGAACCCGGGCCACCAGTAGCGCAGCGGGTGCACTTAACCACTAAGCCATGTAGCCGGCCCCTAAGTAAGACTTTGCAAGATCAGCTTGGTAAACCTTTCTGGCTGTAGTCTTTCTCTCTCTCTCTCTCTCTCTCACTCCCTCACTCTCTCACTCTCACTCTCTCTCTCTCTCTCTCTCACACACAAACACACACACACACACACACGCGCACACCCTGCAGAGCAGAGGGCACTTGTATGTTCTGGAGGGGCTCCAGGAAGTTGAAACAGAGCCCATTTCCCAAGAAGTAGGCCATCAGGTAGGCAGGACGTGCTGAGGAGCCAAGTAAGTGATGAATGATGCCCGTGACAAAGACAGAGGGTCATAGAATGTCAGAGCTGGGAGGGATCTGAGAACTGAGAGGTCCACAGAAGAGGAAAGGACTTATCCAAGGTCACTCCAAGGTCACTTCCAGCGCTGGAATCCAGGCTTAACTTTGGGTCTCCTGGCTGTAGATCCGTGGCCTGTGCCTGCCACACACGTTATTCCTTCCTTGCTGGGGAGACGGGCCATATAAAATGTGCATATTCAGGAAACACTGTGTCACCTGATAGCCAGAAAACTTCCTCAAGCCCCCTCCCACGTATTCCTGAGGATTTTCAGGGTCTTCCATTTTCCTGGCCACATCTGGCTTCCAATTCTGCTCTCCTGGCTTCTTGTATCACTTCTCACAGTGCCTGTCTCCACTCAGTCTTGACTGCTCCTTGCCCCCTTGTGGTCGCTCCATGTGTCCGTCAGGTGGAGCTAGATTCTGCTGCAATTACAAACAGCCCCCAAGTCTCAGAGGCTTAAAACAACAAAGAATGCTTTCTCTCTCACACTGTGTGTCCATTGTGTGTTCTGCTCCACAAAATTCTCACTCAGAGTCAGGGACACAGGCTGACGGGGCTCCCACCATCAGGAAATTCACCAGTCCCAGGGCAGGGGAAGGAATGTGGCAAATGATGCCTGACAACTCTGCTCAAGTTTTATTGGACACAGCGAGTCACATGACCGCACCCGACTTCAGGGCCCTGGGCAGTACAGTCCTGCCCTGACCCAGGAGGAGAACCAGAGTATCCAGGAAAGCCCTAATGACACCCAGCTGGCTCCTCCTTCACTCCCCAAGCCCCCAACATGGGCCAAGTATGGACCAGACTTTCTGAAAGGCTTAGATGCACTCGAGGGGGTTTCCAGTACTGAAACAGAAAACAGCTGAAAGCTGAATAGAAGACATCCTTGCCCTCCTGTCACTCAGCCTTTCCTGCTACAGGGATTTCTTGCTGACCTCCTCTCCTCACGCTGGCCTCTCTCCACACTCTCCCAACTGTCATTTTGGTGGTGGTGGGGGTGTTCATAATCCCTTTATCTGCCAAGACCCTCGCCTTACATCCAGTGATGTGCTGGAGCTGGCTCACACCAACTTGCAAGTCGGTTGTGAAATTTTCAAGAATCTTGCAAGCTTGTTATTCACTCTTTGGTAGCTTAAAATGGGCCAAGGTAGGAATGTTTACAGCATGGAAATTGGCCAGTGCTACCAGTCAGAGTTTTTCTTTCAGAGAGCTGGTCATTAATCCTTTACCAATATACCCTTGTCTACACCTTTTTTCAGGATCAGCTAAATACTTTGCTGGGCCCAGTGCAAATTGAAAATGCAGGGCTCTTAAGAATTTCAAGGCAACAACAGCAGAGCCTTAAACCAGGCATTAGACCCTTCTTAGCAGGCTGTGCACAGGTCAGACATCGAGGACACTGGCCCTGTCTCTACTCCCTCTATACCCTCTACACTCAGAGCCCCCACCAGCAGCCAACTCTCCCTAGAGGTAACGGGAGATCACACCCAAACAAAAGCAAAGTTATTAAGCAAAACTGTCCAGCTCTGCTCAGTCTCTTCTCTCCCATCTAAAGAGTCCTCTTGGGCTTCATCTTTTGTAACCAAAAAGCTACAAGGACCATCTAAAACAAAGGGAACATCCTCTTCTGAGAAGAATCCTTCCCTCCTCTAGAATCCTCAGTTTGGCACCATTTCATTGTTTTAATAGTTATTTTTCTCCCATTTATGATTGGAAGTAAGTTGGGACGGCTCAGGCAGCCCAAAGGGAAGGGTAGGAATTTAGAGGTGGTCATGGTATTTTCCTGGCTTGGGAGCACTCAGAATCCTGGAAGGCTGACTCTGCAAGAAACTGCACAGATCTTCAGTTCAGGGTTTGTGGTAAAACTGTAGCCTTGGGATCATGTTTACAAACCAACTTTGACATGGAGAGGGCCACCTTGACCCTCCCCAGGCAGCCTCTCTGCAGGGCCCACTCCATGCCTTGAGTCCTGTTTCCCATGTTCCTCCTGCCATCCCCACCCCTGCTGCCCTGAACTCAACACCCTGTTGTACTCTGCATCTTTGTTCACATCATCCCTTCTGCTCCAATTCCTTCTATACTCTAGCACACATGTTGAGTTTCTTTTTTTTTTTTTTGTGAGGAAGGTCAGCCCTGAGCTAACATCCATGCCAATCTTCCACTTTTTGCTGAGAAAGACTGGCCATGGGATAATATCTGTGCCCATTTTCCTCCACTTTTATATGGGACACAACCACAGCATGGCATGACAAGCGGTGCATCAGTTTGGATCCCGGGCCACCAGCAGCGGAGCTCATGCACTTAACTACCACAGCACGGGGCCAGCCCAATTGGGCTCCTGTTTTGTCCTTCAAAACCTCTGAGTAGCACTTGTGGATTCCATGGTGAGACCCTCCCACTGCATTAGGGGCCCACCTCTGTTCTGGCCTCTCCTTGTTGGAGTATAAGTTACCTCTGTGGGTTTCTGACCCTTTTCTTAGGCTGGAAACTCCTCCAGTGAAGGGATCTGACTTATCCCCCTCTGGCTGTCTCACCCATGCCCAGCATGGTGCCACCACACGAACTCCATCAGGACATGCTGACAGGATTGGCACAAAGGGAGACAGAGATGGGCATCTCTTAGGCTTGGAAGAGGCCAGAGGGAATGGAGAAGGAAGGAGAGAGAACTGAGTTGTGTGGCAGCTGTTTGAAAAACAGGAAGTACAGAGATCTTTAGCAAAACCTTGACTGCTAACAAAAGAGAGAAAACCATGGACTAATTCCTCCATCAATGACTGCACCGACTAAATGCATTCTGGATTAAAGACACTGTCTCCAGAGAGGGGACTGTGGTGGGGCAGGAGCGAACGAGCAGTGCCACCGAGGGATGCGGCAAATGAGGGTTTGCCTCTGATGGGCCAAGAAGGCCAGACTGTGGGATGGCAAGTGGGCAGGGCTCAGCTGAGACGCCAGACATTGAGCCAGGTTGGGTAGCCAGAGCTGGACTCTAGCCAGCGAGTTGGGATAATAAGCCGAATTCCCAACTCTCCGTGGTCATCATTGACAAAGGTCAACTGAGCAGGCCTTGGACGTCAGCCAAGCCAACCTGGATCCAAAGCAAATGCATCCTCAGAAGGAACCTTCAGGATAAGAGAAAGGCTGTCTCTGTGATCTCAGAGGGGCTGGGGTTCCTGCGGCCATCCTGACATTGGCTCCTAGCAGGGGTGGGCCGTGGCCCAAGGCTTCTGCAAGGTCTCCAAGCTCACAGCTCTCCAGAGCATTGCCCACCCAGCACAATCCTTAAATCAGACTCCCAGACTGCCAGTGTTGCCTGTGCAGGCAGCAGAGCATCTGACCTGACTGCATCTGGTTTTTGCTCTGGTCCCAGGGGAGTAGATGTCCTGTAGATGCCTCTGAGAAGAGCGCCATCAGTTTTACGTACAGACTACATTTACCCACACACCCACACCCACACGCATACCCCACAATCCTAAAGAGAAAAGGCTACCACGTGCAAATCCCAGAACTGGCAAAGAGAGCAGACTGGCATGGGGGTGATGAAATCAGGGCAGTGAGGGTGCTAGTTGGGCATCCACGTGTCTCTGAGCTCTCCATGAGCCTGTGTGTGAGTCCCTTAGTTCTTTAGAGTTCAGATCCAAGAACAGCCATTATTTCATGTGCCTAGGTTCTCAGAGAATGGAAAAAATAGAAAAGCTTTCATTGACACTGAATATTTCTCCATTAGATATTTTCAGCCGCTCTTCAAGCACAGGCTGGTGTAGTTTTAGCAACCCGGAAGTGGAGAGTGGCTAACTGTCCCATTTTGCTTTCAAAGTGCTCCATTCCGTCAATTGTCAGAGCCCATTCATCCTGTGCTTCAGCAAGTGGCCTTGAGGGGACAAAGCCACATGCCCTGGAAAGGGAGGGGAGCTGGCTCTGTGGCATGTTTGTGATTTCCTGAGCTACTATCTTTGGACGTGTGCCACACAGCTCAAGTGTGTCTCTGTGCCCACTAAGCACGTTCCACCCCTGCTCTTGTTGTACTGAGAGAGTGAGACCCCAAGGTGGGGGTTTGCCCTCAGGGCACAAACTGCTGGGAGAGGAGACAGCCCCGTGGCAGCTCACAGAAGAGGAAAGCACCAGGGGACTCCAACACCCAAAGTGCTGGGTCATCATAGAGGGAGGGAGCAGAGAGCACACGTGGAGAATGGGACTAGGGAGGGGCATCTGATGTGGCAGAGAAAGACAGAGACCACTGCAGGGATATGAGGACAGGCTCCTACACTGGGGCTGCCCTGACTCCCGGGGGCTTCACGCTTTCTCTCTGGGTCTGTTTTCCTGTCTACAAATGGGGTGCACGACAGAGTCCCTTTGGCTTCCCCTCTGTCGTTCAGCTCAAACACCAGACACATTGGGGTGGTTCCCAGGTCTCCAGGGTGGTAGGAGCTGAGGGTGATGAACAAGAACAGAGGAGGAACAGTTGGGAGGGGAGGGGGCTGCAGGAAGTCTCTCTGGTATCCTACAGCTCATCCTGAGGGAGGAGACTCGGGCTGTGTTCTGGAGCTGGCTGGCTGGGGAGCATGGGCGGGGAAGAGGGTGCAGGGAGGGGAGCCACGGCAAATGTGGCTGCCAGGGGTGCTCAGAGGCCCATTACCCAACCTGGTGCTAAGCTGCCAGTGAGAAGGCATGATACCCAGGGATCTTTAGGTGGTGACAGGGCATGTGCTTGGGAGAATCTGGGTGTTTTTGCTTTTCTAAGTTGTCCCCACAAAAGGGGGTGGTCGAGAGGTAGTCTTTACTGAGCAACTTCTCTGTACCAGGCCCTCAAATTGTCCCATTACTTACAGGAGTGACATCATTTCACCTTCATATTTTACAGGAAAGACCTGAGGTTCAGAGATATTAGGCATCTTGCTGGAGGTCACACAGCTGAGAAGCAGGATAAGGTGGATTTGAGCCTGATCTGTGTGGGTCTCAAGCCCTAGCTCTTTTCACATCATCAGTGGCATTTCCTCTGAATTCTCCAGAGCCCTGAGTTCCTCTAAGATCCCTTGGGGTCACCGCAGCAGGTGGACACTGAGGGTGCCAGGAAGGCTGGCAGCGAGAGCAGCTCCCGTCCTCTGCCAGCTTCTGGGGCGTGTGATCCATGTTTAGAAAAGTCTATGTTTGGTTTAGTGCTCTGCTGTCACCATCTTGAAATTTTGTCATTTTTTAAGGAGTCTTGCATATTTTCTCTGCAGTGGGCCACAAGTTACATAGTCCATCCCGCTGATGGTGTTTTCACATAAGGTGTCACTTGAGAAAGGCTGCTCGAGTCCCACCGGTGGTGGCAGCCCCTGCCCTCTCCCTAGTCCCCTCAGCTCTGCTGGACTTGTGGGCGAGGTCTTGGAGGGGCAGGAACTCCGTGGCCGGAGCTTACCCTGTGGTTCCTCTGTCAGTGAGGCCATCGTGTGTTTGCACCAGATCTTGACCAAGGCCTGAAGACCTGCATCTCCAGCTGGCCCTCTGGGATCTGGGTGAGGAGGCAGCCCTGGTAGAGGTCCCCAGCCCCACCTGCACCAAAATCCACCTGAGAAGTCCCTCTCCAGGGCCCACTCCTCCAGGCTGGCAGCTCTTCCATCCTCCCGGGGTGTAAAACACACCTTAAAACACACAGAATCCCTCAGAGGGAGCAGAAGAGGAAAGACAAGTTGGCAAAAGCTGTTTTTCTAGGAGGAAGTGATATATTTTTAGTTCCTTATCTACTTTTCCCTTTTAAAAATTATATATATGGACCCATTTGAGAAAATTTGACAATCTAGAGAATCAGAAAATGTTCAAAGCTATACCAACCATAGTTCTCCTTCCCAAAGATAACCACTGTAAACACTTTGTTGTGTTTTCTTCAAATTTTTTTCTATGCACAGACCTTGGGATGTTCCCCCCCGCTTTATTTACATAATATCACATATATGAATGTTGAATTTGAATCTTGATGTGTTTGTTTTTTTACTTAACATTATAGCACAAGTGTTTTCTCATGCTGAAAGTATGCTTTTTGATGGCTGTATGATCCTCCAGTACCTGCGAGCATGCCATCATCCATGCAGCCATCTCCCATCATTGGTTCTTAAAGTTGTTGCAAATTTTTGTTACTAGAAACACTTATCTCTGCAACTGAAATGTTCCTATGAGAGAGCGTCTCCTTGGGACAGGTTTCCAAAAGTAGAATGACTGAAACAAAAGGTAGAAGCACGGTCAAGGCTCCCACTCCTTCCACCCTGCGTCACTGCTCTCTGAGCTGACTGCAACGCCCTGACGGCCCCGAGGGCTGCACAGTAGGACCACCTGCATCGCGCCTCTCCCACACTGAGTGTGACATTTTCTTGTTCACTTCCCTAAGTCAGAGAGCCCCACTTTTCCCCCAAGGTCACAATGGGAAGAGGCCCTAGAAAGACGAGGTCTGCACTTCCTGTAGTTGTGTGGGTGATGGTGCCGTCCCATGGGTAGTGGAATGCCCTGTGTAAGCTCCCACTTAGAGTTTATTGCAAAGGAGGCATGTTTTTCTTTAATGGAGTTTATAAGCAGAGGTTTCAGTGGACCCATCCCTGCCAATCAAGTACTGAAGGGCAGGTTTGGGGAGATTGGCTGGGCTTTCGGGAGCTGGAAGGCAGGGTATTGTGTTTCCAAGAGGTTGGGACAGAGCAGGCCAGCAGCAGACCCAAGTTGCTGAGCCTGGGGAGGTGTGGAAGGACAGGGACAAATGGATAAAGGGACAGACAGCTGAAGGGACGTGACTCGGGAGGGCATGTCTTGTGGAGGGAAGCCCTGGAATGGAGGACTCAGGAGACCTGGTTCCAGGCCAGCTACTGACTCACCTTATGACCTCGGATGAGTCACTTCTGTCACTGGTGGGGCACACTGGGAGGGAGGCCTCTTGGGGGAGCCAGGGCTGAGGGGGATGTGGAGCTGCAATTCAGTGACCACAGAGGCCTCAGCTGAACCCCCAAAACTCCGGAGCTGGGTAGCCCTTCAGACCCTTCAGGCGGCGAGGCACACCACAGCACCCACAACAGCCCTCTCCGACCTTCCAATACACAGGTGTCAGACAAGATGGGGCCCCATCTCTATAAAGATCTGTGACTCTGATGGTGTCCTGATGCCTGGGGCCAACTATCTGGCCCTGGATAGGGCAGTGGTGCCAGAATCATCCTCAAAGTCAAGGGTGTCTCTGGGTGGGAGCTCTGAACTATGTCTCAACCTCTGTGGGTGGGGTTGGGTGACCAAGGGCTTGTGGAGCCACTCCTCGTGCAGACCCATTAGACATCCTGCTGCCCATGGTCAATTTCTATCAGGAGTTGGTCTCCAGCTACCAGTACAGCCTGCAGATCCTGGCCCACTGCAAGCAGAACAGTGACTTTGACAAGCTGCTGAAGCACTATGAGGCCAAACTGACTGCAAGGAGAGAGTTCTGGAGATCTTCCTCACTGACCCCATGTTCCAGCTGGCACCTAGCCCTGTCCTTGAGGGCACATGCCTTGGGAGCCTTCTGGGGGTCCATGGCAGTGAGGGCCCCAGCTGGGAACAAGCCACAGCTGGGGGCACCATGGAGCCATGGCCGGGAGAGCCCAGACCCTAACAGGCCCCAGCTCTGAGCTGCCTGGAGAATGGGGTTAGGGCCAGCCCTTGACCCAGCAGACCGCAGGGTTGTCCAGCTCCACAGAGCATGCAGTGTGGGAAGGTGAGCGGGAGCTCCTGGTACTGAGCCCACCTCCAGGCCCTTTCTCCTGCTGGCTTAGAGCATCAAGATCTGGGCTCTTGCCCCAAACAAGACCCTGGAATATCCTCCACATTAGAGTTGAGATCAGAAGTGCTGTGGGTGTCCGTCCTCATCCCTGCTCATGAGAGTGCTGGTTGCTGAGAGAACCATTCTCCGTCCACTTGGTCACTCTCTCTCCCTCTCTACATTGCTGTTTTCTCTCTGACTTACTTCATCACTGTCTCTCTCCTTGCCTCTGTCCCTGTCCCCCTGCCTCTCCCTGCCGCAGATTCCCAGGCACCTTCTGACACTGCATGAGCTCCTGGCCCACTTCACGAGCACATAGAGCCAACAGACTGGACGATGCCAGGGCTAAACTGGGGGAGCTGTCTGGGTGAGCCCGGCTCCGGGGTGCCCCCATCAGTGGAAAGGCCAGGGCTAAGGATGCTCCCCAGCAGGAGTTTCCTGAGCCCCAGATGCTAAAATATCATGTTCAGGTTAGGATCCCAAGCGGTGGTGGTTGGGGCACCCCCAGCTTGCCCCACCTGGAAGCAGGGTCTCCGGAGCAATCTGAGGAGTTCACAGCTCAAGCTCAGGGGGCAGTTGGTGGGATGGTGTGGGTGGTGTGCTGTCCCTGGCACAGATGGGGTTTGAGGAAGGGCCCTGGGCACTCACGTGGGCCCATCTGCCAGAACAGGGATCCGCCCAGGGACTCGCAGACACTCTGCCAACTTCCCCTGTTCTCCAGTGTCAGTGTCTCACAACCTGTGGTATAGGAGCCCCAGAGGGAGTCCTGGCTGATGGGCCTTCATGTGCCCAAGGGTGCAGTCACAGCAGGCAGTGTCATGGATGGACAAACGCCTGACTTTTCCAGTGTCAGAGGCCCCAGCCCTCTGGTCAAGGCCCCTCCGCTGCCCCTCATTCAGTCTCCAAAGCCCAGGGGGATCCTTCCTCTGCCGGGGCAGAAGCAGAGAGACCAGGGAGGAGGCGCCTACAACAGCCCAGGCAGCAGTTGACGGTGGCCTGCACCAGGTGGTGGCAGTGGAGGTGAGGAGGAGGTTCAGATTCGGGGTGTGTTTTGAAGATGGAACCAACAGGAGTTTCTGATGCATTAGATGTGGGGAGAGAGAAGATGGGAGGCAAGAGTGATTCGACAGTTTTTGGCTGAGCAAGCAGAAGGTTGGAGTTGCTGCTAACCAAGATGGAAAAACTGGCAGGATGGGCAGGTGTGGAGGGGAAATCTTTCTTGCTTCACTGGATCTTGACTGGGGGCATGTTGAGCTTGAGATGGACAACAGTGGTGGAGGGGACAAGATGGAGGAGGGCGTTTGAGTCTGAAGTGTAAGGGAGTGAGCCATTCAGGAGCCATCAGCTCGAGATGGTATTTAAAGTCACAAGACTGGTGAGATCACCAAGGGAGTAGGTTTAGGCAGGAACGAGGTGCGTACCAAGAGCTGAGCCCTGGGGTCTGCACCTTATGGAGGCTAAGAGATGATGAGCAGCCTTGTACTCAACGATGGGCTGCCAGAATCTGCAAAGGAGGGTCGGTCTGCAGCATGTAGGATCCAGTACCCAGCCCTGCCAACCACTCAGTGCCCTAAATGGCTTCCCGAGCCCAGCAAAAGGCAGCCAGTAGGGCCACGTCTCCCAGCTGGGCAGAGGGAGGACCAGGCTGGACTAGGGCAGGGCACAGGCCGCTGAGTGGGGGTTCATTCAGGGAGCAGATGTAATCAGAGTGTGTTTGTAGACTAACAAAAACCATTGTGGGGTGGAGACCCCAGTCCTCTCATGACCCAAGGAGCCAAATCCTGCACACTTCCCCAAGGAGAAGACTTGGGACTCCAACGAGGCTCCTCATCCCTGTGGCATGCCTTGTACCGGTGCGGGCCATAGCAAGGAAGGCACATGAGTGCCAAGGCATTTATCCTAAGATCCCGATCCCCTTTCCCGAAGCCTACTCATCTGATCACCTGATCCCCTGCATCTGGCCTGAACACACCCCTAGTGGCACAGAGGAGGGTTTTCCTATAGCCCTGACAGCAGCCCTTTCATCCTCCTCTCTCTCTCCCTTGGGGGACTGAGGAAAGCTCCCAGCCCTGCAGGAA
This sequence comes from Diceros bicornis minor, assembly GCF_020826845.1. Taxonomy (NCBI): domain Eukaryota; kingdom Metazoa; phylum Chordata; class Mammalia; order Perissodactyla; family Rhinocerotidae; genus Diceros; species Diceros bicornis. The sequence goes on along the minus strand of NC_080768.1, from coordinate 42,302,478 downwards.
GCCATCAGATAACAAACCCTCCCTGGCTGTGCTCAGAAACACTCCTGCCCTGGGGCTGACTCTCTCCTACCTCTGGCCTTTGTCCCGCTTTTTCTCCTGAACCTCATCTCTTGGGCTCACTGTAACCCAGGTTGTCAATTCCAGCTGCCCCGGTAGACTGCGGCCCTGGGAACTCCTCCCCAGCTGCGTGGACGGTGTGGCTTTCAGCACAAAACCCAGCCGGGGCTGGCAGGGGTCCTGAGCAGCTGCAGCTGGCACTTGTCTAACAGTGAAACTAGTGTTGCTACTGTGGGATCGCCCCCTTGTTTGTAGCAAATACAGCCCTCCTCAGCAAAATCTCCACCATCGTCAAAAGAAATGGTTCTGTTTACCTTTGCTAACTTCCAAAAATGAATCCCTATCCAGAGAACTAGCATATCCTTGAATGGTGCCTCCCTGTGCCCCGACCCTTCCAGAAGAGGGCTAGGGACTGGGCTGCTGAGAAGAGCATTGCTGGGAGGGAGGGACTGAGGATTCTAAGGAAGAGACTCCATCTCCATGCCACAGTCTGATAGCCAGAAAACAACGGGTAATAATAGTTGGATAATAACACCTTTGCAACCAGTGATACTAGCAACAGTGATCACGGCCCTTTACTCAAGCACCTGCCGTGTGTGCTGGGCCTGAGGTCAGCACGTGAAATGCATTCTTTTCCATCCTCACTCCGACATTCTACAGGTGAGCACACTGAGGGTCAGAGGGGCCCAGTAATTGGCTCATCGCTGAGTTCGTTAATCACCGATCCAGCTCGACCAGTGTCATCTCTCTTTGCTGGGAGGGTTAAATTGGACAGTGTCTACTAGAGAACTTTGGAAGCCATGCATATTAAGCAGCCCTCTTGGTGATCTGGTCGTGGTTGTAGAATTTGAGGCATCAGCAGACAAATAAGACATTTGTGCTTTTCTTGGAGTAAGTGGGGTACTTTCTCCAGATGCTCATCCCCACAAAATTACTATCTTCCTAAGACTCCTGAAAACCCACCAAGGCTCTTAACAAAGTTGGCAACTCACAGGCCTCTTTTCCAACGAATGCTATTTGTTTGTGTGTGAGGAAGATCAGCCCTGAGCTAACATCCACGCTAATCCTTTTGTTTTTTTTTTTTGGCTGAGGAAGACCGGCTCTGAGCTAACATCTATTGCCAATCCTCCTCCTTTTTTTCCCCAAAGCCCCAGTAGATAGTTGTGTGTCATAGTTGCACATCCTTCTAGTTGCTGTATGTGGGACGTGGCCTCAGCATGGCCGGAGAAGCAGCGTGTCGGTGCGCGCCCGGGATCCGAACCCGGGCCGCCAGTAACGGAGCGTGCACACTTAACCGCTAAGCCACGGGGCCGGCCCCACCACCAATGCTATTTTTAAAAAGCAGTTAAATGGCGCCACCTCCTGGAGGAGGGGTGTTGCGGCAGTCAGAACAGGACAAATAGGAGAGTTGTCCTTATTCTCACATTAAGGGACAAGGTGTGTCTTGCTCCCACCAAACATGCTGGAGCCTACGGGAGTCAGACTTTCATTGAGCCAGCTGGATTGCCAGGTGCTCCAAAACTAAGCCATTCCAGGACCTGAACACTAAGGAAGCAGCTATATAACATGCATTGAGGGAGGGGTGGAGACAGTAAATGCAAAGGCCCTGAGGAAGGATGGGTGGGTGGAGTTCTATGGATGGAGATAAGGCCAGTAGTGGTGTGGGGGGCAGAGTAAAGAAGAAAGGTTGTTTCCTATACTCCTGTCCTCCCAGTTTTGCCGTCTCAGTTCCACGTGGTTCAAACTTTTAAATCAGACCTGCTTTCTAGCTGTTAATCTCCATTTCCATTTCCAACACCTGTCTCCTTGGGCTATGAGAAGGATGATGTGATACCATGCCCATAGAGTGCCCGGCAGAGCGGGCATTCAATATGCATGCTCTCTCCCCCTTTGTGACCACAGGCTCCACCTGAGAATCCTGGGTGCCGGGCCTTCTTCCTAGGTCTGGCCAGACGCCCGGCATTCCCTTCTCCCTGAGAGACGGGGGCAGCCTGTCTCTGACATTTTCTGTCCTGACAGGATAATGTACAATGAAGTAAACAAGACAAAGAGCATCCAGGAAAACATAGCCATGGAGGGCATGATTGTCGAAGGCTGTGAGACCCTCCTGGACACCAGCCAGACTTTTGTGAGATGGGGCATGGCACCCTGCCTCCCCCAAATCTCAAGGTAGACCCCAGCAGTGGTGGCACTTGGGGACACCACCAGTTCGTTTGGCTACTATGTGCCAAAACCTGCCAGCATGATTGTGGAGTATTCCAGGGCTGCTGGAAGAATGTGACAGCTGTATGTAGATGTCGGTATCTGCACACATGGATGCAGATATTACTGGTTTTCACAGTTCCCTTCTCTCCAGATGTACACATGATTCTTCCCAGATGCCCTTGATGTGTCTTTGGATGTCATAGTAAACACTGACATGTCCTTTTGGGGAGAGAGGAGTGGAGGAGAAGGACAGATACTGATTGGCCTGGTGAATCACAAGCATGTTCAGCATCCGAGGGGAAGTCATGTGGGTCAGTCCCTCTGTCCCTTGCTCATCATCCTTAGCCCCTTGTGGGAGGCCGTGATCACAGCGGTTCTCACGGGTAGGAGGTTGCCTTCACCCTCAGCCTCCACTCTCCTTGGGAGCGGTGTTTGTGAGGCACAACCCTGTGAGGGGGCAGCTAGAGGCTGTGACTGAGGGGACTGACTTCCAACTCAGAGACGTTAGTGCCGCAAGGAGTTTGAGGGTCACCTCTTCAGATTCCACTTGCTGTGGGACCCTCAGCTTCTGCTTGCATGCCCCCGAGGTGACCTGCACCTCAGATGGGCCTCCTGAGTTCCTTCTATCCAGCCCTGGGACTCTCGGAGCAGATGAAAAGCTCGCCAGCACTTCCTGTGGCCTGTGCAGCTGCCTTTGGCCCCTGCTGCCCTTAGCAAGGGTATCATCGACTTGGAGTTTTGTCCCGAGCCCCTCTGTGTGGCCCCCTGTAACTTTTCCCTAAGCCGACGCTGTGATCTGCTGGGCCCAGAGCCAGCCTCCCTGTGTCCTGGCTCCAGCTGAGCTGCAATGGGCCAAAGCTGGAAAAGGCCCAAAGAATGACCTCTCCTGGGGTGGGCAGTGTCACCACAGTCCAGGAATCTGCTCCATTGCCCTGAGCCTAAGAATTTCCTTCCCACCTGAGGGGCTGGGGTACACGTGAAGACCAGAGAATGGGGCCCAGCAAGGTTCCAGGCAGTGACAGATGTGGGCAGGAGGCAGAGTGGTGGCCCAGAGCAGGCCTAGGGAGATGGAGCGTCAGGGAGGGCTTCCTGAGGAGGCATCACTGGAGTCGAGTCTTGAAGGGTAAGTAGGCATGCACAGGGTGGATGACGTGAAGGAAGGCCCTTCCAGGCCAAGGAGCATCACTCAGGAGCCACAGGTAACTTGCCCTGGAACTAGAGTGGGAGCAGAGAGGGGAGGCGATGGTAAGGAAGGAGAAGTGCTGGAGCAGCCTGCTGGCGGGCCTTGAAGGCCTGAGTCCCGAGGACAGTGAGGAGCTGGCGGAGTAAGTGGGGAAAGGAGGCCTGGAGCACGTCTTAGGGGAGCTGGGATGGCAAATGGGTTCATCACTGCCCCCTGCTCTGCCCGGGAGTGGCTTCCGTGTGCAACTTGTTGAGGACTGGTGGGCTCTCTGGGCTCTGCAGCCCAGCATGTCGTGACTGATTGGTGATGTCTGCTGTGGCTGTGTGTGGCAGCAGGTGCCCTGTGTCTCTTGCTCATCCCTCTGGGCCAGAGCCAGCTCCACACTTGTCCAGCCTCCTGCCTTCCCCAGACTCAGCTCTAAAGAGGTACAGCCTTTTAGATACAGGATACAACCTTCCTTAGAGAGGGAGTACAAACAATACACTAGTTGGCCTAAATTCAGCCACCAATTAAGAAAGCCTTCAGGTGCAACAATATACTTATCTTAATTTCAATCTCAGAAACTAACTCCTAATCTAATACTGCATTAATCTATTAATTCATAGAAGTAGTACTGTTACTATGAGGAACAAGAATTATTTCTCCTTGCATAATCTTAGAACAGATAGATAATCACCGAAAGTTAACAATAAAATAAATTCAACCCAATAATTATTTATTACATTAACTGTTAACTCAACACAGGTAGGCATTCAAGCAAAGATTTAAAAAAGTAAAAGAAACTCGGCAAACACAACCCCCACCTGTTTACCAAAAGCATCTCCTCTGGCATTTCTGGTGTTACAGGCACTGCTTGCCCAGTGACACGGTGTAAAGGCCACAGTGACTGGACCCTGCAAAGGCAGCATCATCATTTGTTGTCTAAATGAGGACTTGTATGAACGGCCACTCAAGGGTTTTACTCTCTCTTACTTTTAATCAGTGAAATTGACCTTTCCCTGAAGAGGCGGGAATGACAAAGACGAGAAGACCCTATGGAGCTCCAATTAATTAAAAAAAATCAAAGGTAAGCCAAATCAAGGGCTAACAAAACTTAAAGGGACTAACAATTTTGGTTGGGGTGACCTCAGAGAATAAAATAACCTCTGAGTGATTAAAATCTAGACCAGCTAGTCAAAATATTTTATCACTTATTGATCCAAAATATTGATCAACAGAACAAGTTACCCTCGGGAAAACAGCACAGTCCTATTTTACTGTCCATATCCACTATAGGGTGTATGACCGCGATGTTGGATCAGGAGATCCCAGTGGTGTAGCCGCCATTAATCGCTCATTTGTTAAACGATTCAAGCCCTACATGATCTGAGTTCAGACCAGAGTAATCCAGTCAGTTTCTAGCTATTCCATATTTCTCCCAGTACGAAAGGGCAAGAGAAACAAGGCATACTTTACAAAAGCACATTCAAACTAATAGGTGACATAATCTTAATCTAATATATATATGTATATAGACCTGCCTATAAACAGGGTTTGTTAGGGCGGCTGATTAATTGCATAAAAAGTAAACCTTTATACCCAGAGGTTCAATTTTTCTCCCTAACAGCATGTTCATAATCAATCATCTTTTGTTAATTGTCACCAATCTACCTTCCATAGAATTCCTTACACTAATAGGATGAAAAGTATTAGGTTATATATGACTGTGTAAAGGACCACACATCATTGGCCCCATGATCTGTGGAGACACCAGTATTTATATCAGTGTCACAAGGCCATCAGCTGGAGTTCACATTGGAAAACGTACCCGGGAAGACACCCTACGGAGGACCCATTAGCACACAACTGAACAAGTAATGTGGACTTTTGTCGATGATCATTTGAAAACGTAACTGGGAAGACACCCTACAAAGGATCCACTAGCACACAACTGAACAAGTCATGTGGACTTTTGTCAATTACCTAGTATTTAAAACGGGAGGATAGGGCTGGCCCCATGGCTGAGTGGTAAGTGCGAGAGCTACGCTGCTGGTGGCCCGGATTCGGATCCTAGGCGCACACCGACACACCGCTTCTCCGGCCATGCTGAGGCCAAGTCCCACATACAGCAACTAGAAGGATGTGCAGCTATGACACACAACTATCTACTGGGGCTTTGGGGGAAAAAATAAATAAAAATTATAACAAAAAAAATAAAATGGTAGGATAAAGATGCAGGATTCTAATGGGTTCATGGAAATGCTGAATGCACAATTCGGAAACAAGGAATAATCGACAAGGTAAACCAACTCCAATAGATTTATAATTGCTTACTTGTACACAGAGTTTTTGCTGAACAATTAAGTATTCATGTATTTGTCTTGATGAAAACATGAAACTTTATGTTGAATAAAAATGGACCATTTTCCTGTATTAGTACATTACTACTCATCATTTAGTCATTTCTATAGTTAATGGAGTTATAAACATAATTACAAATGCATGCTTCCATCAGAAAACAACTATGAGTGAATCTGGAAATTGTAGGGCCAAAAATAATGTTTTCAATATTATGTATTAGAACATGTATATACATAACAAGGATGAGAGAAAACTCTGATTAAAGGAGATTAAAATGTAATCTAATCTTAAAAGAATAAAAAGAGTGTCAGTCCTGGGAGACTGGGGATAGGCAGTAAAATTTCACAGAATTCTGAGACTGGAAATGGGCCATTCCCTACCTTCATTTTTTTATTGTCGTTGCCAAGGGAATTTTTCCACCAAGAACAGAGAGATGGAGGGGAAAGAGGACATGGAAGGATATGGCAGACATGGGAAGGGTTCCATTTTCAGGACACATTAGAGCAGTCAGGTGTCCATATTCTAGGTCATGTAACCACAAAGAATTTCCCCTGGGAGATGCCTTCTGTAGCTCTTCCCTCCAAATTTCCACTCATTCCTCCTGGTGAGATCATCCTAAATGAGAACAGGCTGGGAGAAACACAGAGCTGCCTGGAAAAAAGCCTATCTTGTAAATTGACCCTGCCCTGGAGCTGACTGGGCAGAGGGCAGGAGCTGCACGATGGATACCGACTCCTCTTCAGTCCAGGGACTTTCCTTTATTGCCCTTTGGGGAATACACTGACTGTAACACTGAGGTTCACTGAAGGCCAATAAGATCTAGTGTGAGACTAAGTTGTCAATAAAGCACTTGACGCAACATGTTTTCATGTGTATCAATATGTGCATAACTAGGGAGAAGGGTCTTAACATCTTTATGATCTTAAGGGAAATTTGACTCACATCAATTTAGGAATGATTGACAATAACGTGTCATGTAGAAGAAGGATCGTCAATCTAAATGAACTTATTCACACAGTCAGTGTCCTAGTCAGTATGGGATGCTGTAACAAAAATATCATAGACTGGGCACTTTATTTATTTATATTTTTCTGAGGAAGATTCACCATGAGCTAACATCCTTGCCAGTCTTCCTCTATTTTGTATATGGGTCATGCCCACAGCATGGCTGCTGGTGAGTGGTATAGGTCTGTGTCCAGGAACCGAACTCAGGCCACCGAAGAGGAGCTCATTGAACTTAAACATTAGGCCATGGGGCAGACCCCTAGACTGGGCATCTTTGGCTTTTGTGTGTGTGTGTGTGTGTGTGTGTGTGTGTGTGTGTGTTTGTGTGTGTGTGTGTGAGGAAGATCAGCCCTGAGCTAACATCTGATGCCAATCCTCCTCTTTTTTGCTGAGGAAGATTGGCCCTGAGCTAACGTATTTGCCCATCTTCCTCTACTTTTTATATGGGACGCTGCCACATCATGGTTTGAGAAGAAGTGCATCAGTGCATGCCCGGGATCTGAACCTATGAACCCTGGGGCCACGAAGCAGAGCACCCGCACTTAGCCACTGCACCACCGGGCCATCCCTAGACTGGGCACTCTTAACAAGAGAAGTGCATTCCTCACAGTTCTGAAGACTGGGATGTTCAAGATCTAGGTTCAAGCTGAGTGGCTTTTGGTGATAGCTCTCTTCCTGTTTTGCAGAAGGACAGCTTCTTGCTCTACCCTCATCTGGCAGAGAGAGCTCTGGCCCTCCATCTCCTTGTAAGGGCACTAATCTCATCATGGGGGCATCACACTCATGGCCTCATCTAAGCTAATTAACTCACAAAGGCCCCACTTCCAAATACCATCACGTCGGGGATTAGGATTTTAACTTATGAAATTGGATTACATAGACATTCAGTCCATAGCATTCATGAAACCAACAATTAACAAATATTTATAGAAGTCATACAGCCCAAACTGAAGAATGTTCTGGAGATCATGTGGCAAATGATACAATGTCTTTCCCTACATAGAGTCTCCTAGTGGAGGCAGTAAAAATTAACAGTCAAAGAAAACTTGTGCTATTTAAAAGCTAACATAGATCAATTCTGACAGACTGTACTTACAATTGTCTTTTGGTAAGACAGGTCTGATTATCAGAGTCCAGATTAAGCAAATTCCCCCGGGTGAGGGCATGTCTGGCAATCTCACCTAAAAAGGCTCTTTCCTTTTTGAAATTTTATTTCATCTAGTCCTGTTTGCTTCCACATCCCTTTGGTGTTTTCAAACATATAGTATTTATTAAATCAATGTTTAACTGTTGCTCTGCCTTTACCACATCTGACTGGAAGCAGAAGTTACTGGACTTGGCTGGAACCAAATTTCAGTTCATTTTTCCTCCTCTTTCTGCTCAGACTCTCTTCTCTCACCATTGAAATAGCAAATGCCTTAGGGGAGAAGCCGCATGGAGCTGGTGCTCACAATCTTGTGTTTCCTTTGTCTCAGAGATTGTAGACCCCCAAGTCCTGTTTGCACAGGATGTTCTACAACCCTCCAAACAGCTGTTGTGTGCTTTGTCCAGCTCTTATAGCTGCCCAAGAAAAGCTACTCAATAAAAGTGGAACCTGGGGCCGGCCCCGTGGCTTAGTAGTTAAGTGCATGTGCTCCGCTGCTGGCAGCCCGGGTTCGGATCCCGGGCGCGCATCACTTCTCCGGCTATGCTGGGGCCGCGTCCCACATACAGCAACTGGAAGGATGTGCAGCTATGACATACAACTATCTACTGGGGCTTTGGGGGGAAAAAATAAATAAATAAAATCTTTAAAAAAAAAAAGTGGAACCTGCAGTAATTTTATCCTGAAATGTTTTAAATATTTTAAACCAATGAATATTTGTCATTTTTCAAGGAATATTTCTATAATTTTATAAGAAACATTTAAATAGGAATTTTAACAGCAATAATGGCTGTTCTTTGGCCAGAATTCCATGTCATTCATTGTTTGGAATTATATCTAAGCTTTGATGCACTCTCTTCAGTGCCTTTTAAAATATCACTGTTCCTTACATTTAAATATCTTGTGATGGGTTTGTATCAGTCACCTTTTTTGTACCATTTCAGATCCTTTTGGGTCCTCATACCCTTGAGTCATATGTCATTTAGCAACCAGCTTTGTAGGTATCATATGTGCTTTATGCAAGTGCCTCCTGACAGCTCCCCACATTTTTTCCCTGTGCCCTCTGCCCCTCTCTCTCGCCCTGGGGTGTCCATGTTGATGCTGAGGTGTGAAAAACCTCTTGATCAAGCCCACTCGTGCACAACCACGTTCCTTGTTGTGTGGATGTGTGTGTGTTCAGCAATTCTGTATGGTCACAGGGTGCATGGCTATTATGGCATCTATGTGAAAGTGTGTTTTGTTGATGTGTGTGTGTTTAGAGAGTTCAAGTCACTGTGGTCTCTGAGACAGTGAGTGGTCTGTATGTGTCTGTGTGTGTCTTCTGAGTATCAGTGTTCATTATCGTGTAGTTTACAGTGTGAATGCTGCTGGTCATTTGCAAATAGTGTGTATGTGGGTGTGGGTGTGTGTTGTCAGCATTTCCACATGTTCAGAGGATGTCTGTCATTGTGGGAATGTGTGGAATAAGTAAGTTGTTAGAGATCAGTGTGGGCACCAACATTGTTTGCCTGTTACTAGTTCAACACTCAACACCCCTGAAGAAACATTGAGTCCAGACATTCACAGGCTCCATCAGGCCCACAGAGATCCTACTCAGCTGTTTTCTTCCCATCACAAACATATGAACAGGTAGCCAAGGACCACTTGATATTTGAGGAATTTCTCTAGCATGAAAGATGGAGCAAAAAACACATACACTGAAGTGAGGGACTAAAGGAGCAGCAAGAAAATCCAGAGATCATAGTGAAACTTCAACTACATATCTAGTAACATCTTCAAAACAATTAGAGATGGGCCAGTTCCATGGCCTAGTGGTTAAGTTCAGAGAACTTCACTTCAGTGGTCCAGGTGCAGTTCCTGGGCGTGGACCTACACCACCCATCAGTGGCCAGGCTGTGGTGGCAACCCACATACAAAATAGAGGAAGGCTGGCACAGATGTGAGCTCAGGGTGAATCTTCCTCAGCAAAAAGAAGAAGATTGGCAACAGATGTTAGCTCAGGGTGAATCCTCCTCAGCAAAGAAAATAAAAAAGAGAAAACAACCAGTAAGTGTATATATATGTATTGATGTTACTGCACAATATTGGGGTTCTTTTGCCCAATGCACATTAAAAAAGCCAATTATTCTGGCATCAGCTTTTGGGAAATGAAGTGTAGCTTTATTTTGTGAGATTGATCTGCAAGGAGACAGGGGGCATGTGTCTGTCTCAGATCTCAAGCCCTGATCCAGGGCTTGGGGCACAATTTATGGGATGAAGGGCAGGGTGGTCTGACATGTGGAGGTACATGATTGGAAGTAAGGAGAAGTGAGGGAATTGATGATCTGCACAAGCAAAGTCAAGCTTCATGGCTCTTCATCGGATGTGTGTTCACAAATTGGCAGTGTTACCATGATCGGAGAATGGAGTTTTTAGCTCCTTGATGTCAAAAACGTCACATATAAAGCATTTGTGAACTCCCAGTTGATGAGTTGGTGGTCCCAACTGGTCTGAACTGGACGAGGGGTCTCAGTTCCTGAAAGAAAACTCTGAAATACTCTGTTGATAAGATGGGGTCAGTTTAACTGGTCCTGGAGGGCCCAAGGTTGTGTTTGTATATGCGTGTGTATGCATATGCATGGGATTATCTGTATGTGTGTTAAATGTACAGTATACACAAAGCCAGGCTCTAGTTAAAGTGGTCAGGACAGATTTTAATCAGGCATATACCACTGCAATAGGGAAGAAGGAACAGGATGAACTGAATTCAATTTGATTTGTACAGAGGTGACTGGGCATTTGAAAGGGAGAATGAGGAAGCAGGCAGAGGGGTGAGCAGGGGCTCAGTAGAGTCAGGGAGGGAAAAGTTACAGAGTGTTGGTCAGTGCAATGTGATCTGGCCAGTTGTGTCTGCTAGTTGGAAATGATCAAAGTTTCACTTCTCTGCTCTCACAGAGTCTGGGAGACAGACACCCTGTCCTCCAATGGCTCTCAGGACCTTGAGAAATGCACTCCTGAGTTATAGGAGACACACATACAACTCAAAAGGACAGAGGAAAGATTCACAGTTGTAAGCACTTTTGGGTAAATGCTCTAAGAAAGGAATGTCAGGGTCCAATGATCGAGTGTTGGCCAGAACAGTCAATCCTTATTGCTGCCTTGAGCTTTCTCAGGCAGGCACTTTAAGGGGGCAGTGGTCATCCTAAGGATGTGGATTTGAGCTGTTAGAAACTATGTCAGTTTTTAAGTCTTATAAATTGTGTGTGGGGAGGTGAAATCATTTGTGCTGAGAGGCTGTAGATATTATAGGCCAAGATCGAGGCCTAGACAAGAATAGGGCTCAAAGGAGCCTGGCTTGAGTTTGGTCAAGTACAGGAAACTACATATATAAATAATATATGTATATTTTTTGAATAATATAAATCAGTATATTGAATAATATAATATATTGAATTAAATATATATTTAATGATTATATAATGAATGTGTATGTTTATATATTTTTGAATTAAATAATATATATGATTTAAAGGAATATTGACACATAATAACAGCAATTTACAGAATTCCTAAAAGACTTCTACTCTAGGTTCAGGAAGCTGAATACATCTCAAGAACAATTAAAAAAAAAAAAAATCTAGAGCCAGATCCATCCAGGGAAAGCAAAGAACACTAAATAAAAAAGAAGATACTCAAAGCCCCACAGAGGAACAGAACACTTACGGAGACTTACATTTAGACATATGATACATTTCTTAACAGTGGAAGACAAGAGAGAGTTGGATTAAATATTCAAGGTACAGAGAGAAAATAACTTTCAGTGTATATCCAATCAAACCATATCTCAAGGACTAGGGTGACTTAAAGATATTTTTATGGGAACACTTACTAAGAGTATTACCACCAACAAATGCTCATTAAGGATCTTCTAAAGAATGTACTTTAAGGGGGTCAGCCACCTGGTGTAGTGGTTTAAGTTCAGCACACTCCGCTTCCAAGGTCTGAGTTTGTGGGTTTGGATCCCAGGTGTGGACCTACACCACTCATCAGCCATGCCATAGTGGCGACCCAGATACAAAATAAAGGAAGATTGGCAAAGATGTTAGCCCAGGGCTAATCTTCCTCAAGGAGAAAACTTAAAAATTATAAAAGAATGTACTTTAAGGAGAAAGAAATTGACAGAAGAAGAAATGCCAAGAGGTAAAAACGGATGGTGAGGATAAAAACGGTTACACATCTGAATAAATCATTGAAAGCATGACTTAATGAAACAATAATAATATTGACAATGTATAACTGATGGAGTTAAAAACTAATGACAAGAGAACTTCTGTTTTAGAGGAGACTAGGACAGGAAAGCATTCTTGCTGCAAAACTGGACAAAGCCAGATAAATCATAAATATATTTTCAGAGCATCAGAGAACTTCAGAATCAACCAACTAAAATTCCAAAAAGAAGAAAAAGTCTTTTATGTGGGCAAGGATTTTTATCTTTCTTTCCCCTGCAGGCGTTTTCTGATTCTGGGTGCCTGCTGAGGATCTGGTTTGCTCAGTCAGAGCCTCGGATAGGGAAAAGAGAAACTAGCCAAACTTGCAGTGATTCTGCAGGACTGGTGTGGCAGAGGAAACCCGAGGGCTTTCAGACACACAACTGCTCTTATCACAGCACATGTACTAAGTTTTGGTGCCACACAGGAATCTGGGGATCTAGGCCAAAAGCTTCCACAAAACAAAGTGAAACCTCCAGAAGTGGTGGAAGTGGCCTAAGTCAAACATACTGCTAGTCTGACCTTCAGGGAATTTGCCATATTGTGAAGCGATGTAAGGTAGGAGGCTGCAGAGCTGCGCTGAGATGTCTGAAGGATGTAGCTGAATTTTCTGTGGGCTCCCAAACCTGAAGAGAGAGAGATCTACCAGACTTAGAACCAGACCCCTGTGCGGGGGAGGGGAGCACAGCAAACAGGAACCGGGGAAAGCGGAAGGGCTGGGTTTACTAAAAGTGAGACCCAGCCCCAACTCTGATCAACGTCTGATTGGACTCAGGTGATCCAACCTCACTCTGTTTCTCAACGAAGGACAATAAGGTCATGTGGAGCCTCTCGAGTTACGTTACACAGACCTTCCAAAGACACTGGTGAGAGGATGGAGAAGGCAAGCCACAGACTGGGAGAAGACCTTTGCAAATCACATATCTGACAGGACTATAAAGAACTCTCAAAACTCGGCAATAAGAAAATCCAAGTTTAAAATGGGCACAGATTTGGACACTTCACCAAAGAAGATACACAGATGGCAAATAAGCACAGGAAAAGATGCTCAACGTCATTAATCGTGAGAAAAATGCACATAAAAACCACATTGAGATACTGCTACGTACCTATTGGAATGACTAGAATTAAAGAGGATGAACATACCAAGTGTTAATTTAGGGTGGAAAGTAACTGGAACACTCCTACATTGCTGGTGGGAAGACAAAGTGGTTCAGCCTCTTTGGAAAACAGTTTTATTTATTTTTTGTGAGGAAGATCAACCCTGAGCTAACATTCATGCCAATCCTCCTCTTTTTTTCCCCAAAGCCCCAGTAGATAGTTGTATGTCATAGTTGCACATCTTTATATTTGCTTTATGTGGGATGCGGCCTCAACATGGGCGGAGAAGCGGTGCATCAGTGTATGCCCGGGATCCGAACCTGGGCCGCCAGTATTGGAGCGGACGCACTTAACCACTAACCAATGGGGCCGGCCCCTGGAAAACAGTTTTAAAGTGGAGTTTGTTATGCTGCTGTAACAAATCAACACAAATTTCATGGCTTAAAACAACTCAGATTTATTGTTTTACAGTTCTGTAGGGTAGCAGTCTGACACGGGTCTCCTTGGACTAAAATCAAGGTGTTGGCAGAGCTAGGTTCTTTTGGGGGGACTGTAAATGTTAATCAATTTCCTAGCCTTTTCAAGCTTCTAGAGACCACCACGTTCCTTAGCCTATGGCCCCCCTCCTCCACCCTCAAGACCAAGAACTCTGCACCTCTTTTGCCCTGCCTCCCTTGTTGCATCTTTTTTCTACTCTCCTGCTTCTCTTTCCCTTTTAAGGGCCTTTGTGATGCACTGGGCCCACCTGAATAATCCAGGATAATCTCCCTATTTTGAAGTCAGTTGATTAGCAACCTTAATTCCATCTGCAAACTTAATTCACCTTTGCCAAGTAAACTAATGTATTCCCAGGTTCCAGGGATTAGGACATATTTGTGGGCCATGACTTTGCTACCACAAACAGTTTTTAAAATAAAGTTAAACATACACATACCATGTGACCCAGCAATTCCACTTCTATGTGTTTACCCAAGAGGAGAAGACTAATGCTCACACAAAAACTTGTTTGCAAAGATTTATAGCAGCTTTATTCATAGTCAAAAAAGACAAAACTGAAAATAACTCAAATGTCCTACAACTGCTGTATGGATAAACTGTGGTACATTCACACGATACTACATTCAGCAATAAAACAGAAGGAACTGCTGATACAGACAACAACATGGATGAACACTAAAATGAATGTATTGTGCTACATGAAAGAATCCAGACTCAAAAGGCCAAATACTGTAGGATTCCATTTATATGATATTCTAGAAAAGACAAACCATAGGGAAAGACAACAGATCATCAGTTGCCAGGGGTTAAGGGTGGGGGAAGAGTTGACTACAAAAGAGCAGCTCAAGGGAGTTCTGGGTACTGGAACTGTTCTGTGTCTTGATTTTGGTAGTTGCACAGCTCTATGCTTTTGTCAAAACAGTTGTACAAAGAGGAAAACAAATACATCATTTCTCACTCATCAGATTGGCAAAACTTTAAAAATCTGACAATCCCAATCTGACAATTCCCAGGGCAAGGATGACTCAGACACTGTTGGCGGGAATGGAAATTGTTAAAACTTCAGAGGATGATTTGGCTGCAGCTCGTCAAGTTGCAGATTCACATCAGACCCTTGTCCAGCAATCCACTCACAGGCAGGTTTCCATTCTAGGGAATCCACGTGTGCTCGAGGAGACACACACAAGTATAGTCATTAAACATGGTATGGGAATGAGTTAATTGTGGTTAGTAGTTATTTAAAAAAGAAAGGAAATATGCATATGGGAAAGAATCAACCCTGCTGGTTACATATGTGATCTGGGAAGGTAACTCATTGGTTTGTCTACTTAATAGTATGTAGCACAGACAGCACTGTACTAGGAATCTGGAGACAAGCATCTGAGCATATAGTTCCAACTCTGCCACTAAGTAGCAGTCAGACTATGGACAACTTAACTTGAGAAACCTCACTTTCCATTTCCTGGAAAATGAAGAGGTTAGGCTCGACAACCACTAAAATTATTTCCAACTCCACAATTCTATGATTCAATGTCAACAATCAAAAATTATATTCCAAAGTACCTATGTTCAGAAACTGTTTTTCCCAGATACCCTGAAACTGGAAACTATCAGGGAAATAGGATATCTTAAAATATTGATACATAAAATGGCCCAAATTTCTTGGTACGTCTATGACAAGCTGTTTAATCAAGATTGTAACTCAGAAAGAGCATATAAACAGCGAAACCTACCATATTGACTTGGGTCACCCTCAGGAAAAACATATGTCCTCTCCCATTTTAACAATGCAAAACAAATTCACTATATTAATGAGTCCATCTTGTCAAGTTCAGGTCTGTCTAGCCAAAAGTCATTCATGTATATGGTAAGATTTACTTGATTTTTTAACAAAGATAAAAAGATAAATGGCTTTTTGTATTTTTGCCTGTTTCATCTATAAAGCTCTTACATTACAATTTAATAGCTTCAGCCTGCTACAATAATTTAAAGAGCCTTTTGAAACTTGTAATATGCCATGTCCAACAGGATCTAGTAAAAAAATCAGTAGTTCACAATCCAAAAATGCTTATTTAGATTCATTACCAACAATACTTACACTTCAAAGACACCTATAACCAACATGTCATTTGTTCCTACTGCAGAATTTAATAGGTTGTTAAATTCTGGTATCATCCAAAACTATAATTAGGCTGCTATCAATAAAATGTATTTTATTAATCAGAGATATTAAAACTAATGATTAAACTATTAAACTAAATGATTAACTAAATATTAAAACTAATGGCAACTAACGATCTGTTGTCTTTCCCTATGGTTTATCTTTTCTAGAATATCATATAAATGAAATCCTACCGTATTTGGCCTTTTAACCTTTCACCCTCTCAGCCAAATCAAAATTTGAAAATTCTTGTTCTATGAGCTTTCCAAATCAATCTTACAATTCTAAATGAGTATGGAGACAAAACACACACTATATACTACTTCTAAAAACCTCCTCCTTATCCGATTTTAAATTTAGCACCAACTGCCAAGAAAAACCTTTCCACAGAAAACAAAATTCCGTACACATTATGTCAATCATCAATTGATCAGTCATCAGTCTATGTTAACATATGGTGAGTTATTATTAGGAAGCTACATAATTTTCACCAAAGACTGTTTAAAGCTCCTTTCATTAAATGCAGTTTACAACAATTCACAGGCTTCAAAGTTCCCCTTGCAAATATAGAGTCAATTATCAGAAACCATTGATGGGATTAGGCTTTTCTCTGAAGGTGGTCCCAAGGAAGTAGGAACGTTTATTTGTTTAAAGAACGCAATGAGGAGTCGAATAGCCTGAGCGGAGTCAGGCAGAGGAGCGCTGACCACAGTCCATCTTCTGAAGGAAAGTGTTCACCCCGGGATGTAGAGACCTGGCCTAGACGGGGCCCCCGGGGGCACGAACTCAAGGGCGCGCGCAGAGGGCTGGCGACTCCCTGCCGCCCCCTGCACCTCCGCTGGGTGGGCAGGAGGCCCCGCCGGGGTGGGGCCCCGCCAAGGCAGAGGGGCCCGCCGGCCAGGCGGCGTTCCTCTGCTCCTCCAAGGGACAGAGTTGGGCTCCCCCACCTGGGGCAGCCCGCCAGCAGCCCCGGCCCCCGGCCCCATCCGCCGACCCCCCACCGCGCTCCCGCCATCTGCGGCGGAGATCTCCACGCCGAGCCCGCCGCCCACCGCCTACCTCAGCGCCGCCTCCTGCCCAGCGCTCCTCCACACTGCAGAAAGGAGAGCTCCCCAGCGCTGAAAATCCTGGAGGAAGGATCCAGAAACCGCCCATCCCCCCACACAAACCTCCGAGGAGGCCACCTCCGCACCAGGGGCCCCGCCTCCAGTGCACGTTCCCCGGGGCTCTCCAGCTCGCCATCCCCTCTGCCGCTCTGAGAGCCAGTCCTGCGCATGCGCGGCCTCCAAGGCTACAATGGGAACCTCTGGGGGGCACCGGGAGGGGGGTGGGGGTGTGGGGTCCAAGGTGTCCCTGAGAGGGAGAGCGGAAGCGGGCTGGCTCTCTGCAGCCCTTGACTCTGCTCTCCCTGGATGACCATCAGCTCCTGGAGAAAATCTGCCTTCCCTTGAGGTGGCTCCTCCTGTCCTGAGAAGCACGTTACATGATCTAACATTTGTTTAAAAAAGAAGAATGACATCCTTAACACCTGATGTGTCGTGTCGTGTCCCCAGAAGAATTCTCTGCTTCCCCAGAAGACTAGACAGCGAGCAACTGGGACTGAGTTCTGACCTAGGAAGGAAGGACACTGAGGGCACAGCTGTCTCCCCTCTGCTGGCTCCTTCCCCTGATCTGTGGCCGTGATGGGGACACAGCTTTGGGGACTCGTGCAGGTGACAACGCTCACATGTTTGCCCACCATATTACATTTCTTATGATTGAGTGGTTAAAACGGGAGGCTAGCTGTCTGTTTTTCCGATGATTTCACTTGCAGAAATGTCTTTGGACAAAGAAGTTTGTTTTCTTAATTTCTGATTTTAGTAATCAATAACAATTGTTAAAATACTTATTTTCTTAATCTCATTGGCATGCTAAAACAAACAAGTCACTTGGTTTTCACCAAATTGGCCACATTTTCATTAAAACTTTGGAAGTATTGCTGTTTGAGGTAAAGAAAGCATTTGGGAAGAACAATTACCCTTGGATAATATCTTCCCAGATAAATGTACAAACACACAGTTATGAGCCGTTATGAGGGGCCTGGGAAATCCAGTTTGAGTTCTACAATGGATCATCTGAAGTAAGGTTAAATCAGTAATTTCTGAGGAGTTTACAAGTAAATATTCACGTCGCCTTCATCAAATAGGTCTGGTGATTTAAATGAAGGTTGAGCTTAATGATAAAAGTTTTAAAGAGGCTGAGAAATGTTAAGTAAATGCACTTAAAACAAAAAGGTGCAAATCAGAGTAAAGCCTGCCATTATCCTCTTTAAAACAGAGTCACAGTAGCAGTATTGTCAAGGTATGAGAAGGAATAGAAATGCTTTATAAAGTCAATTCTTCACTTCTAAAGGACCTAACGTGACATTCTAGAAGTCTCCATAGTCTTTCACTCATCTAGATAAAATTGCTCAATTTATATTTTAAAGACTAATGAATCTGAGGGCAAAATATTCAAGGTCAGTGTTCAATTGTTTTTCATTGTTGCAAAGTACATGGGTATAAAATGTGTCTGAAATCCATGGTCTTGGAGAAGAAAAATATATAGAACTTATTTATCACTCTCGCAGCATGTCCTGACTTAATCCTACAAATATCCCAAGAATAAAACCTCAGTGAATTCCGTTCTGTTCTTAAATATGACATCTTTCATTTCTAATGAATATTCTCAAATTAGGCTCTAGCTAGTAATTATGTTCCTGATGCAAATAGGAAGTAAAAAAGAATCCATGCTTGATTAACTTGGGCTCAAGAGGACTACTTAGAACCAAAATTTGTTTTTTGCTTTGTTTTTCTTTATCGATTTCTTTCTTTCTGCTCAGCGGAGTCAGCAGATAAATGACACAGAAAGCTGAGAGACTGGAGGGCAGGGTCTTGAAGAATGTAGGATTTCCTAAACTTCCAGATCTTTTTTATCTTTAAAATTCTGTGATTTTTGCTATTTATATAGGGGTTCATTTTTTTCATTATTTCTAATAGTGATCATAATAGTGAGACTAACAAAACTTAGCACCTGTGGAACATTTTTCGTCGTAAAAATTTACGTCATTCTGACAACTGTTAATATTTTAAAAAGCCACTAAGAGCTAATCTGATGCTCAGAGGATTTTTAGGGTGGTGAGATTGTTCTGTACATAATGGTGGCTACGTGTCACTATATGTGTGTCAAAACCCATGGAACTGTACAACATAAAGAGTGACCCTTAATTTAGGGACTGTAGTTCATAATGTGAGAGATCAAGATTTGGCCACCCTGAAATCTATCTCTTTACCTTGGTTGTTTTCTCTGAGAACATTTGACCTCCCCCACTAACTGCCTAAAGAATTTGACGTAGTAACTCCTTCCTGGAACAGATCTTCTATCTAATGGCTGTAATATATTGTAAAATAGATGTTACAATAGAAAAGGCACCAACAAGCCCATCTTATCAGAAGTTCTGTCTCCAGAACTGTCTCTTTGTATGGCCCTGCAAGGAGTTGCCAGACAGACATTTACATTTATAAGGGAAATCTCCATTTGTAAAGGTATCTCCCTCTCTGCATTTGGGAAGAGGGGGGATGAACTCATTCCTAGAAACTTATCAATGTGAAAAGTGAGGCCTTAAATCTGCATAACAGCCTTACTCTTGTTTACTGTGCTTTAGTGGTAATCTCCTGTAACTGACTCCCCCCACCCCCAACATCCTCCTTTGTCATTAGCTCCATATGGTATGTAAAACGAGAATTTCTGCTATTGTGTTGAGAAACGCAGTGTCCCTGCTTTCTCCCATGTATACATGTTATTAAACTTGGTATTATTTTCTCCTGCTAACCTGTCTTGTTGATTATTTGGGCAGCCATAAAATCCTTAAGGAAAAGGGCATAGGGGGATTCTCCCTCTCTCCCCACACCTGCAATACCTACACATTTGGGTGAATTCCTCTCTTCCGAGATTCCCCCAAAATATTTCGAGTTTCCTTGTACCTGCTACATAAGTGACATTCTTTACTTATCCAGTAAATGCTGCTTGGAACATTGAACATAAGGTACCAGGCCAATATTTCCACATGGCTTTATTCCATAAAGTCCAATCTTCATTCCTCTAAACTGTATGGCTACATCGCAAATATGATGTTCCAGTCACAGCCTTGGTAATATAACCAGTGTTTCCAATTGTGTCCTGTTATAAGGAGAACAGATTCTTATTGAACTTATGCGAATAACTATATTGCCATGAAAACAACAATACTTACTTACTAAGAGTTTTTAAATTCTGGAGGGATCAGGTAGAGAGAAAAAGAGAAATATTTAATATTGCTTACAAAAGTATCATTTAGCAAATTGCTATAAGTCGTAGCTAGCTCAGGAGAAAAGAGAAAAAGTTTTCCTTAAATTTGAAAAAACAAAACATTAAAAATTCCACAATACTTCAAATAAAAAATCATAAAAATTATAATCATCCTTATCAGTTCATTCAGTCCTGTGTAATCCATTTTTGATCCCAATCTTTTTGTTAGTGGCCTCATGAAGTCATCAGTTTCTCCATCATATTTCTGTAATTTCTTACCCAGTTCAGTTTTATGATCAACAAGTTTATCAGAAGCCTGTACTCCAGTGTAACTGTCACAGTCCTTTCCATGAATTTTTCTGAAGTTGAAACATTTTGCAAAAGCATTAGAGCAAAGAAATAAGTCTGCTAACAAGACCTCAAAATGGCAATTGACAAAGAAATTTGGTTAATTTTGTGACATACGACACTTTAAAATAATAATAACCAGAATTATGACTGATAACCAGGACAGATCAGAATTTCAGTAATTTTTACAATTTTAAAACGCCTATATCAATAACATTTACCCACAAACTACCACCTAAGCATGTTTATCATCACTTGTCTGACAATGCTTCCCATGTAGTTTAACATACTGAGTAAGCCTAATAAGTTTAGTATCTTCCTCCTTATAGGAAGAGAGCAAATATCTCCAAAATAGGATGAGAAGAAGACAACATCAGTTGTAGACAGCTGTCCCAAGACTCCAGACCAGGACTGTATTCCCAACTTTACATCCACTCATTTAAACCTTTGTTATGCTTAAACTGTATACCTATTTTATAATTGTTACATTTAAGATTTTCAGAATACTATCATACTTAAGGAAAGTGATTGATTTGGAACAGACTGGTCTTAAAGTCCAGGCATTTATCGGGTGGCTCCTAATAGAACTTAATGGTTGTATAGAACAAATCTCTGGCCTTGACTACTGGCCTGATGGCTAAAACTCTGCACCCGATCTTCCCTTAAATGCAGCGAAGGATTCACAGTGACAATTGCTGCCAACCTGCCGCTGCTTAAGGCCAGACGGGCTCATTCAGTGTTCCCCTGGTATGACCACCGAGCAGCTAGCTATATTTGTTCCTTTTTTAGGGCTAAATGGTGTCACATCACATACAGAAGCCCTTAATGACAGTCAAGCAAGAATTGCCTTATTAAATACTAAAATGTCTTTAATAAAAACACTGTCCTTCAAAATAGAAGGGCCTTAGATATTTTAACTACATCCCAAGGTGGTACATGTACAATCATTCAAACTCAATGCTGTGTTTTCATACCTGACGAGTCTTATAATGTGTCGTCTCTGCTAAAGCCCATGAAAAAGCAGGTGAATGCCTGAAGCGAGCCTGCACCCGGTCTTGAGTTGTTCGGTTGGCTCCCTTCTGGTATTGGTTCCCTTTTTCCATCTGCATTGCAATTCCTATTTCTATTACTTCTTGGAATTCTTGTACTAGCCATAATGTTTAAACTAATTGCTGTTTTCTATACTCAGTGCTGTAAGACTGTCATGTAAGCTAGAGTAATGAAAGCTGAGGTGGTCGATTGATCTTATAACCTTGGACCAACTTCCTTTTTTCATAGGGACTATGCCTAAGAACTCATTTTACACTAATCTTTTCAAAGATGTTAAATTATTATCATTGTTACTGTACTTGTTCTATAATTGTGAATAGCGTAAATATAAGGATTCATAAAAAGCACAGATACAATGTTTGTGCAACAACCTAAAATTAATCCAAAACCCATGAAATGCTTCCTCTATTAATATATATATACCTCTTTGCTTGTCCACTATATCCAATTAATTCCTCCCAAGGTGGACAATTGGGCAAATAAATGAGATAAAAGCCTGGCACCGAGGGACATGAGGGACCCAGGGCAGGCAGCAACCACTCTGGTGCCGAGGGACAATATTTTGATCATTCAATGCTTTCTATCAAAAGATTATAGATCAAAAGGGAGAAAATGACAAATAAATGGCAAGCAATAGGATATATTGGAACATATGAGGAAGCCGTTTGGGGTAAAACAAATTTGGCCTGGGTTTGTTTTTCCAGAAGGGCCTGTCACCTGCGTTGTGTATCTGCTTTGCCATGTCCCAAAGAGAAGAATAAATGCCCTTAATATAAGGATTCAACTTCCCCCTCCTTGGCATTTCCTTAAGGATAAGCATTTCTCCCTAGGCTGGGATTTGACTGCTGCACTGATCCTGTGACCACCCAGCTCCAGACAACAGACCTGACACCAGCCACGCCCTCCCCACTGTGTCCATCAATAGCTATTCTGGCAGGGCAATCTGGCAGGGCGATCTTGTGGTTATTGTGAAAGGGACATTGCAATCTGATGTGATACATGCTCTTTGATGGTATATAACAGCTCTGTACACTCCACTTCTTTGGTACCCTTCCTTCTTTAGGGAAGGAAGGCCCTGGGCCATGGTCCTCAAAAGTTGGTTCATAATAAACTCACCCCAATTTGATTTATGGATTGATTATAGATTATTTACGTCGACATGTTTTACAAGTAATATCTTGAAAGGAAAAAACAATAAAGCAGCAGCCCTGCCTTACACATGAAAGTTGTGCTCCCCCTGGAGGGAAAATGAGGATACAACATTGGTCAAGTACTTGATTTTATAATCCACTGGTGCCTTTCAAAAATATAGCTTTATTATTGTAAGAGTAAAGATATCCTTAAGAATAGTGCCACAAAACTGGTTTTCCCAGCTTCTTTTTGTCAACTATGAGAGTGACATCAGCCTGGGGCACTTGAAGAGGCATGGTGGACTCAGCTGAGGGCTATTTAATTACTGTGAGATGATTAACCAATAGCAAATAAGATGCAGAATGATTAAAAAGAGTTAAAGGGACATAAAGTTGGAAATAATTAGGAAAAATAGTGCCTTCAAAATATCCTCTCATTATTTTATAGCATTTTTTTTGAGGCATAACTAGGATAGTATGTTAGATTTTTCTAAATCTTTATCTCCAGGACATATATTACTGAGTTCTTCATTAAATAAGATAATGCCAAAGAAAACCTGGACAAAAGTATTCTGTACTATCAACAAGGACAAAACATGTACAATATTGCTCTATATATTAAGATTCCAGCTGTAATAGTTAAGATATATATTCATGTGAGTAAAATTATAATGAATTTCTATTTTTCTCAGGCAGTGAACCATGGTAAAATATATAGTAATAAGCAGAAAACCTGATGAACTAGGTGATTTAAAACACCTGATGTTACAGCTTGGACATTCAAGGGTGAAATAGATCAATTTAAATTTCACACCTTCTGCTTTCCTTGTAGCCAGTGAAGTGTCTGGAAGACGGAAAGCACATAAAATTAATTGAGAGTTAAGAGTATTTGGAAGCAGTTGAGGTTAAGCCCTCAACAATGGTGGCCCTTACTTCTGGAGCCATTGACTCTTTGTCATAAGTTTATTGTATAGACGAGTTCTCTCCTTAGATGATTTGTGTATGTTTCATAGAAGAGAGACAGGGCGGGAGAATTAACTATCACTCCACACCGGTTGTGGAGTGATATATATTACCTCATGCAATTCTTACAGTAATCCTTTAAAGTAACTATTATAATTCATATTTAACTGATAAACAAAACCATGTTTAGGGGCCTGCCCTGTGGCGCAAGCGGTTAAGCACACGCACTCTGCTGCGTCAGCCTGGGGTTCACCAGTTCTGATCCTGGGCACGCGCCAATGCACTGCTTGACCAGACATGCTGTGGCGGCGTCCCGTATAACGTGGAGGAAGATGGGCACGAATGTTAGCCCAGGGTCGGTCTTTCTCAGCAAAAAAAGATGAGGATTGGCAGAAGTTAGCAGAGGGCTGATCTTCCTCACAAAAAAAAATAAAAAAGACCATGTTTACAAAATTGATCAAGGGTAGAGGGAAGATCTGAACATCAGTCTGTTGGGTTTTATGCCTCTATTCTCTCCACTGTGATAAAAATGGTACTTCAACATGGGTACTCACCATCTGGCTATTTAATACCGGCTCCTGCCAACATCATTGGATGAGATGAGATGAGAAGTTTACTTCCAAAGTTATCCTATTATATTTAAACTATACTGTTTATGAGTCAAATGTCAAGTCATATTTTAGAGGCATAGAGAACAACTGATTACTTCTCCTACACATTTTTCAGTTTTATTATAACTTTGTTGTGCCACATTGTGTCAACTTTGTGTCAACTTTACCAACTTTAGTGCTTCACTGTTCTTTTTTAAAACGCTTACAATTTCATTTTCCATGTAAAGCACCTTGCTGTTTTCTTCTTAGTCACTAGATGGCAGTTCTGTATGTCTGTAAATTACCACTGCAGCAGGAAACAAGAGGTCTTAAGCCAGTTTGCTCTGTACAAATGATGGACATAGGAGGATTTCTGGTCCATCAAGGCTGCCTGTGTTATTCTGTGGCCGTAACAGGGATGTCCAGGACTGCTTAGTCAGAGGCATGAAGCAGAGTCAGAAAACATCCTCTAAGTTCTTCTTCAGATGTGAGTTCAGGTACTTACCCTCTCACCTGAGCACACTGGAGTTTAATGAATGTGTTCTGACTCTTACTCTCACCCTCTAGTTAATAAGTCTGGGAGATCCATACCCCTAGAAAAAACACACGACTCATAAAGCCTTTTCTCAACTAAATGGAGTTGAGGGCTATGGTGCTGCCCGAGAGTCTGATGCTTAAAGCAAACGCAGCTGGTGCTCATATGGAGGGAAAGAGCGTCAGCTACACCTGAAGCGCTTTTATTGATGCTCTTATGGAATGAGCAAGTTTAAAATAAAACCACATTGCTTAAACCTCACTAACTTATTATTTTATTTTCAAGTAATATGCTGTGAAAATCTGCTACGTCTAAGAAACTATTTCATAAAACTGAAACAATTCTGTTTTTTATTCTCTGGTATTTGAAATACTATTAAAACTGTAACTCCTTTAACGTTCTACAATATACAAATAGGCAAATATCAATTATATTCTCTAAAAATGTTTGCTCCCATGTTAAAGATTAATATATGGTAGCAAAACGGGTTACCACCCAGTTTTTAACTAATTTTTTGCTTTTGAAATTACATATAAAATTTGTGTTTTGAAGTATTTTCCTAAAACTCAGCAATTTTCCGATTTAAATAGACTAGTTGACAGGTAACTAGAATGAAATTTGATCTTTAAAACTCTAGCTTTGTGTAAGAATTGATAATATCAAGCAGTTGAAAGTTGGGTCTCTCCACATTATGATATTTATTAATTGTGAATAGCCACATCTATTACAAAGTGCTGAATAATAAAAAGAAATTAAACAATATAAGCCTTCTCTTACCCCACATGTACAGTTTATACGCAAATAAACTCTCAAAGGTCAGGAAAATGCTTATGATTTCAGCTAACTGGTAAAATACTATCTCATTCCAGTTTTAACCTCATTTGAAATTGACTTAAAACTCTTCTCTTAGGATCCTGCTCTGATCAGTGCCCCCTGGTCCCCTCAATGTCTCATTTGATTGCAAACCTATCTGAGGAATTGAATATTCTTTTCCATTTGTTCTCTATAAGGTATCTGTGTCAGTGCTTTTTATACAATGACCACTTGGTACAATTTATTATTAGTTTCAGAAACATCTTTGGCCGGCCTTGTGGCTTAGCGGTTAAGTTTGCACGTTGCACTACTTGCAGCCTGAGTTCTGATCTCGGGCGCGCACTGACGTACCGCTTCTCTGGCCATGCTGAGGCTGCATCCCACATACAGCACCTAGAAGGATGTGCAACTATGACATACAACTATCTAGTGGGGCTTTGGGGGAAAAAAAAGGAGGAGGATTGGCAATAGATGTTAGCTCAGATCTGGTCTTCCTCAGCAAAAAAAAAGAGGAGGATTAGCATGGATGTTAGCTCAGGGCTGATCTTCCTCACAAAAAAAGAGAAATATCTTTATTTAGGAACAAATAAAGGAAACAGATGTGAGGAATGTGGGGTAGCCTAGTTGATGGTGCTTGAGGGATTCTTCACGTGTCTCAGCATAGAAAAATTTAAAGAGTAAAGCAGCATTGGTCAGATCAAAAGTGTGGGGTGAACATAATTCTGAAGGAATAATGATGGAGACGTAAAAACAAGAAGCCACTTGAATTGCATTGGAAGGTATTAGACACATCAAAGGGCTGGGAGAAAACCTTGTTTAATGTAAGTTCTTTCTAAACTCTAAGGCAAAAAGTAATATGAATTTACATGGTAATTATAAACCACAAAACAATTCACAAGACAAGTAAACAACTAAAGTAGAAACCAAAATAAGAAAAATAGAGGTTAAAGGAGAGATGGAGAGAGCTGGTTGGGGTCAGAAAACATGGCTTAGTCATCCTTGAAGTCTCCCTCAGACTCTGATCATTCTTAGTGCTCAGTAAACACTTTGAGCCCATGAGCCTGGGGAGGGGCAAAGTGAGAGGTGGTTGGGAGGGGAGACAATGCAAGGATACCCTTGTGGAGGCACTGACATTGAAAATCAGTGACATTTTGCCAAGGTGTTTACCATAATATATTATGGATTATTCTGGAAAGTTAAGGATTTTTCTGGAATGTACATTTTCATTTTATAGAAACTCCAACTAGCCCAGAGAACGATTGAGACATTTCAGCTTTAGAAATAAAGAGAGGGGCCAGCCCTGTGGCACAGCGGTTAAGTGCCCGTGCTCCACTGTGACAGCCCCGGTTCACAGGTTCGGATCCTGGTGTGCACCGACATACCGCTTGTCAAACCATGCTGTGGTAACATCCCATATAAATTAGAGGGAGATGGGCACAGATGTTAATCCAGGGCCATTCTCCCTCAGCAAAAAGAGGAAGGTTGGCATCAGAAGTTAGCTCAGGGCTGATCTTCCTCACAAAAAAAGAAAGAAAAGGAAATAATGAGAAAATTTTCTGTCAGTTTTAAGAATGAAAACCAGTTAGCATCTGGAAAACAGTTGCAATTTGAGATCAGAATGTGGAGAAAGAATTAGATGTCACAAGTTGTTTTTGCTTTTATCTAGGACAGTAAGGCTTGCGGGGGGAATGAAGTTCCATCTTGGCTCTATTGAGTTTGAGAAGGTGTAAAATTCATTTGTTCTGGTCAACACTGTTGACCTGCGGAGAAAGACAAATTGTTCAAGCAGCTAATCTAAAGGCATGACCTATATGTGCAAGGTATTTGTGGTAGGTATTGAAGGAAATACAAAGAATTATAAGGTTCCAAGCTCCTCCACATACATGACATGGCTTGCAAGATGTCACTTGATTCTGCCAAGGTATTTAGTGTATGTTGTATTAGAGAACCTAAAAAAAATGGGAATGTTATCGAGAAATTGTAATTAAGGAAAGCTTCTTAGGAGAGGTGGACTACATCAAGTGCTCAAAGGGACCACTTTTGGGCAGGTGGAGGGAAGAAAGTGTGAGGATTTCAGATGGGGGAAGAGAGGAAAGGTACAGACATAGAAAGGAACATGGCATTTGGGCATGGGGGTGGGGAGGCCATGACAGGCACAGTCTTCCCCTGACTGAGAGGGAGCTCAGTTTCCTCCTCCAGGAGCCCAGCACTGCTTCCCACTTCCTGGCCTAATCCACCTGCAGACCTCCCGCCTGAGCCAAGGCCTATCTTATCTGGATCACTGCCTAATCTCCCAACAGGTCCCTTTACTTCCAGTCTTAATTTCTTCTAATCTTTCCTCCACAATGCCTCCAGAGTTACCTTCTAGAATCTAAATTTGTTTAAATGTGACATCTGCTTATACTCTTTCAATGACTGCTCAGAGCATTGGAGAGAACATTCAGACTCCTGAGCTGGACACGCAGGCTTTCCCTTGCTGTCCTCATCTTTAGCCTCATCACCCACTGTTTCCTACATGTTCGCTTTGTTCCAGCCTTAAAAATACCCCCATATTCTGAAAGCTTTAGCATCCTTTATATCTGCCTTTTTTATGTGTGTCTACTGCACTCCTACCCCTTGTTTAATCAACTTAATTCCTATTTCTTAATCTAAACTCATATCAAATGTTCCTTCCTCTTGGACACTTTTCCTGAGAGGTCTCCATCTAGAGACTCCTTTTGATGTCCCCACTCTGGGACCCTGTACTTATCTGCTTTTCCATAACTGTTGTTTTATTCATGTCTCATAGACAGTGAGCTCCTTCAAGCTGAGACTATCCTTCTTCTTGATAAATAAATGGCATGCAGTGGGATACATTGGAGCATATGAGGAAGCCATTTGGTGTAAACCTAATTGGGCCTGACCTATTTTTTTATAACTTTTTTCCAAAAGGGGCCTGTAGCCTCTGTTCATCCATTGTACATCCACTTTAAGCAGTTAACATGTCCCAAAGACAAGAACAATGCCCTTAAGATGTAAATGCAACTTCCCCCACATTGGCATTTCCTTAAGGATAAGCATTTCTCCCTAGGCTAGGATTTGATTGCTGTGCTCATCCTGTGACCACCCAACTCGAGACAACAGCCACGCCCATGGAGACAGCAGACCTGATACCCACTGTGTCCATCAATTGAGGTGCTCACAGGTCAATGTCACGGCTATTGTAAAAGGGACATTGCAATCACATGTGATACGTGCTCTTTGATAGTATATAACCACTGTGTACACCCCACTTCTTCAGAGTGCTCCATTTCTTCATGAAAGGACTCTTCCAGGCTATATGGTCTTCAAAGGTTGGCTCTTAAGAAACTCACCCCAGTTTTGATTTATAGATTAGTTATGGGTTATTTGCATCGACATTTCTTGGTGTAATTGCGGCAGGATCTCAGAGAAACCCACCGGATACCACCTGGAATCTACACTGAACCGACAGTTGGTACCGCAGGGGCACTTTGAGCCCCACCCGGATCACTGCATTCTTCAGGTGACCCTGGTGAGTTCTCCTGAATCCTGGACCTCTTTATTTTAAGTTGATAGTCCAAGAGTTTATTTGAGCTGTTTTAAGATATTAAGACTAGAGGCTTTGAAGGGTACCAGTACATTTCCTAGGTGGAGAAAAACCTAGGGGGAATTTCCCAGGCCAAGGAACTTTAGGGGAAGCTTGGAGTAAACTGGGTTGGTTGTCCTTTTAATTTGGCTTTAAAATTGGAAAGAATTATGTTTATAAGGTCTGAACAAAACTGCTTGATAGAGAAATGAGAGTCTGATCTTGTTCAGCTATGAAGAAAAGAGACATGGCTCCTCCCGGCTGAAAAGGCGTTTTACAGGTGACTGAAAAACCTCAGTAGGAGTGTCAGAGGTGAACCTCACGATGTGTAGCCGTCCTATAAGGCATTCCGTTATCACTCACGTTAATTAATTATAGCTTCGTCCGGGGATGCGCACATGAGGGTTGGTCACCCGCGCTCCGAACCGCCACAGTGGTCCTAGACTGCCAGCGGGAGAAACCTAGACAAATAAGACAGTGATTACGACATTCCTTTAGGGAATAACACTCAAAGCAGCACACTTGTGACCCACTACACAGTTCAAGAAGTTGTTCAGACTTTAGAAAAAACAAACGAACAAACAGAACTAAAAATGGGAAACCGTGCTTCAAAAGCCTGCCGGCTTCCAGATGGACAACCCCCGACGGGGACTCCCGCTGGTTTCACGTATAATGCAGACGGAAACAATGCTTGCAAGTATTTAACTAAATGGGAAAGGTTAACTAAGGATGACTTAGGTC
The DNA here is from genome assembly GCF_020826845.1 of Diceros bicornis minor. Lineage (NCBI taxonomy): Eukaryota > Metazoa > Chordata > Mammalia > Perissodactyla > Rhinocerotidae > Diceros > Diceros bicornis. The sequence goes on along the minus strand of NC_080768.1, from coordinate 42,272,476 downwards.
GTAAATGGCCAAAATGGGGAACGTTTGACCTCTGAAAACTACTGTATTTGCACGCCCATGTTGAAAAAGCCGGCGATAAAACCAAAACAAAAGAAGGGGAAGATTATTACGATTGGCATTTAGAGGCTTCAAAGTGTAATAATGATAAAATGACCTCTTTACAGGAGACTAACCATAAACTGACTGGGAATATTTCTGAATTAAAGAGAGATAAGAAGTCAGAAGCTGTCCACCCCCTTCACCTCCTCTACCTCCTCCACCACCGCTGCTTTCAGCACCTCAGAGCTCATCTCCTTCTCCCTCAGCACCCGTGTATCCTTTCCTTTCTGAGCTTCCGTACCCTGACCTATCCACTTCACCTCCTCCTCCCTCACCTCCTCCTCCTCCCTCACCTCCTCCTCCTCCCTCTCCTCCTCCTCCTCCCTCACCTCCTCCTCCTCTCTCTCCTCCCACACCTCCTCCTCCTTCCTCTCCTCCTCCTCCCTCACCTCCTCCTCCTCCGTCACCTTCTCCTCCTCCTTCACCTCCTCCTCCTCCTTCACCTTCCCCTCCTCCTCCACCCCTAGACAAAACAAGAAGTAACTCTCAGGGAGCAGATACTGAAAGTCCTAAAGTTATAGTGGCTGTCTTTAAGGAGAAAACTGTTACTGGGTGAGGTGAGCCTGCTCTTGTGTATACTCCTTGGACTAGAACTGAATTTAAGAATTTGACGAAGGACTTCCCAGGCCCTTTGCAAGATCCTTTAGAGTTTGCTCAAGAATTTGATTTTATTGTTAGAACATATGCACAGGATATTTAGATTTATATCAGCTTGTGCATTTGCTGGTGTTTGAGAACAAAGCAAATGAATGGATAAAAGAGGCAGATTGGAGAGACCCCCTGGAGGATTTCCATAAGCATGAGGCTCACCACCTTAAGGAGTGTAGGGATATCGCTCGAAACTTACACAAAGCCATTCCAGTAGTTTTTCCCAGGAGGATAGATTGGGCTAAAGTCCATCAATGTAAGCACAGACCCGAGGACTCTATCTTTGATTATTTCGAAAGGCTTGAGAGAGCCTTCAAACAGCACTCTGGGGCGGCTCCTGAATGTTTTGAGGATCATTAAAATGATTGAATTTTCAATTCAATTTCCTTGGAAGGATTAGATGAGGAATTAGCAAAATTAGTTAAGAGACATGAACTGGATTGGACTTTAATGCACACTAGTGCTCTTGTCACTATTACAGATAAACTATCTAAAACCCTCCAGAGGGCCGGCCCCGTGGCTTAGAGGTTAAGGGCACGCGCTCCGCTGCTGGCAGCCCGGGTTCGGATCCCAGGCGCGCACCACTTCTCCGGAACATGCTGGGGATGCATCCCACATACAGCAACTGGAAGGATGTGCAGCTATGACATAAACTATCTACTGGGGCTTTGGAGGGAAAAAATAAATAAATAAAATCTTTAAAACCCTCCAGCAAAAAAAAAAAGGCCACTGAGGTTATGAGTATACAGCTACAACAGCTTAGTGGCCCAACAAACGCCATCCTTTTAAAATCTGACCAGAAACGAAATCACCGTGTTTGTTACTATTGCAAAAATCCCGGTCATTTCAAACAAGACTGCCATAAACTCAAATGGGATTTAGGGGGTGACAACAAAACACAGGAATAGGGCTGCTCCAAGGATTACGAGAGGGCATTTCCCCTCCTCCTCACAAATGCCTTAGGGGAAATTAGATAAATAATGGAGGAGAAACTTTAAAGGTCCTTGTAGATACCGGGGCTACCTTATCTGTCCTCAACCCTACCCTTATTCATTGCCCTCTCCCTCGGAGTAAACGGGCAGTTGAAATGGTAGAGGTTTCGAATTTTCCAATGTAGGTTTTTAAATCAGAACCAATAATTTTTCAATTAAGAACCATCACAGTAAAAATGTGTTTCTCCTGGTTAAATGTGCTCCAATTCATTTGATTGGACGAGATCTTCTAGAACCATACAACGTCCATATTGCCTTTTCACGAAAGGGCAAAATGATTCTAGATTCAGAAAATCGGGATGCTGACCAGACTGTAATTGCTGAAAGGTTGATGATTGTGAAATCAATGACTCAAATAAAAGAGAAAATTGATGACCTGTTATTACAAGTGCCTAGAGAATTATGGTCATCATCCTCTTCAGATATTGGGAAAATTAAATCAGCCACTCCTATTAAGGTGACTGTTGACAACCCTAAGCCTCTATCTAATATTCGGTAATATCCACTTAGACCAGAGGCATTAAATGGGATAAACCCTATCATTCAGGATTTCTTGAAAAGAGACTTATAATTTCTTGTACTAGTCCCTGTAATACACCTATGTTGCCTGTAAAAAGCCAAATGGGAAAGGCTGGAGATTTGTTCAAGATCCGAGAGCTATAAATAACATCGTGATTCCCCGACATCCTGTGGTTCCTAACCCACACACTTTGCTCTCGGCCATTCCAACTAACAGCTGCTATTTCTCAGTCACTGATTTATGCAGTGCCTTCTTCAACATTCCCGTAGAAAATAATAGTCAATATCTTTTTGCCTTCACGTGGGAAGATCGTCAGGATACCTGGACAGTTATGCCACAGGGCTATACTGAGATGCCCACTTATTTTTCCCGGATACGCCAGGCTGATTTAGTGAATATAGAATTCCCTAATGACTCCACTTTAATTCAATATGTGGATGATTTCTCTTGTGTTCAAACACTAAGTTGGATTCTGAGAAGGACACAATTTATCTGTTGCAACAGCTAGCATCTAAGGGGCATAAAGTGTCCAAGGACAAATTGCATTTTTGCCTGCCTGTTGTAAAATATCTAGGACACTTGATATCTAAGGATGGACTGTTGATTGATTGATTTTGAAAGGATTAAAGGAATCCTGGCTTTTTCTCTCCCTAAGACAAAGAAACAGTTGAGGATTCCTAGGACTAACTGGATATTGCAGGAACTGAGTACCTAACTTTTCACTTATTGCCCAGCCCTTATATACATTACTAAAGTCTGACCAGCCTGATGTAATTGAATGGACACCAGAAGGAGAGAAGGCAGTAACTACCTTTAAGTCTGTTTTGGCCCAAGCACCAGCCTTAGGACATCCTAATTACAGCTTGCCATTTTTCCTCTTCGTACATGAAGATAAAGGAAATGTCTTAGGTATCTTAACTCAAAAACACGGAGGTCGACATCTACCTATAGGGTATTATAGTCAGCAGTTAGACTCAGTGGCAAAAGGGCTTCCGCCTTGTATGAGAGCCATTTCAGCAGCAGCGCTCTTATGCAAGACCACTGAAGAAATAGTGATGGGATCTCCTTTGACTATCTATGTTCCTCACTCAGTCTAATCTCTCCTAAAATCTCATCACACTCAGCATTACTCTGTCAGCTGACTAGCCTCCTATGAAGCTCTGTTGCTCTCTGCTCCTAATATTACCTTAGCCCGGTGTAATAATCTTAACCCTGCAACTTTACTTCCAGCATCACAAGAAGAAGACGCCCATGACTACATTTATTAACTAATTACCTACTTACTCCTAGGAATGATTTACAAGAAACTCCCATTGATAATGCTGATCTAATTTGGTTTACAGATGGATCTTACTCAAAGGATGAACAAGGGTGTTATCGGGCTGGATATGCAGTAACGTCCTCAGTAGACGTAATTTACCAGAGATAAAGTCAGCACAGCAAGGCGAGTCAATTGCTTTAACTCGAGCTTGTCAATTGGCCAGAGACCAGGTAGCAAATATCGACACTGACAGCCGTTATGCTTTCGGAGTAGCACATGACTTTGGAATGCTGTGGAAACAACGAGGGTTTTTAACCTCTTCAGATCAGCCTATAAAGACGGAGAAACAGGTTGCAGAATTATTACATTCTATACAGCTGCCGAGACAACTAGCGATTATTAAAATACTAGGGCATTCCAAATCTGATACTTTGGAAGCTAAAGGAAAACGGCTTGCTGATGCAGCTGCTAAACAAGCAGCCTTGAAGTCTTGCCCTACCCAGCCTCGAGAATGCCTGCTGCTTCCTAGTAACTCTACTAACCCAGGAAAAGACTTCCTTCTACAGGCCCAAGAAGTGGCCACGGAAGAAGAAAAACAGATATGGCAGTCAAAAGGGGGAATTTTAGACTCCCCTCACAGATGTGGTTTGGGCCCAATAGGAAACCCATAGTACCTGTTGGAGCACAATTGCCCCTGCTCCAACATATACACCAACTAACCCACTGGGCACCTGAAAAGATGATTTTATGGGGAAAACAATACTTTTGGAAACTTTCTCCCACAGTGGCCCATACAACTTATATTCGTTGTGTTATATGCCCAAAGTAGAATCCAGGGAAACCACTTCATGGGTCACAAGGTCACTTTCCCCTTCCTAAGGGACCCTTTGAGGTATGGCAATTGGACTTTGTCTAAATGCCACCACCTCAAGGATATAAATACATCTTGGTAATGATCTGTATGTTCTCACATTGGGTTGAGGCCCTTCCTTGCAGAAGAGCAACGGCTCTAACAGTAGGTAAATTACTGTTAGAGAGAATAATTCCTGCTTGAGGAATTCCTACCGAGTTACATAGTGACAAGGGAACTCATTTCACCGGACAAATAATTAAATCTATTTGTAATATTTGGCCAATAATGCAGCATTTCCACTGTGTTTACCATCCCCAATCCTCAGGATTGGTGGAAAGAACTAATAGCAGGATCAAACTTCAATTGGCAAAGCTTTCAGAAGCATTTAATCTCTCATGGCCAAAAGGTCTTCCGTTAGTGCTCCTTAGTCTTAGATCTACATCATTTGGTAAATATCGACTGTCTCCTTTCGAAATAATAACTGGACAACCTATGCAATTAGATGAAGAAATGTATGAACCAACTTTACTTAAAGGAGATATTTTACATTATTGTCAAGGTCTCATTGAGGATCTTAAAAGAAATGAGAAACTGGTAGCTAATTCTTTTCACAGTAAGCTCCCGGGAGACGAAGACCTTAAGGATCATGGATTACAACCTGGAGATTTTCTTTATTGGAAAAGACACATGATAAAGGACTCTTTACAGCCCCGTTGGAAAGGACCATGTCAGGTGCTTTTAACCAATCCATGTGCTGCAAAATTAAAAGGCGTAGACTCATGGATTCACATTTCTCATTTAACATAGTCTTCTCCTCCTGAATGGACTTCAACTCCAGTCTCTGACACCCAACTTCCACTGACCAAGACGAATATCTCCAAACCATGATGAGAAGAAGATGACATCTGTTGAAGACAGCTGTCCCGAGACTCTGGACCAGGCCCGTATTCCTAACCTTATATCTCCTCATTTAAACCCTTGTAGTGTTTAAGCTTTATGTAATTGCTAAAATAATCAATTTCTAGATTGCCTTACCATTTTCCTACACCAATGCTTTACCCTTCAACTTTATAAGATAGATCAGAACCTAATTACAAAACCTTTTGTTGATTACAAAAAAAAAATGCCATTCAAGGTTTCCCTAATGCTTTGTTTTTCCAGTCTACATCTGAATGGACCTCTGATGGCAATGTTTTTCTGCAATGGGCACATTTCTTTGCTACTCACAAAAATCAGTCCAATTGTTGGCTATGTGGCCAACTTCCGCTTTCTAACACCTCTGGGTTGCCTTGGTGGGTCTTTCCCTTTCAAGGCACAGATTGGAAAGCTCTAAAGCAATTTATTGTGATAGAAAGATCTAGTTCTAATGTTCACAGTTCATCTGATATTACTAATTATGATCCTGAAACATGGTCAATAGCCCATACTATTAATAATACAGGACACGGTTATTCTTTTTCTGTTACTCAAACCATCCAATTATCCGAACAAATTGCAGATAAACAAAAGAAACCAGACATTACAGTAAAAACTATGGAAGGTTTCACACAAATTTGGATGGGTATGTTTGGCTTACTCCTAGCTATGGATCTTTAAACATACCAGCACCTTTATGTTGGGAACAGAGAAATCATTCCAAACAAAATCTACCAAATTACACTCTAAAGATGGGTTGGATATCCCCCGAGTAATGTCAGAATACTATTATACATAAAAAAAGTGATTGGTTTGGAACAGACTGGTCTCGAAGACCAGGCATCTATTGGATGGCTCCTAATGGAACTCAATGGTTATGTGGAACAAATCTCTAGCCTTGGCTGCCACCAGGATGGCTAGGGCGCTGCACTCTTGGCTTCTCTTGGATACAGGGAAAGATTCGACCAGAGCTAATATCTGTGGCTAATCTGCCTTTCCTTAAGGCCAGATGGGCTCGTTCAGTGTTCCACTGGTATGACCACCTAGCAGCTATATTTGCTCCTTCCTTGGGGCTTGAAGACGTCATATCACATATAGAGGCTCTGACAAAATTTACTCAACAAGCCCTTAACGATAGTCAGGCAAGAATAGCTTTCTTAAATACTGAAATGTCTTTAACGAGAAAAGCCGTCCTTCAAAATAGAATGGCCTTAGATATTCTTACAGCAACCCAAGGTGGTACACGTGCGATCATTCAAACTGAATGCTGTATGTTTATACCTGACGAGTCTTCCAATGTGTCATCTCTACTAAAGCACATGAAAAAACAGGTGAATGCTTTAAGCGATCCTATACCCAGCCTTGATTTGTTTGGTTGGCTCCCTCCTGGTATTGGTTCCCTTTTTTGAACTGGATTGCAATTCCTATTTCTATTACTTCTTGGAATTCTTGTACTAATCATAATATTCAAACTGATTATTTTTTTCTTTACTTAGTGTTGTAAGACTGGCATGCAAACTAGAGTAATGGTGGCTCAGTGACTTGAGATGGCCAATCAATCTTATAACCCTGGACAAATATCCTTTTCTGGATATTGTCCATTTTAAACTAATCTTTTAAAAAAATGTTTAATTATTATCATTGTTACCGTACTTATTATATAATTGTGCACAATGTAACATAAGGGGCTATATATATTTAAAAATATATTTTTTAATATAAAATAAAAATAAATATAATATAAAATATAAAAAATATTAAAAGAAGTGCATATACAATGTTTGTGCAACAACCTAAAATTAATCCAAAACCCATGAAATGCTTCCTCTGTTTATATATATATATATATATATATACCTCTTTGCTTGTCCACAATATCCAACTAATTCCACCCAACGTGAACAACTGGGCAAATAGACGAGATAAAAGCCTGGCACTGAGGGACCTGATAGACCCAGGGCATGCAGGAACCACCCTGGCTCTGAGGGACAATATTTTGATCATCAATGCTTTCTGTTGAAAGATTATACATCAAAAGGGGGAAAATGATAAATAAATGGCCAGTGATAGGATATATTGGAGCACATGAGGAAACAATTTGGTGTAAAACTATTTGGGCTTGACCATTTTTTTTTCCAAAAGGGGCCTGTAGCCTCTGTTCATCCATTATATACCCACTTTAAGCAATTAACATGTCCCAAAGACAAGAACAATGCCCTTAAGATGTAAATGCAACTTCCCCCACATTGGCATTTCCTTAAGGATAAGCATTTCTCCCTAGGCTAGGATTTGATTGCTGTGCTCATCTTGTGACCACCCAACTTGAGACAACAGCCACGCCCATGGAGACAGCAGACCTGATACCCACTGTGTCCATCAATCAACGTGCCAACAGGTCAATGTCGTGGCTATTGTAAAAGAGACATTGCAATCACATGTGGTACATGCTCTTTGATGGTATATAAGCACTCTGTACACCTCACTTCTTTGGAGTGCTCCCATTCTTCATGAAAGGACTCCCCCGGGTTATATGGTTCTCAAAGGTTGGCTCATAATAAACTCAACCCAATTTTGATTTATATATTGGTTATAGATTATTTGCATTGACATTCTATTTGTCCCTCCAGTATCTAAACACAGTACCTGACACATTTGGGGCACTCAGAAAATGTTTGATGAGTGAATAAGTATGTGGGAGACCACACTTGGTGGAGCAGAAGGGGCTTTTTGGGGAGTGGTAGAAAATTCGCTCACATTCCTACCATAGTAGTTGAGGTTGTGGGCTTTGGACTAGTTTGTCTGGGCACCAATCCCAGTTATTCCACTTTTAACTGGGGAATCTGTGCAAAATATTTACTCTCTGAGCGTTAGTTTCCTCATCTATAAAATGGGGCTACTGCTAACTCCTGTCTCATAGGGTTTTAGTGAGATTGAAATGCATTAACTAATATAAAGTGCTTAGAAGAGCTCCTGGCACATAGTAGGCACTTAAATGTTAGCTGTTATGTTATCATAATTGCTCTTATTTCTGAGCAATACTCTGGTTTTGAAAAGATGCTTTCATAATATAGTTGATCCTCATTATTTGTGGATTCCGGGTTTGCACACTTGCCCATTAGCTAAAATGAACTGGCAGCCCCCAAATCAACACTCTCAGGGCTTTCATGTCCATTTGTAGATATGCACAATGTGTTGAAAAATTTGATTCACTCGACGTGCATGTCCCAGCTGAGGGGAACAAGGTGACGCTCTGCCCTCTTGTTTCAGCCCATACTGTAAACAAGTGTCCTTCTTGCAGTCTATTTAGTGCCCCATTTCTTATCTTTTTGTGCGTTGTGTTGGTGACTTTGCTGTTTAATATGTCCCCCATGTGTAGTGCTGCAATGCTGCCTGGTGTTCCTCAGAGCAAGAGGCTGTGACGTGCCTTTACAGAGAAAGTATGTGTGTTAGACAAGCTTCTTTCAGTCACGAGTTACAGTGCTGTTGGTGTGAGTTCAATGTTAATATATCAACAATATATATTAAATAAGGTGACTTTAAAGAGAAACACAGAAAACAAAGTTATGTATTGATCAGTTGAAGAAAATGTGACTAAAGCTTGCAGGAACCTAACCCTGCATTTCCCGTAGGAGCAGTGTTCCCGTAGGAGCATATTCACTGATTCAGTGTTCACAGTGAATTTATAGAATGTCACACTGTGCATAATGAAAACTGACTGTATCTTATGTAATCCTCACATACTCCTTTATAGTAGATAGGTAGGGAACAGGGTGTCCACATTTTACTATTCAAGTAAGGCTATTAAAGACCTTATGAGCCAAGTAGATAATTTAAAATGTCTTGTGCTCACCATAAGAGCCATGAATTTTTTCTTTTTTTGGTTAGGAAGATCAGCCCTGAGCTAACATCTATGGCCAATCCTCCTCTTTTTACTGAGGAAGACTGACCCTGGGTTAACATCTGTGCCTATCTTCCTCCATTTTATATGGGACGCCGCCACAGCATGGCCTGACAAGCGGTGCATTGGTGTGCACCTGGGATCCGAACCTGGGCTGCCAGCAGCAGAGCGTGAGCACTTAACTGCTACGCCACGGGGCTGGCCCCTAGCCATGAGTTTTTGAGCAAGGAAGAACTATGATGAACTGATGTTTAAGGAACAATTACCTGGCAAGAGAATGTAGTATTGAGAGGAAGAGGGAGAACTGAGCCGGAAAGGAGAACCAGCTGTGAAACTCTCCAAGTATTCCCATTACTAGGTGAGGAGATTCAGAGCTAAGGTGTTGATGTGATAAATGAAAAGTAGCAACCAAAGGATGAAATAATGGATTTGGTAACCATATATAGGGTGTAAGTTAGGCTGTGGTTCTCAAAGTGGGGTCCCTGGACCAGCAGCATTAGCATCACCTGGGAACTGGGTAGAAATGCAAATTCTCAGGTGCTGCTGCAGACCTGCTGAACTGGAAACTCTGGGGTGGGGCCTGGCAATCTGGGTTTCAACAAGGCCTCCCAGTGCTTCTGGTGCCCATCAAGTTTAAGAGCCAGGGAATTAAAGAAATGATTCCAACACGTCACCACGCCCAGGTAAGCCGCAAGGCAAGGAGGTGGTATTTGTTTGGAGGATAAGACGCATTTTAAGTTTTAGGAAAAAATAGTTGAGCGTCTGTTTCATTTTAAGGGTTCCAGAGATGCCATTTTAGCTCTCTGCCTGTGAAACTGTTTTGTTCACAATATGTTCTCCTTTAGAGAGCCCTTGGTAAGTTATTTACCACTTACCACATGTTCTGAGGGTCCCTTCCTTCTTGAAATCCCCTTTCAGACTTGAATACGTACTTTATTTTTGTGCACAAGCTCCTCTATTTAAAATCTGGATTTTTGGGCCGGCCCCGTGTCTTAGCAGTTAAGTGCACGTGTTCTGCTGCTGGTGGCCCAGGTTCTGATCCCAGGTGCACACCGACACACCACGTGTCCGGCCATGCTGATGCTGCTTCCCACATGCAGCAACTGGAAGGATGTGCAGCTATGATATACAACTATCTACTTGGGCTTTGGGGGAAAAATGAATAAATAAATAAAATTTAAAAAAAAACAAAATCTGAATTTCTCTTCCTATAGGATCATGTATGCCCTACTGTCAATTTGGAATGCCATTGGTTTGTTCCAAAACCTTAGAAGGTTTTAGAATTTAGAACCTGATGAATAGAGAATGTATAAGCTTCTGTGTAGGACTCATATTTTTCAGATGTCTAGAGGTATCCCAACTTGCCAGTAACGTGGCCTTAGATTTAGCGGAACTTGATAATCCTAATATAGTAGAAAATGAATTACATCTCTCACATTAACATTTACAAAATAAATGATCACAATGTTGACTTACCAATAATGACTTTCTATATTCTAAGCTCTGAAAGTATCTTGCTTACATAATAAACATGATAAATTTTCAAAGATGAGACAATTAACTTTTCAGCAAAAGCTTGACTTGAGTGTATCTTGGCTTCCTTTTTGACAGTTTTAGCCTTAATGTTACAGTAATATTTTCTTTTTCTGGGAATCAGATAACCTTGTATTTGGTGAATATTTTAATTTTTAATGGCCACTTGTGTTTTGTGATATGCACGTGTTCGAACAATCTATAAGAACTAACCATTACCACCCATATATAAGATTATACAGGAATGGAGGAATTTTGGCTGACTTGTTGTATATAACTGTTCAGCCAAAGCAGATGGCAGACTCTACCACTTACAATGATTTAGGGGTTTGAAGCAGTATTTTTAAATACAAATAATCTCAAAATTGATAATATATAAAGTATATTACTTACTGTGTTAACTAACCAAAATAGTTAAATTTGTTATCTTTCCTCCATTTATAAGGATGCACCCATTACATAGATTCTGTACAAAATTGCAAAGATCATTTTTTTGCTTTACAAAATTTATTTATTTTAATTTTCAATAGTGAGAACCTTAGCGTTGGGTAAACTGCTGCACAATTACTGGAAATGCTGAAAGTCTTTTTGAAAAGTGTAGAAATCTAAAGATAATGAAAAGTACATTTCTCCAATGTCAAGTCCCTTGAGGATCTGATAGGCCTCTGTCTAGTTGCACCCTGAAGAGATGGAAGATTAAACACCAGCACAGGACACAAGGGAAGAGGCTGCCAACTTGAGGGCTTCCCACGGACCACAGAGTGCCTGGCAGACAGTTGGAGATTAAATCTGGGCTTTGTCCATGGGTGGACCCTGAGAGGAGGATTTTGCATAACTGACCAGAGAATAGACAATATTGGTTCTTGATAACAAGTAATACTTACCATGTAAATTTCTTTATTAATCTCTGAATAAATAAAAATTATAACCTGTATAGAAATCAACTCTTACTGTCAAGCCCCGCAGCCTTCTCTGGAGAGCTCACCAGAAAATGTCTCAGCTGACTGTGAATTGCTCTTCTCTGAAAGCCAGCCAGCCCTTCACTGATAGCCCTGGATAAGGAAGGCCAGATACAATTCTTTGAAGATGTTTAGCTGAATTCAGAAGCAAAAATCCTACCTCCAGTTGGCTTCTCTGTGAGAATGGATGGCCGGCCTTATTTCACAGGCTGGGCAGTTGAGGTTTCAGATGAGCTTAATTGCTCTGTTCCCCAAGTATGGAAAAGGAGGATTGTGACATTGATCCAGGGCTGAGATTTTGCAGATAAAGATAGGGTCATAGAGGGGAATAAGTATTTCAGCTAATTGATTTTTTGTTCTCTACTGTGGAAGTAATTTAAGAAGCAGATTGTCTCTTAATCGAACTTCTCTTCCCTGTTCTCCATCTGTAATATCGCTGTAAAATTCTCTCTATAAAAATTTTAGTCTTTTTCTTTGCAGTCTGTTTATTATCATCTTTACGAATTCTTTGACTTCACCACCTTCTTGGCACCACAACGCTAGCCATTGTGATATTATCATAGATTCAGTTTTGCAATTTCATCCTCTTATCTCTATCTCCTCTACCATTTTGTTAGTTTTAGTTCTTATTGTATCTTATGCTTGAAAATATTTGAAGCTTACAGAGTATATCAGTTCCTTATTTTCTCAACTTTTGATTATCTAAGTGGCCTCAACTATCACTCTTTTTTTTTTATAATTTTATTTATTTATTTTTCCCCCCAAAGACCCAGTAGATAGTTGTATGTCATAGCCGCACATCCCTCTAGTCGCTGCACGTGGGACGCGGCCTCAGCATGGCCGGAGAAGCGGTGCGTTGGCGCGCGCCCAGGATCCAAACCCGGGCCGCCAGCAGTGGAGCGCGCGCACTTAACCGCTGAGCCACGGGGCCGGCCCTATCACTCTTTTTAAAAAAGTGAAATACATAACAGAACAATACACTGTCATAAATTCACCACTTCTATTCAACATGATATTAGAAGATCTAGCTAAAAAAAGAAATAACATCCAAATTGGAAAGGAAGAAGTAATATTATATTTGTTTACAAATAATATCTTATTCGTTGAAACCCCTAAAAATTCCACAAAAAAAATTGTTAGAACTAATAAATTCTGCAGACTAGTGGAACACAAAATAAACATGAAAAAATTAGTTGTTCTTCTATACATTAATAATAAGTAATCTGAAAAAGAAATTTACAATCATTATATTTTTATTTACAATAGCATCAGAAAGAGTAAAATACTTAAGAATCAACTTACACAAGGAGGTAAAAATTCCAATGATGTTTTTTACAAAAATAGAAAAATCTATCCTAAAATTCATATGGACTCTCAAGGGACCCTGAATAGACAAAACAATCTAGAAAAAGAAGAACAAATTTGGAGAACTCGCACTTTCTGATTTCAAAACTTACTACAAAGTAATCAAAACAGTGTAGTACTCGCATAAATAAACACAATATACTAACGAAGTAGTATACAGAGCCCTGAAATAAACTTTTACATATACGGTCAAATGATTTTTGACAAGAGTGCAAAGACTATTCATTGGAGAAAGGATAAGTTTTTCAACAAATGGTGCTGGGAAAACTGGATACCCACATGCAAAAGAATGAGGTTGGACCCTTATCTCACACGATATCTAAAAATTAACTCAAAATGGATCAAAGATATAAATGTTACAGTTGAAGCTATAAAATCTTTAGAAGAAAACACAGAGAAAAAGCTGCATGTCATTGGGTCCAAATGCCATTGCCAACAATGATTTCTTCAATATGACACCAAAGACATAAGCAACAACAAAAAAACAAATTGGACTTCATTAAAATGCAAAGGTTTTCTGTATCACAAGATAAAATCAACAAAGTAAAAAGGCAACACACAGAATGGCTGAAAATATTTGCAAATCACATATCTGATAAGGGATTAATAACTAGAATATATAAAGAACTCCTACAACTCAACAATAAAAAAAAAACCAATTTAAAAATGCACAAAGGACTTGAATACACATTTCTCCAAAGAAGATATAAAATGGCCAATAAACACATGAAAAGATGCTCAACATCACAAAGTATCAGGAAAATGCAAAAATAAAACCACAATGAGATACCTCTTCACACCCATTAGGATAGTTACTATCACAAAATAAGAAAATAACATGCGTTGGTAAGGATGTTGAGAAATTGGAACCCTTATACTTTGATGGTGAGAATATAAAACTGGAAAACAGTATGGCAGTTCCTTCAAAAATTAAAAATAGAATTACCATATGATCTAGAATTTCCACTTATGGGTTCTGAAATAATAGAAAATATATTTATTGGTGTCTGCCTCCAATTCCTGGCACAGAGCTACTGAAAACCTTTTACTTTCCTAAACAATAAGAACACTAAGAGCATCTCTTGTTCTAATATTTGTCTTTGACCCATTCCCTGACACAGAGCTCCTAAAACTCTTGTAATTTCCTAAGTGATAAGAACACTAGGAGAATCTTTTGTTCTATTGAGGCAACTCTGGGTGGGCTCTTAAATGGGGGCTGGTCACCAGAAAGACCAAGCCCTCATTAGAAGCTTGGAATTTTTAGCCCTACCCCTTATCCTCCAGAGAGGGGAGAGGGGCTGGAAACTGAGTTAATAATTGATCATGCCTACGTGAGGGAGCCTCCATAAAAATCCCAATAGAAGGAGGTTCAGAGAGCTTCCAGGTTGACAATGACAAGGAGTGCTTGGAGAGTGGTGCATCTGGAGATTGCATGAAAGCTCTGTGTCCCTTCTCACATACCTTTCCCTATGCACCACTTCCAACAGGCTGTTCTTGAGTTATATCCTTGTATAATAAACTGGTGATCTAGTAAATGTTTCTCTGAGTTTTGTGAGCCACTCTAGCAAATTAATCAAACCCAAGGAGGAGGTTGTGGGAAGCTCTGGTTTACAGCCAGTCAGTCAGAAGTACAGGAAACAGCCTGGGCTTCTAACTAACATATGAAGTTGAAGTGAGGTTGGGTGGGTGTGCAGTCTTATAGGACTGAGCCCTCAACCTGTGGAATCGGATGTATCTCTGGGTTGACAGCATCAAATTGAGTTGAATTATCTGACGACCAGCTGCCATTCCAAGTATTTCTTGTTGGAGGTGTGGGGAACCCTCCCCCATGTGAAAAAATGAATCTCAAACACCATTTATGGGTATACCTCCAAAAGAAGTGAATGCAGAGGTATAAAGACATATATGTACACCCGTGTTCTTAACAGCATTACTCAAAATAACCAGAAGCTTGAAGTAAGCCAGGTGTCCATCAAAGGATGAATTGACAAAAAAAAAAAATGTGGTTTATAACATAATGGAATACCAATCACCCTTAAAAAGGAAGGAATTCTGGGTCCGGTCCGGTTGTGCATGCGGTTAAGTGCCTGCGCTCTGCTGCGGTGGCCAGGGGTTCACCAGTTCGGATAATGGACACGCACTGATGCACTGCTTGGCAAGCCATGCTGTGGCGGCTTCCCATATAAAGTGGAGGAAGATGGACATGGATGTTAGTCCACGGCCAGTCTTCCTCAGCAAAAAGAGGAGGATTGGCAGATGTTAACTCAGGGCCGATAGTCCTCACCAAAAAACAAAAAAAAAAAGGAAGGAATTCTGACGTATGCTATGACATGGATGAACCTTGAAGACTTTATTCTAAGTGAAATAAAGCCAGCCACAAAAGGAAAAATACTGTATGATTCCACTCATATAAGGTACTTAGAGAAGTCAAATTCATAGGAATAGAGAGGACAATGGTGGTTCCCAGGGGCAAGAGGGAGGGATAACAGGGAGTTGTTGCTTAATGGGCACAGAGTTTCAGTGCAAGGTGAAAATAGTTCGGTGGATGGTTGGAAGTTATGGCTACACAATAATGTGAATGTACTGAATATCACTGAACTGTACACATAAAAATGGTTAAAATGGTCAATTTTATGTTATGCATATTTTATGACCATTAAATAATTAATTATTTTCAACAAATGAACGAACACTAGCTACATGCAATAGCATGGATGAATATCACAACCATAATGATACATAAAAGAAATTATATTCAAAAGGCTATGTATTGTATAATTCCATTTATATAAAATCCAAAAAAGAAACAAAACCGAGGTCTGGCTTCCAGTAATGGTGGAGTAGCTTGTTGAACTAACACTCTCACAGATAACAGTGATAAAATCTGCATAAAATATTTTATATATTTATTATATATACATATTGTATATATATATATAGTATATACATATTGTATATATATAGTATATATATATACTTTATATATATATATTTACATAGACTCATGTATCTATATGTAATACACATACAATAAATGTGTATATGTGTGTATGTATAAATCTCTTCCAAAGCAAGCAGAACTGAGAGGGAGTCTTCCCTTGAATGATGGGAATTGCACCAGGAGATATTTGCAAGCTTGAGGCTTTTAACTCAAAGCATTCCAAAATCTGTACGTGGCCCAGACAGGGGAGAAACTACAGTCTTACTTGTAATGTTAGAGGATGTATTTTGGGGCTGCCAGAGTAGCTGGAAAGTTAGGGGAGAAATTCTGGAAAGGAGGGAGCCACTAAGAGGAAAATCTCAAAATATGTATGAAAGTCTCCCCCCCACACACACCAAATTGGCAGATCTTTGAACAACACACATGCAGGGTAGGTCCCAGAGGGACTATTGTAAAAACAGCAGTTGGAAGATGAAAGATCTGATTGAAGATTTCAGCTATGCCCACTGTAAAGGAGATAGGATTGGAGTTTCAGTCCAGCCAAGTTAACTCCCTGCTAGAAAAATAACAACACTCTTCAGAGGAATACAATAGAATCCAAAGTCTCTATAACTATCATACATGATTTCCAGTACACAATTTAAAAAAGCATGAGATTTGAAGAAATAGGAAAATGTAATCCGTATATGACCAAAAGCAGGCAGTAGAAACTATCCCCAAGTTGTTGCAATTAGCAGACAAGGATAAGAAATTAGCTTTTATAAAGATGATAATGGTGGTAAAGAAACATATTCTCATAATGAATGAACAGATGTGGAAACTCAGCAGAGAAATGGGAATTATAAAAACGAACCAAATAGGAAGATGAAATAAAAAAAAGTACTTATGAGTTTACCAGTAGATTAGAAACAGTAGAAGAAACATGAAGACAGAGCAAAAGAAATTATCCAGTCTGAAGAAAAGAATGTAAAATTTTTGAAGGAAAATGAAAAGAGCCTTACAACCTGTGAGATGATTGAGTCCCCAGCAGAGAGAGGAATGACAGAAAAATTAAATGAGACAGAAAGGCAAATCAATAAGTAATAACATAAAACTTCCAAAATTTGGTGGAAAATCTAAAATTTTAGATCTAAGAAAGTCAACAAACCCACAAAATAAAATACAAAATAAAACCATACCTCGGCACATGATAGTCAAGCTGTTAAAATCCAAAGATAAAAAGAAAATCCTGAAAGCATTCAGGGAAATACATACATACCAGGGAAGACATTACATAGAAGGAGAAATAACGTGAATGAAGGATGATATATTATAAAAAAAAAAAATAGACAAATCAACAACAAATTCACATCTTTCAAGTACAGAAAGAAAACCCAAAAGTCAACACAGGATCCTATATTTAGCAGAACTCACTTTCATAAAGGAAGCAGAAGCCACAACAAGATACCACACACCAATTAGATGGCTAAAATAAAAAAATAAAATTGCAAATACCAATAAAATTGCAACTACAAAGTGCTGGTGAGGACTAGGAGCAACTAGAACTGGGAATGCAACATGATAGTTGCATTCAGACAACAGTTTAGCAGGTTCTTATAAAGTTAAACATATACTTATTATATGACACAGATATCCCACACCTAGGTATTTAGTGAAACAAATTGAAATCTAATGTTTAAGCAAAAATCCTTGTGTGAATCTTCATAGCCATTTTATTCATAATTGTCAAAGATGGAAACAAACTAAATGTCCTTCATAAGGTGAATGGAGAAAGAAACTGTGGTGCATCGGTACATTAGAATACTACTTGGCAATAAAAAGGATAAACTCTTAATTCACACAACAACATGGATGAATCTTGGATGCATTTCTCTAAGGGAAGGAAGCCAGATTCAAAAGGCTATATAGTATATGATTCCATTTATATGACATTCTAGCAAAGGCAGAAATACAGGGATGGAAAATGATCAGTGGTTGCCAACGGATGGAGTGGGGGAAGGGGTTGACTACAAAGTGACAGCATGAGAGAAATTTGGGGGTGAATAAAACAGCTCTGTATGGTACTGTGGGGGTGGATATACGACCATAAAGTTGTCAAAACCCATAGAACTGTACACCACAAACAGTGAATTTTACTCTGCAAATTTTAAAAATCAATCAGGATGCTAGGGAACTCAGATGGAATGAAGTGACAAATGAATCTCACTGTATTATAAGCATGTGACATAACCACACTGAAGGTGTGGAGATGAAAGGTCCTGACCTGAGTAACTGTGGAAGACAATGTTTTGACGGGATACTGTAAAACTAATGTACTCGACACAAACACTGTACTCTAGGTGGTAAGTTTGTTTTTCATAAGGGTATGGATTAGCAATTCTGAAAGTAGTTGACACATTAGTAAATATATTGTAGCTAACTGGAGTTAAGTTTCTCACTGTTGGTGAAAGAAGTTACAAATAAGCAAAAGGAGAATGCTAGAATAAACTCTGTGGTGCTGGATTGGAGTTGGAATTCTCAGTATGAATCCATGTCTCTTTTAATATATCTATCCAGATAGACAGATTGATAGACTGATAGATCGATTGATAGATGTGTATACCTGAGTTTATATTCATACATACATTTCCAAGCTCTGCTGAGAGGGTCTAGAAGCAGTGACACCCTAGTATCAATGAGCACACCTAGCTCCTAGATCTTGGTTTCTAAATATCATTTTCCAATAAAAATAAGCAGGTTTTCTTGGAGAAATGGGTACTTCTAGGGCTGGAGATGGAAAATACAAGATAAGCCTGGAGTATCTTGTAGTGCCAGGAAGTCTGAAAGTGCTTTAAAAAAAAAACACAGAAAATGATGAGATGTGTCAAAAGCGATCAATCTGAAAGACTTCCCAATGGCTCAAGTTGGAAAACTGTGAGCAACAAAATAAATAATGGTAGCATTGGATTATTACCCAGAGAATAAAATAAATATCCATGAGTCTATACTGATATAAAAAAGATTAAATAAGAAAGAAAGAAAAAAGGGGGAAAAAAGAATGAAAGAAAGAGAGAAAGAGAGGAAGAAGGAAGGGAGAGGGAGGAGGGGAATCTTCCTCACAGAATTCCAAATAATAACCGCAGCTGGATAGCGTGAAATAGAAAATTGCCACTAGAACACCACAGTAATAATTACTGTGGGCAAGACTGACTGGTGAATGCAAAAACTGTGGGTGAAACTTAAAGAAGAAACAGTACATTTGCAGAACCTCAAAGCATCTACCTCCAAATACTTAACTTTTTTCTCTTAATTTATTTAAAAGTCCTATGACTATTTAAAGCAAAAATTATAACACTGTATTGTGGGATTTATAACATGAGTAGATGTAAAATTTATGAAAACAATAGCACAAAGGACAGACAGAGGTAAATGGAACTGTTCTGTAGCAAGGCTTCCATATTTTACATTGATTAAACTGGTGCACTATTAAGTCTAGGTAGGATGTGATAAATTAAAGATGTATATTGTAATCTGGAACAACCACTAAAAAGTGCAAAATGTGTGTCACTTAAATGCTAATAAAGGAATCAAACAGCATACAAAAAGCTTTTGTACAAGAATGTTCACAGGAGATGACCTGCAAGTCCCCAGGAGGAAGACGAGCACACTGTAGGGCATCCACAGAGCAGAACACCCTAAGCCGTGCCAAGGAGCAAACGCTGACACACACATGCTGGGTGAGTCTCATCAACCTCGTGCCGAGGGAGGCAAGCTGGACAGAAAACAATACACGTGGGATGATTTCAGCCAAGATGAACCTATGGTGAAAAAACCAGAACAGAGGTTGCCTCAGGGGAAGGAAAAAATTGCCTGAGAATGAACAGGAAGGAGTTTTCTGGGGGTGTTGGAAACATTCTATTCTTAAAGGGGTGAAGGTTATATGGGCATGTTTATTTGCCAAAACTGTAGAATTGAGATTTGTGCCTTTCACTGTACATCTTACCTCCACACACACACAAAAGACTAAAAAAATGATAAAGTGAGGTGGGAATGGGATGGAGTGTGGATGAAACAAAAATGGCAGATGATTAGTAGTTGTTGAAGCTGGGTGATGGGCCTACTATGCTATTTTGTTTTTTTGTATATTGTTTAAATTTTTCTGGCATCCACAGAGCAGAATGCTCTCAGATATTGTTCTGTAATAAAACAGAAATTTTCTGTAATAAAACACTTGTATAAGAAGACAAACTTGATATACAGTGTTTTTTGGTAAGATATTGGTTACCTTTGAGGAGGAAGGAGGAAGAAAGGGATTGTCCAGGTCTGAGTGAAGCTGCTGCTAGTTCTTGGTCACACAAGTGTGTTCACTTTATAATAATTCTTTGAGGTTTACATGGATGACTTCTGCATATATTTCTGTACGCATGTTATACATCAATAAACATTTTAAATCCTGCATATTTGCACAAAGATCCTAACTCAATATCTCAGAATAACAGCAGGGTTTTGTTTTAAAGTGGAACACATTCACTCATGACATCATCAGATGGATTTTAATACTCCCAAGTATCTATTAATGCCCTCACCCTGTGTGGTCCCCTGGGTCTTTCCATTCTTGCCTCAATTTGGTAACTGGCATGGTTTTGAGATTTTATGATGTCATCTTTCTCCAGCAAGTTCCACTCCCACGATGATGCTCACCAAGGCCTCGACACCTAGCACAGTGCAGTGTTCACAGCATGCACTCAAGACCTGTGGGACTGGGTTGAATGAGGAACAAAATGAGGAGCACATGATGTTCGTAACTTATGTCTGGGTGCCATATCATGACTTAGGAAATTGGTAGGGTTTTTCGATAGATTTGCTATGTTTTCTAATTTTTCCTATTGAAAACAATGGGAAATAGGGTCTCAGAGACAGTCTGACATTTCAGGCACAGATTACTGACAATTATTAATGGCATATGACTTTCCCACCTCATCTTAGTTTTAAGTTTTTAACTCCTTACCTCGGAAATGACATAACTTTGCTTCTTCTAAATCTTGTAGTAATACTGATGCTCCAGAAAGTCGGGCCACGGATATTCTGCTGTTGTGCATCCTCTCTGCAAAGAAGTGGAGCTGTGCATCCACAAGTCTGAGAAGCATGTGGTGCTGTAGTATTTGGAGTCAGAGTAGCTAAATGGAAAAATGACTTCAGAGAATTATCACCATAACCCCCAACAGCAACAAATTATTTTGCTTAATTATTTTGTGATTTTGAGGGTATATTTAAAAAGGGATATTAAAACTGGTTGCCAAGGAGCCAGCCCTATAGTAGAGCAGAAATTGCATATTACCTTCCTACACAAACTTGCCTAACATAGTGGGAAAGAGCAACGAGAAGTTTTGGTGCTGTTGTCTGTGTTAACGAGGCCAAGAGGTCCACACTGGGATAAAGAAGTCCAGTGAACAAGCCTGTGTGCAGCGTCGGACAAGGGGCATGAGTGTGGTTACCCAAAGTGGCTTAGGGGTCACTTACCAGTGCCTCTGAGTTTCCTGTCTGTACAATGCAGGAATTGGGGCTGTGCACTGTGATGTTTTCTCCTTTTTATGACATGTCTCAGGGCAGTCCTTCTAAGATGCCTGACCAAGGTATGGGCCCTTCAGGTGGGTGGGGTCCAAAAGGAGGATCTCTGCAGCGACCCTGACCACGGGGTCCAGAGGGAGGATCATGGCAGCCTGGAGGGATGCAGGGGATGGTAGGACCGGTGGCCTTGAAAAGGCAAATTCCAGGATCCCAGGCACCCAGTATTTCCATTTTAGATATTGAATTTACTTTTCAAATACTGACCAGGGTGCTTCCAATAGGGCTGCAAGCATCCTCAGCAACAGCTAGTCTGGTGAGCCCCACCCCTATCTGAGTACCGGGCTCAAGGGATGCAGTCCATCCTCACTGCGCATACTCTGGGGGGTGCACAGGGCATGAAGGGTGGGTGTGGGATAGAGAAGAGGCGGGGTAGAGAGTGGGGTGGAGAAGCAGAGGATTGGGGCCCAGGGACGGAGGGACGAGGCAGGAATTGGGGCCCCTAGCTGTGCATGCTGAGAGCTTTTGTCTCTTAACTGCTCCCAGCAGGCAGCCTGAAGGGCTGCAGGACTACAACTCCCAGGATGCTCTGGGCACAGGGCGGTGCCTAGCCCTAGGGGGAGGAACAGGGTGGTGTGTGTTTGGCTGAGGGCAAAACCGTCATTGGCTGCAGACACTTGTCCTGCACCTGCTCCACGTGGACTGAGCCCCGGAGGGATGTGATGGGACGAGAAGGACCAGGGAGTTAGGAGGGTGTGGAGGCTGCATGGGCAGCCTCTGGCCTGCAGCGTGCAACTGCTTTTGTCCAAAGTTGAAGCCAGACTCATCCCTCTTCCACACCGCCTCCCTCCGTGGCTTGATTCCTCCTCCCACCTGCATGCCTGTGGGTCTTTCCACAGCCTCCTACCTAGTCCAGGGCCAGGTGCTTCTCTAAAATGCTTATGGGAACTGGTTTGACATCCCAGAAACTTTCCACTTTGCATGTTGCCCTCTGCCTTCTCCAGCCAAAGTGCCAACATTTCATTAGCTTTTGGGAGAAATTCGCCCTTGTGGCCCCTCTTACAAGCACAACTTAAGAGCTTTGCAGGGTGGTAACATTGGCTGTTGCTTGCCTTTTTTGCAGATGTGGAAGTTGAGGCATCCTTGATGTTAATCACTGGTTTCCCCACGATCCGCTAAGAGCAGAGGAGAACAAGCCAATTCCCAGGAAAGTATATAGTAGGCCATTTTCACCAACCCATTCCAGTGCAGAGGCCTCTGAAACAGCATCCTTAAGATGAGAATAGCTTAAGCATTTTGCCCTTTAGATTGATCACCTAATCTCAGCTCAGGCCTGAGTGGCCAGTCTCTCAGAGACACAGGTGACGACTCTGATCCCTCAGGAAGAGACCGGTGGTCCACCTTTGGGAGAGGGATGTGTAAGGTAGACAGCACTTGGGCAGCATTTGAAATTCGTCAGCTTTAACATCTCTGCTTTGGATTCCGGCAAAGTTCCCGGATAAACACGCCCAGGGATAGTCAGATGTACCGTATTCTTTAAAAATTGATTAGAATAGTGAAAGGAACAGAGCATAAAATAGCTTGCTTATTTGCAAAATATGAAATGCAAGCAAGATCTTCTTGTCAATTTTTTTCTGTTTATTCTCTTGGCTATACTGTACACTTGAATGCAGAAATAAAAAATTTGAATGGCCAAAATCTCTTTTCCTGAGATTGGTAAATTAATTTAAAAGTTCTATTGAAACCTGTGGAGGAGTGGTTAGCAGCTTTCACGACTTATGTCCTCCCCAAAAATCTGGGCATTGATCTACATGAAAAAAAGTCCTTGTTTATATTACACATCCCAGTAGGTTACATTTCCGATTCCTGAATGTGGGATATTATCAAAATAACTGAAAAACCTGGTCATGGAAACTGGACCCTGTCACTTTGTCAAGAATTTGCCTCTTTATGAATAAATGACACATGAATTCTCTAACATTTTTGTAAAATGTTATTTTGTAAAATGGACGAGAAACTCTGTGGTGTCTCTGAATGTGGCAAGACAGGGAATTCTCATTAGACCACATCCTCGGATTCTTCTCTCGTGTTCAATAGGCCCAGGTGATAGTGCGTGTGGTCAGGTGCAGCGCTGCTCCCCCAGCGCCCAGTGTTCCATCCTACTCTGGCCTGTGCATTTTTCAGGGGGTTCTGACAACACTCGTCCACAAGGGTTGGAAGGAGACATTGAAACATGAGGATATTCATCAACTTAAAACAAGAATTAATGGAGAGGAAAGTTTTGGGGTGTGTGTGCTCCGATGCACTGCTGTTGAGGTGTGGCTGCAGTGACCACTGTGCTCCCAGCGTCCCCACAATGGCTTTCTAAGAAGTTTGATCTCCTAGCGCAACCACAACAGCTGTTGACAGAGCTGGGAGCTCATCGTGGTTCAGTGTCTTCCATCAGATTTTGTGGCTCTTACCCTCCTCTGCTTGCCCCTTTCCTATTCCTATCTGCTGTGTTGATTGCTTTGTAGTTGTTTCCTAGGAGCCACTGTGTGTAACTGTATTTCGCAGTGTCTTTAGGGACCCACCCTCACTACACGAGTCATTGTACAACATTGACTTATCCAGGTGTAGCCCGTGTTCGTCCTCTCCAGTGGAGCTGTGAAGAACCCTGCTTAGTCAGAGCTCCTCTCATTCTCATGCTGCTTATGAAGCTGGGCATCTCGTCTTTGGTCTCATTAACATTATTCTTTTCATCGATTATTCTGAAGTCAGATACAACTTTGTTAATAATGTGGACACTGGCTGTCACAGGCACTTTTATGTATCTTCCCCAACAGCTCTGTGAAGTAGACCTGTGATCCCCATTCTACAGGGGGGGGACACTGAGGCTCAGAGAGGTCGAGTAGCTTCCTTCACTTCACAAAATTTCTTGGTACATTTTGAATCTCCACTTGGAACTCCGCCTCTCACCCCATCCTGAGTCCATTATCTGCTTGATGGCAGTCACGTTGCATATACAGGCCCCGGGCAGGCAGTGGACTAGTTGGGCGTGGTCCTCCGGCTTATCCTGGGAAGGTTCTAGGTTTATTGCGAGAGCTGGAGCAGTGGACACTGACCATCACTCGCCTGGAAGGTTTGTTATGTAGAAATACTCCACTGACTTTTTGCGGGTGTCATGTCTTCTTTGTCTTCATTGCTCCCCTGGGCTTTCTCCTACAGTCCGTGCTGTGCAGTAACATACAGTACAGAGACTGGTGAACATAATACTGTTGCCCTGCACAAAATGGCCACATCACTCATTTTTCTAATTATGAAAGAAATACACCCTGTTAAAAATGTCAAATTACACAGATCTATAGAAAACGAAACCCTCCACTTTCATCCTCTTCCCTGAAAACTCACTGCTCTACTCAGAGGGAACTGTTGTTAACAAGGTGGGGTTTATTCTTCTGGACATTTCCTATGTATTTATAAACACACATAAAGTTTTTTAACATAAATTACATAACTACATCGTTTTGCAATTTGCTGTTTCCCAAACCATATATCATAGACGTTTCCCGTTATCAGTGCACATCATTCTAACTTACCATTTTAAATGTTTTAGAGGTATTCCAAAGAACAGGAATACCATAATCTGTTTACTTCTTCTTTGATAGAAATGGGATTACATCCAGTTTCACTATTGTACATAACGCTGCAGTAAGATCATTGTATGGAATTTATTGCACCGCTATTCAACTGCTCAGTTTGCTTTGTTTCCTTTTAGTGAGAGACTATGATATATTTTTAACATTTTTATGGGAATTATTTTATAGGGAAATTAATTTTATCACTGAATAAATACATTTATGGGGAAATTGGCCTTCAAGGTCATCCATCTCAGTATTCTGGAGAAAAATCTTGAAACTTAGAAGGTATTATGCTTGCTCCATCACATTCTAACGAGTCATGTTAACAATTTAAAGTTGAATGTTTGAATAGCCTCTACTCTCTCTGTTCAGAAGGATGACTTTTTCTTGTCTTGAAAACTTCTGACTCCAGGGGCTCTCAGTTGGACTTCAGAGAGGATAAGATATTGGTGTCGCATCTGTTTCTCTTCAGCTGTAGGCTGAATCTTCCAAAGATCATAGAATTGAACATGGTCCAATCGATATATATGATTTGGGTCAAAAATTCAAAGTAATGAATCCAAGATAGGAATCTATAACTTTGGTTCTTAATAAAGAATTTCCTTTGAGGACCTGCCCAGTGGCACAAGCGGTTAAGCCCACACACTCCGCTGCAGCGGCCCGGGGTTTGCCGGTTCAGATCCCAGGCACACAGCGATGCACCGCTTCTTAAGCCATGCTGTAGCAGTGTCCCATATAAAGTAGAGGAGGATGGGCACGGATGTTAACCCAGAGCCGGTCTTCCTCAGCAAAAAAGTGGGGGATTGACATTGGATGTTAGCTCAGGACTGGTCCTTCTCACACACACACACAAAAAAACCACAGAATTTCCTTTGATATTCTTAAGTCTCTGTGATTACTAGTAAAAACTCACCTATGGGTGAAGAGATTTGGTTCTGCTGGCAATGTCTGGCTTGAACATCCATAGTTAAGCCTGCCACATCTGTAGGTAGATTAGACTTGACCTCTTGATGACCTCTGCCCTTGGTCTTTGACCGGGGAAAAATAAGAATTTTAAAAAGCTGCTGTTATTAGCACTCAATGCTAGAAATGCCCATTAAAGAGTGAGTTTCATTTGGTAAACCAAAGGGAATATAAGCAAAACAATGTCTTTAATATCTATAAAATTTCAAAAAATTCTCATTTTTTAAAATGTAACTCTGTTTTTGCCACAGTGAAAACTGTGTATATATAGGAATGAAATATTCCTCTGTTCATTTCTTAAGTTGTTTCCATTGACTTGGATTTATCCTCTAATCCGTATTCCAACTGTGAAAGAACGTCTTGGTCCTTGAAAGAAAAGAAGCCATTGAAATTTGATTTTCTTTTAGCTCGCCATCCTACAGGTTTGAGGAATAAATGATCATGTAATGATACAATGATTTTGAAATCTAATTGTAAATTAGAGAGGTGTAAGGGATGATTGAATGGTGTTTCATCCTCATGGTCAGGGGTATTGTACACATGGACATGTAAACACGATTCAGAAAGCTGCTTCAGCCCCGTGACATCCCTGAGAACCACAGTTCAGGGAGGATCTAGGCACACAGCCATCTGCCTCGATCTCCTGGGTTACATGTAGATCCAGCTGTCTTGAAAGTGGCTTTAGAGCAGCTATCTATTTCTCCCCTTCCTTCTCTCCAGCTTATCTCAAAAAGTCTTGACTATCATATTTTAAAGTAAGACCAATTATAGTTATTTATATGAGCTTCTTGATCATTATTGCAGAGTAATAATCAGGCATACCATTAAATATCATTTAATTGATCTAATTAAATTTGTTGTACCTTATAATTGATTAGAACACTAAGTTTAGTTTAGAGTTTCATATTCACCAAATCTGTTAATCTACTTACAACTGCCATGTGCCTCACTCCTCTTAGAAGTGTATCTTTGGCCCATCACAAGATTTTAATGAATGAAATCATCATAAATTAAGATAATGTACTGTCTTTTGGATGATAGGGAGGCAGATGGGTCCATTTTGGAAATATGCCCATCTGTCTTTGCTCCCCATGGGAAGTTTCTGGTCACTAGGTCTCCAGGTGGCTTGCACAAGCCATAGGTCTGTAATAGCTTGGTGCCTCTCCTTCTAATTGGGGTAGAAATAAAAGAGGTCAGAGAGCCTTATTAAAGTTTTGGTTGCATGAAGTCTTCTATGAAGACCATCCATGCATATTGTTCTGGGTAACTCTCTGTTCCTAGGACTACTAGTTACTTAAAGCGCTTGTCAGGAACTGTGAAAGGCCTGATATTTTACCTTACCTGCAAGTTAATAAGTCAGCCTACCATGGTCTTATAGATCTTGGCAAAAGACATGAGACCCATGGGTCAGAGACAAAGGACTTAATGTCACAGCAATAGCAGTGGCCAGAGTATCAGCATTTGCACCGGTTCACTAAATCCCACTTCTTACAGGGTGATACACAGTGTGCCGGGTGACATGCAGGGGGTTGCAAGAACTCAGAGCTTAAGGAACTCAAATCTTTGATAATGGCCAGGAAGTCTGCTGACCTTTGCCCCAGAGAGGGGTGTTATTTCTATTATACTGGGCAGTAAGCAAGCCTGCCCTTTGCTCCAGAGGAGGTCACTATTTCTGTCTTCCAAGGCTGACAGCTCTACACACATCCTTGAAAAGATAACCTGGTTTTACTGGCTTTCAAAGATAAGCTTGAATGAGAATCAATCATCATTCAGTTCTTCTGTTTCCTTTATTGAGTGTGCAAATATGCTCTTTTCTCTGTAAAGTTCACTAACTTTATTCATACATAAGGGATGCTTTTGGTTTTATTTATTAAGTTGAAATTTTCTTATTAGAGCAAATGATGAAACTATTATGGGTTGGATCTGAAAGTATGCTTTTCCAAGAAAAGGTGAATGATCAGTGCTCAAAGAACTTTGCCACAAGGAGCTCATAGCAACTTAAATGATTTTAATTTGATTACTGTTTTGTACAACTTTCTTCCATCTTACTTCATCCTCTCTGCTTCCAGTAACTCTCATATGGGAATGGGGCAGTTTCAGGGATTCACTGAACTCATTTACAATATTCAAATGGTTTTCTCTGTTATATTGTCTTTATTGAGGTAATGTTGACATACAACATTATATTAGTTTCAGGGGTACAACATAATGATTCATTGTTTGTATATATGTTGAAATGATCACCACAATAAGTCCAGTTAACATCCATCCCCATACATAGTTACAAATTTTTTTCTCTTGTGATGAGGACACGGTGTATTTCAAGGTGCAGAGGAATCAACGATTATGTCTTACTTTTCCATATACAGCTTGATGGATTTGGACCTAAGTATACACCCTTGAGACTGTCACCACCATCAAGGCCACAAACATATCCATCACCTCCCAAAGTTTTCTCTCAACTCCTTTTGTACTATTATTCTGTGGTAAGAACTCTTAATATCTACTCTATTAGCAAATGTGACGTATGCAATGCAGTCTTGTCAGCTGTAGGCACTATGCTTGTCCTACATCTCCAGAACTTATTTATCTTGATAACAGAAATTTTGTATCCTTTGACCATCAGCTCCTTATTTATCCATCCCCCCAGCCCCTGGTAACCACCATTCTAACCTCTGCTTGTATGAGTTTGACTATTTTAGATTCCACATATAAGTGAGTATTCGCCTTTCTCTGTCTGCCTTATTTCACTTAGCATAATGTCTTCCAGGTCCATCCATGTTGTCAAAAATGGCAGAAATTCCTTCTTTTTTCAAGGTTGACTAATATTGCATTTCTTTTTCCATTCATCCATCAGTGACATTTAGGTTACTTCCGTGTCTTGGCTATTGTGAATTAGCTGCAATGAACATTAGAGAGCAGGTATCTCGTTGAGACCCTGATTTCAATTCCTGTGGGTATATACTAGAAGTGGGATTGCTGCATCATATGTTAGTTTTCATTTTTGGAGGAAGCTCACTGTTTTCCATAATGGCTGTACTAATTTACATTCCCACAAGGGTTGCTTTTCTCCACATCCTCACCAACATTTGCCATCTTTAGTTTTTTTGATAATCACCATCTTAAAAGGTGTGAAGTGATAGCTCATTGTGGTTTTGATTTGCATTCCCTGATTAGTGATGCCGAACACCTTTTCATACACCTATTGGTCCCTTGTATGTCTTCACTGGAAAAAGTCTATTCTGGTCCATTGCCCATTTTTTAATTGATTTTTCTTTTTGTTTTTGACCCAACACAAAAAAAGAGAACAAAATTTTCAGGCATTATGGGTGCTTCCCAGTTGATGCAGATGGTTTTGTTTTTACAATGGTACCAAAAGATAATGTTTCATGTTTTTTCTTCAGTTTGTTATAAGACCAGCAGTAGCTACTGCATGGCAGATAATTGGGAACGTCTTGGTTTGGAGGTTTACAACATAAATGAGTGGTAAGGAATTTTTTATTATTCCAAGGAAAGTATTGAGATCATAGTCCATGGAATCCAGGATTGATAGGTGTAGGAGGAACTTAAGGTGGGGATCGGTGATCTGGCATTACTTCTGATCTTGAGGGACAGGTATCTACTGTATGAGTGTTTGAATAAAAGTATTAGAGATCAGGAATTTGTGGTGGGTGAATATGTTTTCTGAATTATTTACTTTTGACCATAACCGTTTGGATTATGTGAACATCTGGGATATGGGAGTAAGTCGTTAACAGGGGGTGGTTGATAATGTCGCTATTGATTTAACTTCTATGAACACCAAGTGGTCAATGGATTAAGCAAATGAGTAGTCAGAAAACACAGAAATGGTAGGATTTGGGATTTAGTAAAGGTTTGGGGACCTACTGCCCTGAGAGGGAGTGTCAGGACTTGTGCGGTTTAGAGTGACAAGGACAAGAATATAATAGAAACACACTCAAACAAGGAGGGGTGTTAACAGGATGGGGGAGGAGAAATGATCTGGAGTAGCCTTAAATTTTGACCTTGAGCTTTCTGTTCTTGATGCAAATTTGCCTGATGACATCCCAGGACACAAGTCAGATCTATCCCTGGAGGACAGAGGGAGGGTGGAAGTACAAAACAACCAGGATAATTGTCCTAAAAAGTCAGGGTTCCTTTGTCATTTGACCCAATTTCATGATTTATTTTTGTAAGGTAAGAGGAAAAGAAGGATGATAGTTACGTCTTCACAGAGGAAGCAGTGTAACTGTGGGAACCAGTCCAAACCAAAGCCTGGTTTAAGCATCTTCAACCCTTTGAGGATGTCCAGTGACATATTCAAGAGGCCGGATACTAGAATCCCATCCCATTCTGGCAGTGACGGGTCTCTGGGAGGACACTTTGGACCAGCCTCACCAGGTCTGCTGGCCCGAGAGACCGCAAGGACTCCAGGCCTGCAGCAATGCAGGAAAACTGGTAAGTCCTTTCAATCTTGCCAAAGCGTTGCAAAAACTTGCACCTAGTCACACAGGTGAATCCCTGCCAGGTGTGTTCGCAGGTAGTCTGCACTCCAGGTTCCATGCCCACTCCTGCCGGTCTTCAGATTTGGCAGAGATGATTCCAGGAGCTGATCTGGGCATTCCACAGTTCCACTGCCAACAATTTCTGGCGACTGAGGAAGGTATCAGGAAGGAGGAAAGGGCAGTGAAGAGCACAGGAGAGAGACTGGTGGTAGCACTGATGGCGGACAGACTTGCTAGTGAGGCAGAGAAAGTGAGGGGCCAAGAAGGACGTCCTGACAGCAGATGAAATGGAGCAGGCACCTCAGTGAGGTCTCTTGGCAGCGTCCCTAATGTTTCCTTGCTTTGAGCTCTTGAAACTTTAAAACATACCAATACGTTTCTTTTATTAAACTCTGCTGCGTGAAATAGAAAATATAGACAGTGGTTTCTTTCTGAGGTGAGAGGTTGAGTTTCAGGTGAGGAGAGAAAGATCTTCTTTTTTCATGCTGTTCTCTCATTTTCCTTTACTATGCACATTATTTATTTTTACTTTCAAGTCAGCAGAGAGTTATCAACGTCACGGGATGATTCAGTTTTTCCCCACAGTCACAGTAAAACCTACTTAAAGTGGATTATTCTTTTTGTGTAATATTCCAATAGATTCCAAAATATTTCAAAAGCACTTCGATGTCTATGTTCTCAAATTAGATATTTACTTCTAAGTCTCCATTTTTATGTTCTTTGTTGCATGCTACTTCAGAGTTGCATCTAAGGAAATACCAGATTTCCCTCAGTTTTTTAGATCCATATGTGTTGGAAATTTGATTCATGTAGATGGACACGGCAGTCGGGGGATCGTGCTATTATCAAAAGAGGCCTTTTCAGCATCAGTAATCTGACAAGAACCCACTGCTTGTTGGGATTCAATTGTCTATTTAGGGGATCAATCTTTCACTGTTGGCACTTCTCTTTCTCTTTGGAGGGAAAGTATGGCCTTCCCAGTTTTTTCATTACCAAACCACTTTCCTGGGTGGTTATGCTGTGTCAGGAAGGGCCTGGGATGCCGGGAACCAGAATTCATCCTCAGCTTCTGGCTGTCCTGAGAAGGCTTCCCTGACAGAGTCCAGCCTGTGTGTCTGGATGACACTTGCAGCCATCAGAAAGGAGGCGATAACTCACAAGTGCCAAGCGATTCATCTGGCCCTCGTCTTACAGGGTGTTCCCAAGGGAAGAGCTTCAAAATGCCACTTAGTAACCCTTTGAAAGCTTCTAGTCATGTGGTGGGTTCTCGGTGTGAGCTCAGAGCAGTGTCTATTCACCACCAGATGGGGAGCATTTCAGTATTTTAATTGGTAAGGCTGTGTTCATGTACGTCCATGGATCATCAGTTCCGTGGCTTTCCCTGCTGGAGCCCCCCACACCCCCGTCATACCTGATCTTTCAAAGCTCCAAACAGGGTTCACACCCCAGCAGGTGGTTGTAATGTAACCACAACACAAGACTGGGGAAAAAATCACAGACACCCAGGGTTGACACACTTTAAGGGCTTGGGCCCAGTTGCCCCATTTGGACGAGTTTGGAACACCAACACTGAGTGTGTAAACTTGAGGATTGTCCAAGACCATGGACCTCAGAAGAACACGGGCTCAGAAGTCACCTTGGACAGCAAGGGACAATGTGGGGTCACTGACTGGCCAGGATTATGGTCCCTTATCCTGGCAAAGTAGAGCTCACTCGGGATCCATCAGGCCAAGTCAGGGAGGAGGTTTGGGGCTTTCTAGGGAAATTCTGTCCTAAAGGGAATTGCATAAGGAAGGCAGGGGTGCTGAAAATCCTAGTTCACAGGGAGCAGTAATGTTTATGTAACAAGGCCCAGCTGTAGCCTTAAAAGCTGCATCACAAATCTTTCCTCCTGGATACAAATCAAGCAGGAAAAGGAATTCAGGGTCCTGGACAAGGATTCCAGCAGGATTCAAATCTAGGTCAGAGGTGAACATGGAGCCCCTAGAGGGCCCTCAGGAGGGAAAGTCCTGCCTGCCTTTAGTCCATCTGCAAATGAACTTCCGCGGGTCTTGTCCTCTCAACGTGCACATTTTGATCTTTTTCCATTGTTTTCTCCACTTAGAGCTGATATATTCCCAGAGATTGAACTAGAAAACAAGTTCCTAAAATTTGGTCAAAAGAAACCTCAAGAAGAGAAGCAGAAAACATTCCCTCTTCCTCCAGAATTAGGAAGGCAGCCCCTGCCTGTGGCATGACATGGTCCTGCGTAGTGCTGTTTTAAAGTCACCCACATTTCAGTGGTTTTTTTCTCTGCCTGTGAAAGTACCTTCAACCTTTAAATCTCAGGAGAAGGGGTGGTGGGCTGTGCCTGCACCTGGAGGAGCTGAATGATACTGAAATGAACTGGTCCTCGGTGTTAGGGGGACTTGGGATTGTCCCCACTAGCCAGAGAAGGGGCTGGCCCTTCTCCCTTCTCCCACATACAATAAGCTGATGACCCGGAAGAGTTCTTGATTCAAGGAGAAATGTGAGATTCTGTGTCTCCCTCACATGCCTACAGAAAGTGACAGAACCACACCACAAGTTCCAGGCTGTAAAGGGAACAGGACTTTAATATAATATTCAAACATGGCATTTATTATTTACAACAAATAACTACTGTCCCTCCCCAATGGGTTCATAGATGCTGGGGGATGTCAGGGAGCTGAGATGGGGTCGTCCTCTCTCTCTTGGGCTTCAGGGGACTCCAGGAATCAGCTTACAATGCTCCCCTTCCTGTCAGGTGGGAGGAGCTGGCCCGGTGCATCGCAAGCTTCCCAGCTGTGTCCCGGCTACTGAGGATGAGGCTGTGATCGGCCACTGGTATGGGGCTCGGTATTGGGGCCTGGGGGCTGAGTAGAAGTGTCGGGTTATCTTGGGGGGCCTCCCTCAGAATCATGGCCACCCACCCTGTCCCCACTGCACTGGGTGCTGCAGACCTTGTGCTCAGTGCTGTTAGCCACCAGTACCCCACTTGTCCCTGCCACGGGAGAAATCGTTTACTATCACCTATTTCACAGAGGAGGACACGGAGTCTCAGGAAGCTGAAGAGAGTCACCCCAGTCACAGGACTGCTCAGTAGTGGAGGTGGGATCCCAGTGCCAGCTATCGGACTCCCCAAGGACACGCTTAGCTCAAAGCTTTACTGAACTCCTAGGAGTCAGTCACCCCAGCCCAGACACTCACTCACCCCTGAACTTGATGATGGCCGGCTCTTCTTGGCCTTGAATATTCTGCTGGCCAACTAGATCTGGGGATCCAGCAGGCAGGACAGGCTGTAGCTACAGGGCAGAGAGGCACCTCTGAGCCTACCAGGAGCCACACCTCAGGTGTCCCCCCACTGCCTTCCCAGCAGCTGGAGTCTGGGTGTCCCAGAGTTCGCCAAGCAATAAGGCCTGGGGCTGAGCAGGGGGCCATGGAGACAGGCTCTCTGGACTGGCCAACATGGAGAGTCCACCCCTGCCCTCACTCAACTCCTGCACAGCCTCAACTATCATTCTCGTTGAGCAGCTCCATGTCCTGGAATCAGGCCCCAAATCACTCCTCCAGCTCTGGTTGTAATTCTTTGCAACCACTGGGAGCAGCAGCATCTCCCTCATGACTCAGTATTCCTGGGACCAGAGGGAAGGAGAGGATGCACACAGGGCCTGGGTGGGGGATGCTGCAGGGGCCTTGTGGGGGGTGAGGGGTGGGGCAGGGGACCAGTCCTGGCAACGCTCCGTCCCACCAGTTCTATCCAGGCTCTACCTGTTCTCAGAATGGGAATAATCAGCCCCTCCTCCAAGAAGTTATCCTTGATGCCATCCTCCCCTCAACCAACCCGCCAATTGGATGGGTCTCCCACTTCTCTGTTATCGAAGTCTTCCACTCAATGTAAGATACAGGGGGTGGAACCAGGGACTGTTCTGCCCAGAGGGTCTCTGATTTCCACCTCCTTCCCCTCCCCTGCAGGGAGTGCCACAGCTGCTCACCTCAGTCCCTTTCTTAAGGTTGATCTCATTCCCCTGGAAGGTGGAGAGCCAGAGTCCATCAGACAGAATGCCATAGACTGACTAGCCCCTTATGTCCACCCCTTCTCATGGTGCACGACTGCCAGGTCCCCAGAGGGGGCGGAGCATGCAGAGAAAACAGGACTTGGACCTAGGCCGGGCTCTGGGCTCCAGAGAAGGAGGACATGGGGGGAGGCTGAGGGACCTGGCAGCACAACCCTCTCTGATGACAGACTTGGAGGCTGAGGCCTCAGGCAGAGGGGACTGCTCAGCAACTTATGTGCTGCCTGACTTGGGGGGGGGCCGACCCCTCTCTCCCTCCATGGGGAGCATGGGAGTTAGAGGCTGAGTCCAGCTCAGATAAAACCTCACGCGGCTGTGCCATCAGGCAGCTCTGAGTTTCCCCAGCCTGGGGAACCGGAATGGGTGTCTCAGGTGGAGCCTCTGTTCACTCATCTCTAAGATGGTCCTGATGCCCCAGCTCCCAGGGGCCACTGCGAGGCTCCCAGGAGAGATGTGTCAAGTGCTGAGAGCTCGGAGCACATTTCGGGGGCTCCCGCATCCCAAGGTTCAGGATCGTGGTCCTTCCTGCCTGGCCTCAGGTTCACCCACCTCGAGATAATCACCCATCGCCAGACACAGCATAAGCAGGTCACCAAGGAAAGTGCCAAGATAGGGGACGACACCTTGTGACATTGGGGTGCGGGTGGGATGAGCCCTTGCTCTCAAGTCGACCCCCTGCAGACCCTCCCCTGAAAAGTCCACAGCCACAGCCTCCTGGCCCACCCCAGGGTTCCCACGGGGAACAGCCTAGGACCCTTACTAGCCTCCCCTCAATTCCTCCTTGCTTCACACCCCAAGAACACCACACTCCTCCTCCTCCTCTCCCAGGGCAGGCTTCTAGCAAATCACAGGGTATGTGGTCCCTGTCCCTCCCCACAACAAACCCATCCTGCACCAGCTCTTCCAGGCCATCCCGGTCACTTCTACTGGGGGATTCGGACACTGTGGCACCAAGAGAAAGGGCCCTCCTCTCTTGATTTGAGGCCTCCAGCTGGGAACGCAGAGCCCCTCCCCCACAGGCACACTCACCTGCTGCTGCTGCTGCTCCTTCTCCTGCACCCTCTGGGGGTTGATTTCCGGGGGGCAAACGTGGAAGGCCCCTCCTGTCAGGGTCGAGGACAGTGTCAGTGAGGCCATAGTCCCCTCACCGCATTTCTCTCCAGCACCACTCGCCTCCGACACTGGACATCTGACTTGAGTCAACTGGTACCAATGCCACTCCACCCTCCAAGGTCTTGTGATTCCAGAACAAGCCCAGTTTCAACTCTCTGAGTGTAAGCTTGGGCTTGCGTCCTGGACTCCCTGAGCCTGTTTCCTCATCTGGAAAGTGTGAGAACTCCAGCTACTTCACAGGTTCTCCTGAGGACTCACTGTCGCATGACTGTCATCGCTGTTCTTGCCCTCACCCCTCCAGGGAGCAGGCAGAAAGCTCCCACATTCCTTTCCTCCCTCTTACCTCATCACCCCCATGTGAGGCCTGCACCACACGATCACCATCCTTCCATTTCCCTGATGGGGAGACAGAGGCCCAAACAGGGGCAGTGAGTTGCTCAGGGGCCACAGAGGAGAGGCCACTTGGCCCTCCCAGCCAGAGACCCTGTTCCAACATCCTCACCTAACCCCCAGCCCCACCACTGACAATAGTCCTGACCCCCGAGCTCTCGAAGCTTGGTCGTGGGCCGAGGCGTGGATGGAGAGGATGTGGTGTCTTGGGAGTCTGGTTGAATGGCTCCTGCCTGCCCCAGTCTCGTGGAGTGTCTGGCCCCCAGGCTGGGACAGAGGCAATGCCAAACCCTTCTCCTCCCCCAAGGAACCACTCAGGATATTCCCCTGCACTGAACTCTTTCTTTATCCACTCAGAAACTGGACCCCCAAGGTGCCACCTCTGATCAACAGGGAAGGGGTGAGAGGACATTTTGCTTCCCTGTTTACATGAAGCTCCTAACTTCCTTTCAGCAGGATCCACTAAGAATCTATCAGTTGCCTAGGCGCTACTCATAAGCCACCTGGGGTATATGTCATTGCCAACCAGGCATTCAGGTGAGACTCCGTTGTTGACTCGAATGACTGTTCTAGGCGTCCAGGGGGGGTCCCAGAACGCACACACATCTGTCTCTGGTCCAGCTGTTCAGATCCAAGGATGAGCATCTTGTTTGTCCACCTGGGCCAGGGGAATTCTCTGCTGTGCCCGTCCCTGGGGTAGGCAGTGTGCTCTCCCCTTGGAGACATGGTGAAGATAGAAGGAGCAGCAGGGGCCTGGCTTCCTGAGGACAGGTTTAGGCTGAGGGATAAACCCACCCAACCACCCAACAGTCTGGGAGAAGCTACATTCAGCAGGACGGAAGTGCATGGAAGCCAGAAATCTGCTGATGGCGCCAGCTCGGCAACTCGCCCTGGAACAGCACAGCCAACACCACTGTGTCCCATGACCAGGGCCTCCTGCCCACAAACGGCACCCCACCTGCCCATGGGCCAAACAGATCCCTAAGCTTGTTAACCTGGACAAGATAGATGGGAACGTTTCAGAGAAAGTTCAAGTGAGAAACTATCAAAACCACAGCTTGCCCAGTCCCCCTCCCCCCGTGGCACTTCCTCTCTTTCCAGACCCCCAGCCTCCACTCTACCTTGGTCATCAGTTCTCTGCTCAAGGACTCGTCTTGGCTATAGTGCTCCTTAAGTTTTTCAGAGCGCTCCCTGAGGAGAGGAGAAAGAGGGAAGGATAAATTTAGGGATAATATGAGGGGTCTGAGTGCAAATCTTTTTCTTTGACAACCTGAGAGATTCAAACTGCCTGGAGGAGTGCTCTCACTGGGCTCCTCTGAGCGCTGAGGTCTCGTGGGACTGGGAGGGGGCTCTCCTGTTGGTCACTGGGGTCTCCATTCCCCCGCTATACAGAGCAGCTCTCTTTTGACCACTTTCAGTTTCAACTGGGCATAGAGTTCTGTTGCTATAAACACTTGAAAATCTCCAATGTGGCTCAACCCAGTACCTGGCATTTAGAGAAACCGAATCCTGAAGCAGAATTGGTGCACTAAGGACACCAGGAGACTTAGAGACACACCGCTGAGGCCCAGGCCCTGTTCCAAGCATTTGCTGCCACCCAGGAGTTCCCAGCTGACTGAGGGGCCAATGGCAGACATACGGGAGATCCCCCATCCACCCTGGTCCTCCTATGGAGAGAGGCCTACCCACCAGGAAACTTCCTCCATGTGTTCTTCAGGTGGCATATGGATGTTTTCTGCAGAACAGAGATGACAGTGCAGGGCGAGGAGAAGTTCTTCAGGATCTTGCACTCCTGGGGAAGGGAAGAGAATGAGCTGTGAGGTGGGGTACTGGAGCCCTGCTTGCTCTAGCTTCAGTCCCCTTCTATTTAAATCTCCTCTCCTGGATGAGACAGATGCTCAGGGAGCCCCAGAAGGGCACATTTAGGACCCAAAGAGTAACACTCACAAGGAGGAGGATTTTAGCTCAACCCAGGGAGGGAGCCAGGTAGGAAGTGAGCATCCCCGCAGTGGGACCTGGAGTCAAGGTCAGCATTCCCCTGGCAAGAAGGGCCTAGGGACTTGCAGGGGCTTAGACCACACACTGCAATCCTGGGATCTGATAAAGGTGGAGGCAGTTCCCAAGGCTCCAGAGAGGGGCTCCACTGGGCCTCCCACAGCACACCTGGGCCACCTGGATCCAGCGCTCCACCACCCTCACCCTGTCCTGGGCCATCATGCTCGGGTCCCCGAGGCAGGTGGTGACGACGAGGCTGGCCACCCTTCTGAAGTGGTCGATGGTGGCCCGGACGGTGTGTGCCAGGTGCTCATTGCTGGGCTTGTTCCTCTTACCCCAGGTGGAGCCCAGGCACTGAGAGGGCACCACCTTCCGGAAGAGCTCCTGGGGAACAGGGGGAGTGTCACCCAACATTGCCACACCCCAGCTCTGTGTCCACATCCCCAAAAGTCCCACACAGGGGTCACAGTTTAGAGCTGGAGCTCAGGAAGCTCATGATGTGGCCTGAGCCTTGTGAGAGTCCCTGGCTTTTCTTCTCTGTCCACTGAGGGTACCCAGAGGATGACCCAGGACCCAATACTGGCAGGGAAGGGAGAGGGACATTTGCATCCAGCCCGTCCTGGCTAACTCCAAGCTCCAGATGGTGGCTCACCTCGGCTCATCCCAAGGGGACATCTTCCAACACACTGATCCCCCTCTGGTCACACTCCCCATTCTGATGCACATTCTCCCCTGGCAGCTACAACCACGGGCCTTGTCTGTCTCCCTTGTAGTGGAGTACACATCAGGTGTCTAATAAGTCCTGAGGCTGTTGAGCTTCCTGAGCAGACGGTTGGGCCACCAGGGACCTGGCTGCATACAGTGAGTTCCCCTCCACTACTGATGTGCCAGGCCCTGCTCACCCTTCCTTCTCTTCAAGGAGCCGGCATAGCCACTCTGTGCAGCAGGTCCTGTTAGTGTCCACCTCTACGCTCTGCAGGTGGAAAGCAAAGGCTTAGGGGTTCAGAAAGTTGCCCAGGTCGTATGGTTGGTAAGGGGTGGAGCCAGGATTCGGGCCCAGATCATAGGAGACTGGATGAGGTCTGGGGCAACGATGGCAGAGGGAAGGCCTACCCCACCCCACCCTCAGAGCCCAGCTGCTCACTGCATCCATCACGATCAACTGCTCCACCACCAGCTTAGGAGGGAAGGCCGTAGGTTGGGCTTCTTCTCACACTTCTTAGCCACAGGTGGAGATGGACTTCCCACTAGAAATGATGGTCCAGGTGACTCCAACTCAGCAGCTCCCACTCCTGCTGGAGCCCATGTTGGCCCTTGCTCCACCTCCAACACTGCTGGTAGAGGGGACACTGGCTCCAGTGCTAGAGGGTGTGGTGTCAACGGAGCTGGAGCCAGCTCTACCTCCACCACTGCCCACAGCTCTGCTTCTGCTGCTGGCTGAAACTCTGGAGCTGACTCTGGAGCGGGATAAAGAGAAAGGTTCACTCACATAGCTGACTTTCCATGTGTCCTTCTAAATACAGGAAAGATCCCACTTCTCTTCCAGGAATAGCCAGCCTGCAGTCCCCTTTAGCCTCTGGCTCTGCCTCAGTGGCCTCCTAAACTCACAACAGACAAGGGAAATAGGGTCAAGGGAGCACAGCTCTGAACCAGACAAGGTTACCTGCATGTACGTCCCCTTTAGCTTGAAAAAGAGACAGCCCCTGACTGGTCTCACCCTAGTTCTGGTCCAACCCCATCATCTCAAGGTCCTGAGTGTGGAGGCCCTCTGCTCCTGCTGTCATCTCAGAGCAGCACTGGATGGTGTGGGTGGCCTCATGTACCTGCTCCTTGTCTAGTGAGTTGGTGGAGTTGAAACCATTGGGCAGCTACTCGACGACCTCCTGAGTGGAGTTCTGCAAAGACTGCCTGGGAGCTGGGCCAGAGGGAATCAGGGGTGGCCTGCACACTGCCACTGAGGCCAACCCCCAAGAGAAAGTCTGCTCCTCAGTTCAGGCACAGAGGGCATCCTGGCAA
This sequence comes from Diceros bicornis minor, assembly GCF_020826845.1. NCBI lineage: Eukaryota > Metazoa > Chordata > Mammalia > Perissodactyla > Rhinocerotidae > Diceros > Diceros bicornis. The sequence continues at coordinate 42,232,273 of NC_080768.1, read as the reverse complement.
AGATCTTTGGTCAGGGAGGGAAGGAAATGAAACCTCTAGGGCTCAATAATATACGAGTAGAGGAGCTCACCTTCTCATGCTGTCAGCCATGATCTGGGGTATGAACGTGACAGACCCACCAGGTTTCCGACACCTAACAACAAGCTCCTGCTTAGGAATGGCCTGTCCCACATACCCTGCCTTCCCCACTCCACACAGACACACAAACACACACACACACACTATGAGGGGCCTGGAGTGTGGGGTTGATCAGGTGGGATCACCGTTGTGTCCTGGCCTGCACTAGCCTTTCCTGGGCTCCCCCATGTTACCCTTCACTGCCTCCTGTCAGACACCCAGAGGCGTCAGGGATGAGGGCTGAGCCAACATCGGCAACAATCAAAAAGATTCTCTTTCTGGGTTTTTTTGAGGCCAGATCCTGCAAAAGTTTGGATACAACAACAAAACATTTTTGCTTCTTGGCTGTCTCCATTCAAGTGAGCTGGATGGGGGGCTGTGGGTGCCTGGTTACCAGAGTTCTAAGATCTGTTGAGGCCTAAGACCAAGGAGATGGGGTCATTTTTCAAGATTCCTTTACCTGGGACCCTTACCTCAATCAGATTTCTCCAGAGCTGCCCATTGAGCCCGGGCTGCTCACCCTCCTCTCTCATGTCACTTCCTGAACTGTACACAAGGAGCCTACACAGCCCTAGCCACAGTTCCCTGGAAACCTAACTCAGGTCCTAGCTTTGAGGAGACAGAGATGAATGCAGACCTCCTCTTTCTTACCAGTTCTGCATCCTGGGAAAGTCCCTGTGCCTCTCAGGTCCTCCCTAGTCTCCAAACCTGCACCATGGGGATCAGGCTAGAATCTACTTCCTAGGGACCTCACCCGGTGTATATGAGATAATATCTATTACCCCTGTGGGCTGGTGTCACATGTACCTAAGGCACAAACTTAGAGATGGAAGAATAGCAAGAAGGGGTGACATGTAGCACAGAACACCACTCAAAACAGGCCTGGATTCTAGCAATGTGATATTGGAACAGTCACTTCCCAACTTGGCCTCATTTTCAGGTCAGCATCATGAGGGGTTTGAAACTAACGGAAATTTAGATACTGCCTTCTGTGGCATAAAACCATTCAACTGTTTCCTGTTTTATGGAGAATGAGACCCAAGGGCCTCATCTTGGCCTATGAGGTGGGAAGTCTCCACAATGGTACCCAGTAAACCCCACTCATGGCATAGCCATCCCCGTGGAACCACTAAGTGGTTAGTAACTGGCTTATGAACATAATAAGAGCCAATGTGATGGGATGTCTTGTCTAAATTTTAACTACACAAGTCTCTCACTTCCTCTTACTCCCTCTCTCATGTTGCATCTCTCTCTCTCACTCTGTCGAATCCCTGTAACTGAGGAATCAAATACCAGTGTTTTGGGACTGCCCAATGTGGAGGCCTATAGAGGAGAGAAGCACGGGAGTGCCCAGGCCAATAGACAGAAAGGAACTCAGGCTCTCAGTCCAAACTGAATCCTGAAGCCTGAGAGTGACCTTGGGGGCTTGTCGTCCCCCAGTTGAGCCTCAGTTGAGGCCACAGCCCCAACCTGTTCAACTCAGTGAGGCAGAGGCACCCAGCTAAAACGTGCCTCATTGCTGATACACACAAATTGTGAGATAGTCAACATTTGTAGTTTTGAAAAGCAAGGTTAGGGGCAATGAAGTCAGAGAGGGAAAGGTAACTGACACAGCCTACCAGGCCCTGGCCCTACCTTCCACCCCAGCTCCTGTTCTCTCCTCCCAGCCTCCTTCCAGCTGCACTGGCCATATTTCTGACCTCCTCTGGCCAAACTCACTTCTGCCTGTGAGACTCAGGACCGGTGGTGCCATCTCCCTGACACACTGCTCCCAGACCCCTGAAGGGCTGGCTCCCTCTTGTCATTCTGGTCCCATCAAATATCACCCTATTGAGGCCTTTCAGACCCTCCTACCAAGTGACGCCCAACCCTCCCTCACAGCCCCCTGCTGTGTTTCTCTACAGCACTTGCTGAGAGGAACTTACCCACGGCTCTCAGAATCAGTGACAAAGATGGAGAACTCAAAAGTTTTGCAGGTACCAATGCCTGTGTTTCTCATCCCCTAAGCCATCAGATGTCATTTGGATCCCTCTGCTGCCACCAAACTGGTACAAAACAAAATAAAACTGAGTAAATTTTAAACATCTTATCGGCTTTATTCAACAGTTCATGAATCAGGCAGCATCCAGTCTAGCAGAGAGAAAGGAGCTCCAAGGAGCTGTACAAAATGAAAGACTTTTATAGGCAGAAGGGAGCAGGAACAAGGAAATTACACTACACCAAAAAGAGGGTTGGTTACTGCAAGGTTACCTTCCTTTAGGGGATGGCAGGTCTCTATTAGGAAGGTGACCTACCTGCTGCTCATCAGGCGATTCCCAATTGACTGGTTTATGATTCTATTCCTGGGAGGGCAAAAAGTCTAATTAAATCTCGGCTTGTTGATGTGAGACTTAGGCTAAGTGGCTCTATTAGGGCCTGGTGTCTTGTTTTATTATTTTATTTATTTTTTTTTTTTGTGAGGGAGATCAGCCCTGAGCTAACATCCATGCTGATCCTCCTCTTCCTTTTTCCTGAGGCAGACCAGCTCTGAGCTAACATCTATTGCCAATCCTCCTCCTTTTTTCCTTCCCCAAAGCCCAGGTAGATAGTTGTATGTCATAGTTACACATCCTTCTAGTTTCTGTATGTGGGATGTAGTCTCAGCATGGCTGGGGAAGAGGTGCGTCGGTCACGCCCGGGATCCGAACCCAGGCCGCCAGTAGTGGAGCGTGCGCACTTAACAGCTGGGCCTGCCCTGGTGTCTTGTTTTAAACACATTACTTCTGCTGGTCCCTGATTTCCCCAGTTACACCCCAGCTGTCCCTTCATTGACCATTGTTAATCACACACCCACTGCACCTGCCTCCAGTCCTTCCCCCTCAACACCGTAATCTCACACACAGCTCCTCCCGACACTATCATGACGTCTCCCACCACACGTCCCCTATACTTTCCACACTGCCAGCAAGATGCTTCACAAACACCACAACCATTTATGTCCAATGGGCTTAGAGGTCTAACCGTGCACTGGGAATCAGGAGTCACAGGGTCTGTCACTTGGCCTCCAATCACCTACTGTACCCCAGCTGAGGGCTTACCCTGCGGAGAGACTCAGTTGTAGCCAACTCCATCGAACAACATCTTTGCCCCACGCTTCCTTCAAAATGCTCCACCCACTTTCTGCCCCAACTGCTCCTTGAGGGGTCATTTTGGGGTAGCCTTCGAGGCCACTTTGGTGATTTTGTGCCCAGGCACAAACAGCTCTTGGCCGACAAACACTTTAACCATACCCCCTGAAATCATATAGCACAGGTAACCAGTGAATGGGTGCAAATTATTTTACCTCAAGACACCTAAGGAGTATTTCACACCAGGAGCATCCACTTTTGGGTTTCACTGTGGGCTGATATCACAAGGCTCTCACCCAGTGAGCGTCTCTCTTCCCCAGCTCTCTGAGCAGCTTTCTCCAGGCTATATTGTGCAACGCACTATTGTTTCTCTCTCAGCCTGCTTCCCTCAGGTCGCAGGTCCCCTGAGTTTCCTGCCCTGACAGGCTACCACCAACCCATAGAAACAATGTCAGTCCTATAGCACTGGGTGTTCAGTTCTACTAGGATTGACTGACTGGACTGGGCACAGGTGCGGTGGCCCTACCCACACAAAATCAGGAAACTGAGGCAACTAAGAAGTATCAACAACCTTAACAGAACATGGACAACAACTCCATAGGAACGTATCCTAACCCCTGAACAACACTCTCATGAGTCTCTCGCCTAAATGGTTTTAGAAAATGGTCTGGCCCTAGACTGTCTATACCGGCCAAGGAAGGAGGGGTTGGTGCCTTTCCTAGAACCACACTTGCTGAGTGTACATCAACAGAGAAGTTCAAACCTACCTTCACCAAATGGCCCAAGAGGTTAAAATATTGCATAATATTACCCAAATCTTTGAATAGATACCAAAGGCCCCCGAGGTCACTGACCTATTTTCATGGCTGGTCTCTCCAAGTTGGGGACAATGGAAATGGACTGGATTTTAGACTGTTGCTTGTATAGTCATAGGATTTGTTACTATAGCCCTCGTCGGGTGTTTACTCTCTTGGCTACAACTTGCCCTACCCCTAATAACTCCATTAATTACACTTATTAAATATACTAAGCAACTTAAAATTAACCAATACCCTGATTAACTTAAAAAATTCAAAAATTTTATGTGGAAAATCTGCTTAACATAGAATACACCGTTTTAAGTATTTCAAAGTATACATTTCTGTGGCTTTTAGCACAATGATTATGTCGTGTGGCTATCACCACTATCTAATTCCAGAACATTTTGAACACCCCCAAACAAACCCATACTCATTCACAATCTATTTTCTGCTAACCCAAACCCATGGAAACAACTCATCTGTTTTCTCCCCCTATGGATTTTCCTATTCTGGACATTTCATTCAAATGGCATCCTGTTATCTATTGCCTTTGTGGATGGCTTCAGTGAGCACACATGTTTCAAGATTCACCCATGGCCGAGCATGTAGCAGTACTTAATTCTTTTTTATGGCTTATAATATCCTATATTATGAATAGGCCACATTTGGTTTATGCAGTGATAACTGGATAGAAATTTGGGTTTGTTTCACTTTTGGACCATTGTGAACACTGTTGCTTTGAATGTCTATGGGCAAGTTTGCTCTTTTGGACATATCTACCATGGGCCTCTCCAGGTCAATGGTAATTCTAAGTTTAAGATTTTAGAAAATGCCAAGCTGTTTTCTGCAGTGGCTGCATCATTTTACTTTCCCACCAGTAATGTATGTGGGTTTCCCTTTCTACACATCTTTACCAACACTTGTTATTTTCCATTATGTTGAATATAGCCTTCATTTTGAGTGTGAAATAGTATCACATTGTGCTTTGAATTTGTATTTTCCTAATAATTAATGATACTGAGCAACTATCTTGTGCTTATTGGCCATCTATGTATTTCCTGGAGACATGTCTATTCCAGTTGCTTACCCCGTTTCATTGACTTGTCTTTTATAATTGAGTTCTAAGAGATCTTTATATATACCCAATATAAGAGCCCTCTCACGTATATAAGTTGCAAATAGTAGGAGACTTCAAAGACCACTTTTAACGGATAGAATATCCATACAGAAAATCAGGAAATAGCAGACATGAAAACATTAACTACTAAATGGACCTATCAGACACACACAGAATATTTTACTGGACAGCAACAAAATGTACACTCTTCTCAAGGGCACACAGACTATTTTCCAGAACAGATCACATGTTAGGTCACAAAACAAGTCTTAACAAGATTAAAGAAGACTGAAATAATACCAAGTAACTTTTCTAAACACAATGGCATGAAACTAGAAGTCAATAACAGAAGGAAAACTGGAACATTCATAATATGTGGAAGTTCAACAAAAACTCTTAAACTTAAAAGTAGATCAGGGTGCAGACAGGTGCTGTAGCGGTTAAGTGCATGTGTTCCGCTGCTGGCGGCCTGGGTTCGGATCCTGGGCACGCACCAACCCATGCTTGTCAGGCCATGCTGTAGTGGCATCCCATATAAAGTGGAGGAATATGGGCAAGGATGATAGCTCAGGGCCGGTCTTCCTGAGCAAAAAGAGGAGGATTGGCATGGATGTTAGCTCAGGGCTGATCTTCTTCACACACAAAAAATGTAGATCAAAGAAGAAATCAAAAGGGAAATTAGAAAACAGCTCAAAACATACAAAAAGAAACAATAGGGACCGGCCGGGTGGCACAAGCGGTTAAGTGCGTGCGCTCCACTGCGGCGGCCCGTAGTTCGCCGGCTCAGTTCCCGGGTGCACACCAACGCACCGCTTGGCAAGCTATGCTGTGGCAGCATCCCATATAAAGTGCAGGAAGATGGGCACGGATGTTAGCCCAGGGCCAGTCTTCCTCAGCAAAAAATAAAATAAAATAAAATAAAAGAGGATTGGCAGATGTTAGCACAGGGCCAATCTTCATCACACACACACAAAAAGAAACAATATGGGCCGGCCCTGTGGCTTAGCGGTTAAGTGCGTGCTCTCTGATGCTGGTGGCCCGGGTTCGGATCCCGGGCACACACCGACGCACCGCTTCTCTGGCCAGGCTGAGGCCGCGTCCCACATACGGCAACTAGAAAGCTGTGCAACTATGGCATACAACTATCTACTGGGGCTTTGTGGCGAAAATAAATAAATAAATCTTTAAAAAAAAAAAAGAAACAATAAACACACCAAAACTTATAGGCTGCAGCAAAAATAGTACTAAGAGGAAAATTTATAGTGATAAACTTGTACATTACAAGAGAAGAAAGATGTCAAAGAAACAACCTGACTTACAACACACAGCATTAAAAAAAGAAAAAATGAAACCCAAAGTTAGCAGAAGGATGGAAGTCACCAAGAGGAGAGTGGAAAAAAAATGAAAGACAGTATGGACGATTAATAAAAGTAAAAGTTGAGTTTTGGAAAAAATAAAATTGAGAAACCCTTAGATAAAATATCTAGGAAAACAAAGAAAGATGACTCAAACTAAATCAGAAATGAAAGAGGAGGCATTGCAACGGATGCTTCAGAAAGAAAGAGATCAGAAGAGACTATTCTGAACTAGTGTACACTCATCAATTGCATAACCTAGACAAAATAGATAAATTCCTAGAAACAACCTACAAAAGCTGAATCATGAAGAAATAGAAAACTTGAACAGACCAGTAACAAATAAGCAGATTGAATCAGTAATCAAACACCTCCCAATGAGAAGGGACTTCTCCACTCTGCCTGACCTTAGCCAGCCTGCCCCAGTGCCAGGCTGACTCCTGTGGACCTAGCTGGCTCCCTGCAGGCTTCTGCAAATCCAGGCCCCTGGCTCACCCTGGAGCATGCCAGCTCTGGTGGCCCCAAGCAGCATCCTTGACACCAGGCTCCCACCGGGCTCCTGGGAACCCAGGGCCCCATCTCAGCCTAGGAGCTGCCATCTTAAACAGCCCAAGGTGGCTCTTGTGACCACAAGTGGTGTCCTTGGCACCAGGCTCCTGGTGGGCTTTGGTGAATCCAGACCCTGGCTCACCCAAGGTCCTGCGTATGCCAGGCAGCCACAGGCAGCACCCACAGCCACAGGCAGCTTCTGTAACAGGGCAAACCCAAGACCCCAGTGGGCTCCCACAAACCCAAGACCCCAGGTCACTCCAGCACTTGCTGGTTCCAGCAACCCAGGTAGATTCCATGACACCAGGCTCCCAGGGGGCTGCTGGGAACTCAGGCCCATGGATCACCACACCACCTGCCAGTTCCAGCAGCTGTAGACAGCTCTTATGGAACGAGGCTCCTTGCAGGCTCCCACAAAACCAGGCCCCCAGTTTACCCAGGTGCTTGCTGACTCAGGCGGCCCCAGGCAGCTCCCATGGCACCAGGCACCGGCAGGTTCCCATGAACCCAGGCTTCCATCTTGATCCAGTGCCTGCTGGCTTCTGCAGCCTCAGGCAGCTCCTGTGGCCCCAGGATCCCAGCAGGCTCCCAGGAATCCAGACTTCTGGCCTACCACAGCACAAGCTGTCTCTCGTGGTGCCAGGCTCCTGGCAGTCTCCCATGAACCAAGGCTCTCAGCTCATCCCAGCACTGGCGAACTCTCATGGCCCTGGATGACTCCTGTGGCTGCAGGCTCTCAAAGAGGACCTGCCAAAACAGGCTCCAGTGGGGCTACTCATGATCTCAGGGTCCCAGCTGTGCCCAGGGCCAGACACAATACCATAGACCCAAGCTTTCCACTCACCCCAGTACCAGGCTGTCCAAGGACTCCAGCAGCAAGCTTGCCCCTGGACACCACCAGATGGCCTACCCAGGACCCCTAGATGGGATGACTGTGAAGGCTTTGGTTTGCTAAAGCCAGTCTGTAAAGGGTGGAAGAGGTGCCTACTTCCTCAAATTTGCAGACATCAATGGAAGGCCACAAGGATCATGAATAATCAAAGACTCATGACACCACCAAAGAAAAAGAATAAAACTCCAATGACCGACCAAGCAATGGAGATATAGGAACTATGACACAAAGGCTTCAGAACAACCCTCTTTGAGAAATTCATAAAACTCTAAGAAAACATAGATAGACTACTAAATGAAATAAGGAAACAGTGCATGAACAAGTGAGAAGTTCATTATAGAAACAGAAATCATTAAGGAAAAACAAACAGAAATCCTAGAATTGAAGAACACAACGACTGAACTGAAGAATTTAATAGAGAGGTTCTAAATCAGATTCAACCATGTACAAGAAATAATTAGTGAACTAGAAGATGTGTCGTTTGAAATCATCCAGTCAAAGAAACAAAAAGAAAAACGGTACTGCATAGGAATGGGGAAAGGCTGTGTGAATTATAGGATACCATGAAAAGAAATAGATAAGCATTATTAAAGTACCAGAGAAGACAGGGATAAAGGAAAAGAGTGTTTACTTAAAAAAAAAATAGCAGCTTGTATCACTATGAGTTTCCCTCTCAGGACTGCTTTTGCTGCATCCCATATGGTTTGATATGGCATGTTATCATTTTCGTTTGTTTCCAGATAGTTTTTGATTTCTCCTTTAATTTCATCAATGATCCATTGGTTGTTCAGTAGCATGTTGTTTAATCTCCACATTTTTGTCACTTTCCCAGTTTTTTTTTCATGGTTCATTTCCAGTTTCATAGCCTTATGGTCTGAAAAGATGCTTGTTATGATTTCAATCTTCTTAAATTTATTGAGGCTTGCTTTGTTTCCCAACATATGGTCTACCCTAGAGAATGTTCCATGCGCACTTGAGAAGAATGTGTAGTCAGCTGTTTTTGGATGGAGTGCTCTGTATGTGTCTACTAGGTCCATCTCGTCCAGTTTTTCATTTAAGTCTAATATTTCTTTATTAACTTTTTGTCTGGATGATCTATCCATTGCTGTAAGTGGGGTGTTAAGATCCCCTACTATTATTGTGTTGTTGTTGATTTCTCCTTTTAGGTTTGTTAATAGTTGCTTTATGTACATTGGTGCTCCTAAGTTGGGTGCATATATATTTATAAGTGATATGTCTTCTTGATGTAGTGTCCCTTTTATCATTATATATTTCCCTTCTTTGTCTTTCTTAACCTGTTTTATCTTGAAGTCTACTTTGTCTGATATGAGTATGGCAACACCTGCTTTCTTTTGTTTGCCATTAGCTTGGAGTATTGTCTTCCATCCTTTCACTCTGACCCTGTGCTTGTCTTTAGTGCTAAGATGTGTTTCCTGAAGGCAGCATATTGTTGGGTCTTGCTTTTTAATCCATCCTGCCACTCTGTATCTTTTGATTGGAGAGTTCAATCCATTTACATTTAGGGTAATTATTGATATATGAGGGCTTAATGTTGCTGTTTTGTCACTTATTTTCTGGTTCTTTTGCATTTCCTTTGTTTCTTGTCCCATTTGTTTTGGACTGCCAATTCAGTTTGGTTGTTCTGTCTTATGATTCTTCTAGTTTTCTCTTTGTTTATCATATGTGGTTTTGCTTTGATTATTTGTTTAGTGTTTACCTTGAGGTTTGGGCAAAAAATCTTGTGTATGAGATAGTCCATTATCTGATAGCCTCCTATTTCCTTATACTAAGTCAATTCAGTCACTTTCCTCTTCCCCTTAAGTGATACAATAAGTTAGGAAACAGATCTGTTGACAAACACAAAAAAGCTAGATCTAGCCTCAGCCTGAGGGACAACAACATAAGAAACTAGTGGAGAGGAAACATTCTTCTCAAACCACAATGAAACAGTCATCACAATGGATTGTGTGCTAAGCCACAGTGAAATCTCTAAAGAGTCCAAAAAGCAGAAATCTATAAGTAACCATATTACGGGACCTTAAAGCAATAAAAATAAAAAAATAATCACAAAATATTGGCTCCCCTCCCCCAACTTATCCACTTGAAAATCTGTCCACACCCTTCTAAATCTCTCAGGTTACAGAGGGGATCCAGACAGACAGGACAAACTCTTTAGAAATGAGCAGCACTGAGAGCAGCATGAGCCAAATCCATGGTGTGGAGACTAAGGGACAGAAGAGACACAGCCTCCACTGCAGGTATCAGGGAATATCAACTCTACATGAAGAAGCTGAGCACTTCCCTCCAGGAGCCAGAATAACACCACAATAAAACCAACAACAGCGGAATGAAGTGAGGATTCACGAGGCAGGAAAAACAATGCAGACCTAAGCAATGGAGTTAAGGGCTGGCTCTCTGGAAAGACTTGTACCAGTGAGAAACCTTGCGCAGTCTGACCAAAAGGAACAGACAAAGGCACCAAACTGTACCATCAGGTACAAGAAACTACCGAAACTGCTTTAACGTGATAGGAGAACATAGTGGATAACTCTGACCAAGACATCAGCGGTCCTCAACTGGAGCTGTCCTTCCACCAGAATGCATCTGGAAACACGCAGGATGGGTTTTGTTTCTTGTTTTGTGTTGTCCTAATGGTTGTTGCCCTGGGGGTCCCGGAGATCCTGAACAGCCAGTCACATAGAGCCGTTTCCCTCCTGAAGTGTTACTGACATCTGGGAAGACGAGCACTGATCCAGATTAAATGAACTATGTGGTAGGGAAATGTTTTCCATGGATGTATAACAGGCAAAAGATGGTACCCTCAATACATAAGGAATATTGAGAAACCAATGTTTACAACTACTAAACTGTAAGAGAGCGGGAAAATCAGAAACATAGCCAATAAACACACCAAAAATATATCCAATCTATTCGTACAGGTGGAGAAATATGCATGTAAAGCACAGGGAAGAGTTGAGGAGATTACACACCAAATTTTACTACCAACAAGGAATAAAAGTTGGGAGGTAGGTGAGAAATAGGAGTTTTTACCACTTCTTAGCTTATATATTTCTGTAGTGCTTTAATATTTACAAAAGAGAATGTACTCTACTCAAAAAGATGTTTAAAATTTTAAAGAAATTATTAAAATGTTCAAAATGACTTCAGTTCATGGATATTCATTAAAACACAAATGGAAAGAACCTCCCCATGACTTTAAGAGTCTCCTATAAATTTTCTAATAGTTACTATGTCGATTTTATTTCACATTTAGATCCTAACTCATTGGAATTTACATTTGTGTGAGGGATGCAACAGAAGCTGATTTTCTCCTGTTCAAGTGGAAAAACAAGGATCCAGGCACCGTTCATTGTGTAGGTCTGGCTTTCCCAGCAGACCTGCAATGCCTCCTTTCCCAGCGGCTAAACCTTGACAACTACGGCTGCCTCTCGAGCACCCTAGAACTGGCGGGGCGAGCTCTGCAGCCTGGGCTCCCTGTCTGCAAGGGGCAGCTACCAGCAGAGCCTTCTCCCAAGACAGCAGCAGGCATGCTGCACAAAGAAGTGGTCAGTGGCAGTCTGCTGCATAGCAGGAAACCCCTCATGATGAGCAGGCAGTGGGGGAGCCCCGAGCACCGGCACTGACCTCGGCGGGGGGCACCAGGCTGCTAAGGCAGGGAGCCCCCTCCCTTCAGCTCGTCCAGCTCCTCCTGCAGCGTGTGCACCTGGCTGTCGGCAGCTGCCCCTCTTCAGCTCGCCATTCTTCTCCACCTGCTCCCACAGGTGGCACCCGTGCTCCTGTTCCCCTGGGAGCAGAAGCAGTAGGAGTGCAGCGAGTTGAGGAGTTCTTGGGCCCCCAGTGCTGACAGGATGACCTTTCTGAGAGACGTGGGGCCGGTGTTGCTGTGCTTGCTCTGCACAGCTTCTGTGTCTGGCTTTAAGGTGACATCTGTTGGAGGGTGGAGGGGCTCTGGGAGGCTTTCTGAGGCATCATTGTGAATGATGAACTTGAGGGTTCTGGGCCAAGCCCTAGTCAGGCACAAGGCTGGTCCCTCTGCAGCTGGGCTCCACATCTCTCTTCAACCTCTTTCGGTCAACAGCCTCGTGGGGGACAGATGACCTTTCTCGAGTGTGCTCTGAGAAGAAAGTGTAAGAAAGTTGCCAGCCAATAAATCTGCACACCCCAGATCCTGAGGGATAAAGTCATCCACGGAAATGCCACTCTTACCTAAGAGACCCTGGCAGGGAGGAGGGGGGTCTCATTGTCAGCATCCATAGCAGACATGTTTGCATCTCCCTGGCTGCCTGATGCTGTGGAGGCCACACTGTATCCTGGAGTTCCTTCCAGAGACTCTGCACCTGCTCCTGACTGGCGGCTTCCTGGGTAGCCCTGGGTGCAGGTTCACCCTGCACAGTGGCTCGCTTCAACTTGCGGGAGCCCTGCTAGGCCCTCAGGTTTTCCCTCAAGGACAACGATGAACCTGCAGCTCCTTTCCCATCTGCTTCACTCGCATGTTCCTTAGGTCCCCGGTGGCCTTCCTGGTGTCCTTTCTCCTGGGGCAGCCACGGACTTCAGCCCCCCCTTCTCAATCAGGTGGAAGATGGAGGGCACGGCCATGGCTTGAGCATGTAATACTGACCATCCAGCCTTTCCAAGAGCTTTTTTTGGTGAAACGTTCACTACAGACGAAAGAATGTTTAGTGGGGTCCAGTCATCCCTGTGAACAGCTTTTAACCACTGAACCAGACATTGAGCACTTTATGTGGAGCCTGCAAGGATAAATGAAAAAGTAACTAGAAAGAAAGGATTAAATGTCTACCCTTAAAATAATCAAGTATAGAAACAAAACAAGTGTTTTGGGGAACACCGACACCTGTAGCCAATTTACCCATTTAAACCTTTAGTAAAGATTTAAGAAGCACCTTCTGCTTGCAAGTTATTACTGGAATAGAAAGATGAAAGACCCACTGTCTACCTTAAGAAACTGACCATCTAAGGCAGAGGAGGAAGAAAGGTGAATACCTCCTCCCAGGCTGTGGTAAGTGCCCTGTAGGGACACAGACACTCGGGCAGATAGCACAGGATGGCATCAAGACAACAGGAAAGGCTTCAGGAAGCCTCAGAAATAGTTTCTAGAAGCTCATGGCTACCCAACCCTCCTGCTGTCCATGGGACGCAGTGCTAAAATGGCGAGGGTTGGTCCCCCTATTTCAAAACCAGGCCAGGTGTTGGACAGCAGAGCCTCCCAGGCACTCAGCGGGGCGTCTGGCCCCAGCTCTGCTCAAGTAGCTGAGGTATGCAGGACTGCCGCCAGGAGAAGGTCAGCCCCAAGGGTTGTGGTTGCGTGTTCCTCCTGTCCTCCCCTTACCAGGAGGAAAGCTGTTCTCTGTACAAAGCAACAAGCCCCTGCAAGGTACTGACCAAGACACTTCATCATCTCTTCTCCTCATTAAGGTAAATTCTCTATTTAGACCAAACTCTGCACATGGGGTTTTGGGGGGTCTCTCTCAAGGGCTTTCTGCTCCACCTGAGGTCATCTAGCCCCCCTGAGTCCGCTGTGGACCAGACCAGGTGGATACTAGGTCCTCAGGGAGTTCCAAGCAACATGACCTTCTAACCTTTCTCAATGCTTTGTGACTAGTTACCAAAGGACCACCACCTCCTTTGCCCCCAGACCACGTTAAACAATGACACATGCCAAGAGCAACCTTCACTGCAGTGCTTTGCCTCATTCTCAAAAAGAGTAACAAAACTTATGGGACACAGGCTCTGAAGGAACTGTCAAGAAAGCAGGGTGGCTGACCTCTGAAACAAGCTCACATTACTAGTTCTTTGGATAGATTGTAACAACTTCCGACTTAGAACAAACCACTGTAAACCTTCAATAATTCTACAGACAAGTGGAATTCAGCTCTTTCAAAATACAACAAGAACCTGCAATGCAAAACAAAAGGATCTGCCAGGAGATTTTCAAAGTAAAATGTGTTCAGTGCACTGTTTTGGGACCTCCAGTGCGGAGTGCGCAGGAAAGGACTCACTGAACTGGCTGAATTCCAGAAGCCCTCATGAAGGGAGCCAAGCCAGGGGACAGGGAAACTCCTCACCATGCTGTCGGAGCCCAAGGAAGAAGTGAAGAGAGAGCCCCTTCCCCGAGTCCCCAGGGTAAACACCCCGGTGAGGAGTGGGCCACGCCCTCCACCACCCAGGATGCTGTCAAATGCAGAGTCCACTGTCAGATGCCTCTCCAGGACTCACCTCCAGTGCAGAGCCACCTTTCCCTGCACTGCCAGGACCCGTCTAGTAAGAGCATCTGGGAGGTGCGTCCATCCCGGAGGTACAAGCGGCTTTTGCTCAGCCACATTCCTGATCACAGAGATCAAGGCAGGCTCACTGCCATCAAAAGAGCAGAAAAGTCACAGCAAATGCCAGAAGATAGTGACCTAAGGAAGAGCGTTTCCAGAATACCCTGTTTCCCGACATTGTAGGCCTCAGCCCAAATCAATGGAGAGCACGGTGGTCATGGGGTGGGACTGAGAGGGTGGTGGAGGCCATAAGGTGGGTGCTGGTGGCCATGGGGAGGCCGTAGTGGCCCGAGGCACCCAGAGCAGAGATGGTGGCACAGACCAAGGCCACACAGTGCCCGGTGCTGACTCACCTGCTGGACCGGCCCGGAGGGCCTGAGCACAGAGTGCCGCCTGCCTCAGGCTGAACCTCGAAGCAGGCTGACCAGGCGGCAGGGTGGCATTGTTTTTAATTCCTTTTTCTTTTCCTGGCAGCTGCAACGTAAATTTACTGAAATCTCAGTTTGGGAACGGTACAGTAGACTAGTAGGCAATATTTCAATGGTTTGTGGCATCTGGCCACTTAAACGTGAGGTGGCTGACTTCCAAAGGAGCATGTTCAGCAGATGTATTTCTGGTGACTTTTGTTTAAAAAAGATAAAGAATCAGACAGTGATGCACTGTTTGCTGGGGGCACACGGTGGGGGAAGGAATAGAATTATTTACTTCTCCATCTGTTCTCAGGTTATTACCGCTTACATACCTACGACCATTCCCAGGAGAGACTTGGTTAAGGTAGAAAACACAGTTTAATATCAGTCATATTACCTTAGATATGAAAGTCATCATGGTAAAGTCAGGAAAAGACATGCGATGAGTGGTAATGAGACACGGAAGGCTGCTTCAAAGTAGAAAAGGTGTTTGTGTTTGAAGGCCTCTGTTGATGCTGATAAGAACATGTACAGTATTTGTAGGATGGGGTGGGGAGTTTTCTTTCTAACATGATGCTGTGCGTCCTTTTAGGGCTGATTAATGGATCAGCCTCTCCTGGCCCCTGGTGTTCTTACAGATTTGGCCTCCCTTGCCCAAGGGTTAGGCAGTTCCTGGTAGTTTTTATAGTTATCCATTCATTAAGCTACATTTCTTATTGAGCGCAAGGTTTGGTTCATGCATTGTCCTAGACACTGGTGCCAGAGAAGTGAGCAAAACACAAAAAGCATGCCCTGGGTGACGTTCTAGATGTGACACCAATGGTGTGGCTCATGTGGGAGAGTGATGTGTGCCAGGCTGGAGGGGGGTGGAGTTGTAGCCAGGAGGGCCAGGAAAGGTCTCACCGCAGAGGTAGATTTTGAACAAGCTCCAAAAGCAGTGCAGGAGGAAGAGCAAGTGGCCTGCTCTGGGAGCAGCAAGGAGGCCAGTGTGGCCAGGGCACAGCCGGTGACGGCAGCAGGAGCTGAAAGCAGAGTTGTGATTTTGGCCCAATCGTTGGCCCTTGTTGGTCATAACGAGGACTCGGGCATTGATTTATTCTGAATGAGATGGTGACCCTTTGGAAGGTTTTGAGAGCAGGAGTAACATGGCTGGACATAGGTTTAGCAGACTTGATCTGGCTGCTCTGTTGAGAACATACCACAGAGGGGCCGGGGCAGAGGCAAGGAGACCAGTTAGGGTGCTGTTGCAATAAGCCAGGCAAGAGGCCTTGGAGATGTAGGTCAGGGTGGGGAGAGGAGGTTGAATTCTGGGTGTGTTTGGAGATCGAGACAGTAGGACTGTGTACAGATGGGGAGGGGTGGGGCTGGGGAGGGAGGACTTGAAGTCGGTGCTGAGTTTATGGCCTGAGTCAAGAAACTTAGCTGGGGAGACTTGGAGAGGTCCTGCTTGGTGGGGAGCTGTGGGAGTTTGGTTTTGGCTGAGTTGACTGTGAGATTTATAGTTTGTCTGTGGCTTTTTCCACGAGAGGAGAGCAGAGAATGGCCACCTGGAATCTGTCGTATGAACTCCCTGTGCCCCTCCCAGGCTCCCTCCTGGCACAGACATCCTATGGGAAGGCCTTGGAGTGGAGGTTCCTCTGTGCCAACTTTCTTGGGTGTTCTGGCCTGTTTGCACTGCCCCTCCCTGGGTTTGTCACCTTGAAAAGATTTACTCACTTAGTGGAGCCTCAGGTTTTCAAAAGTTAAAGTTTATGTAATCAGTGGGCTTGAAAAGCAGTATAAAATATTTCCAAAGACGCAAGAAATAGGTAA
Source organism: Diceros bicornis minor (assembly GCF_020826845.1). Taxonomy (NCBI): domain Eukaryota; kingdom Metazoa; phylum Chordata; class Mammalia; order Perissodactyla; family Rhinocerotidae; genus Diceros; species Diceros bicornis. Next base: position 42,215,812 of record NC_080768.1, on the reverse strand, counting down.
ATTTCAGAAAAAAAAAGATTCTAGTATTACATTGTATGTGTTAAAAATTCTTGTTTCCCTTTCTGCCTCCCCTGAGCGTGTGTAGTCATATTGTTAGTTCTGTTCTTTTCCTTGTGATGCAGTATTTTCAAATGGAATTCCAGGGCTTACAATTGCACAGCAAGTTGTAATATGATTAATTGTTTATAAAACAATGTCTTTCCACGGAAATAGTTAATTAACATTATTTTCTGAAAGTAATAAATACATGTGGCTTTTCTTGTTGAACTAGAAAAATGCTTTACAACTTTCTTCTCTCCTTTCCATTAAAGTGTAGGTTTGTGTGAATTTGCTGGATTCTTCAAACACTGGGTTTGCCATTTACAAGGTCACTGTGGTCCAAAGCAACGTGACTAGGAGCAGAGGCCTGGGGTCAGGGTCTCTAAGATAAGCCCCCCTTGAGCCTGCACAGAGAAGTACTTGAGGCCCACACATTCTTCCTGGGTGTCCTCCCTGCTCATACTCACTGCAGAAGGAGGCTTTCTGCTGAGAGAAGCTACAGAGCCCTGGAAAGCTGGGAAGGCACCTGCACAGGGGGAGGGAGTTGCTGCCCTTCCTGAGGTTGTCCCTTTGCTTCCCTTGAGCCTGTGTCTACACGTAGGGTGGAGTTTTGCACCCACAGTGTAGGGGCCCCGCAGAGTGTAATTTGTTCACATTGAGAAAGTCTGTGAATGTCAGGAGTTCTGTGTCTGGATTAGAGTTTATGAATTTAGGGTTCATTTGAGTTACAACATTAAACTGCATCCTGTCGAGAGTCTCCTCACTTGTGAGAGTGGAAGCTGAGAGAGGGAGCCCTTCTTTTCCTTCCCAGGCAGGGGAGGGTGTATGAGCTCCCAGAGTCCATTCCTGTGGCTGTTCAGGTATCGCCACCCTTCTGCACCAGGGACTGACCCACTCCAGGGCTTCTGTCTCTACCAGGAGAGTTTAGAATGTGTTTAACTTTCTGCATATTGCTTTCCTTCTGTCCTGTGGGAAGCAGGCAGCTTATCTGTGCTGATCCCAATATTTGTGTTTCTTTGCTTTGGATTCCTGTATCGATTGAGCAGTGCAGCCCTATATTTCTGGTTTCCCTTAGCTCTTTGTAATTTTATTTCCTGTATGAGAAATAACATTTTGAGTTTCTTGGGATTAAAAATGTGAATTGATGGAGAGATATAATGTCAGTAAGGCAAGAAAATTGTAGAACTAAATAGAGTTTTTGTTTTTAGGCAAAAGAATCTCAAGATGTGAAATGAATGTGTTGAAGTTTTCAGGTGCATTTTCATTTTTACATCAGTGTTTGCATGTGCTTGTCCCTAGAGAACATTGAGATTTAAAAAGCTAAAACAATGGAATTTCTATTTTAATTGATGTGAAGAAAATTAATCAAACTAATACCACTATGTTTAAGGAGCTAATCCCAAACCCCTCTTGCATTATAATGTGCCACTGACTCTTGAAAATCCTGCCTGTGTGAGATGCAGTGGAGGACAAACTGGGATGCAGCTTGTCCTTTTACTTAGCGAGAGATATGAAAATGTCATTTCGTATGGTTACTCTTTTGTAACCGTTAGTGTGCTAAAGGAATTAAATCTTAGAATGGTTTCCTATGTACAGAAGTTTAAATTAAAGAAAAGCTATGAAATGGGAAAACATGGTATGTGTAAATTTCTCTATTTATATTAGATAAATCTGTAAGATAGAAAAGTCTAACCTCAGAAGAGTCACTGCCAACACTTCTGGGTCCCCTCCAGCCACCCCCAGTGCACAGTTCTGATCATTCTTGAGCTTCCTGTTGGTGTTTCTTTCTATAAAAACAAGCCATTGTGAATGCATATTTTTGTACGCATGTTTGTCCTTGTAATGAGCGGTCAGACTCCGCACTTTTTGATGTATGCTGACAGCTTACTCCTCTCCTCTCCCTCTTCCTCTCGTGTCCACACCTGGACAAGCTGAGGAACAAGTCCGGAGGCTCTGTTCTCTGACATTGGCTTTGGATCCAACCACACAATCCCTGTCTGTGTGCAGAAATCTTGCCCTGGTCTCAGCCCTGGCAAAGATTTTTCGCTTTGACCAAACTTTAGTCAGGCCCCTGAACCTTCTTGTATGCCTGTCTGTGCACTTCCTTGTAAAATCCAGTTTTAGCAACAACCTTGCAAAGTCAGTTTAACCAGAACCCACACACGAATGTCTGATCACACTTGAGATCTGCTCAGGCTCCTCCTCCTCCTCCACCATCCCTCAGGTGGTGTCTGATCACGCTGGCCTGTCTCTGGTAAGAATCCTATTAGGTCAGGTTAGCCAGAAACCCCAACACTTGACTTTCTCTTAGTAATTTTCCATCCCCTGACCCCCACCATGCTGCCTGGCTGGGAAAACCCACTTGCCCATGCTGCATTTAGAGTCAAGCCCAACCTCATTTCTCCCCCGCTGTGAATCACATCACAGGGGTCTCTGCGTATCACAGTGGTTCTGAATAAAATATGCGTTACCATCTTTGACAAATTTCATTGAAGATTTTTTGTTTAAAACCCCAAACCACAATAAAAACCCAGGCCAGGCTCCTTTCTTTGCTCCCTCAAGCCATTTCAGAGCTGCATGTGATTCTGACCCTGCTCTCCTCAGAGACCTCTATTATGCGAGTCATAAGACTTTTCCTAACTTCTGTGTGTGTGTGGAGGGGGGCACACACCAGCATCAGTCTCTCCATGGGAATCACAGCACTTGCCAGTGAGCAGTCATATTTTGAAAGGAATCTCTTTCTCTGAGTAGTAGGTCTCAACAGTGGGCTCAAAATACTCAGTGAACCGTGTTGTAAACAGATGTGCTGTCCTCTGGGCTTTGTTCTTCCATTTGAGAGTTGACTTTAACTTAAAGTTACCAGATGCATTACCCTTAACAAGAGAGTGAGCCTGTACAAAGGCCTGGGGGTGGAGTGGATGGGGAGGAGAGAGAACAGGATCAGTTAGAGGGACCAGAGGTCAGAGTGTGAGACAGGAGTTGGAGAAGGGGCCAGAGCAGTCGGTAACAACACAGCAGCCAGGTCAAGGCCCTGTGCACCATGTCTGGGAGTCAGGATCTTCTAATAGCAGTCAGTGGGGGAGCCCCACTTTTGCTTGGATCTCTGGGGGACAAGAAGACAGTGTCTTACCACGTCTGACTGTCCACAGCTACCAGACCCTGGCCAGGGAGCATGAAGCGCTGATGCAGGAGTACCTGCACCTGCTGCAGATCGTGGAGGCGAGAAGACAGTGGCCAAGCAGCTACGGCAGCAGATCGAGGATGGGGAGATCAATATCGAGCGGCTGAAGGCAGAGGTGACTGCTGGCTAGGGGTGCAGAGGAGGCTGGCCAGGGGACACAGGGCACAGGCCCAACACCTCACACTCCAGGCTCCTGCAGGACCAGGGGGCACATGACGAGCAGGGGGAGCAGGTTCCAGTCACAGCTATGCCAGCCTCGAAACTTAAATTTAGTGATGCTGGCAGAGTGGGAAGGGCTTTAGTTAGATCTGAGTTCAGATCCTACCTCTGCCACTTGACAGTTGCAACCTGGAGTACATCCCCCCATCCTCTGTGCCTCCATTCCTTCATCTATACAACAGCCTTTTTATACTTGCCTGGCCAGGTTGTGAGGATTGAGTGAGGTTATTTATGGGCGAGTTTTTAGTTACTTTTCTGATGACCACATTGACTAAGCATTCCCACATTATCAGCTGGAGTCCAGGGACACAGAGTCCCGGGTAGGTCGTCATAGTGTGGGATCCTGGCTCAGTTCCAAGCATTCGTTCCTTCTGCCTATTGTAAGAGCTCCTACAGGGGCTTACCGCACATGTGTCTGGAGGCCACGCTGCTCCTAGGTTAAGCCTTGTAGAAATTCACTACTCAAACTGTGGTCCATGAAGCAAGAGCATGTTGGAAATGCAGAATCTCAGGCCCTGCCCAGACTTCCAGAATCAGAATCTGCACTTTCACAACATCCCAGTCGATTGCCATTTACATTAAAGCTTGGGAGGCGCTGGCTCTCTGTCCCTTAGACGCCCCTCACCAGCTGTCTACCCCAGCACCGAATGATGTGATTGCCTCTCCCCCCTCATCTCACCATGCTCACCAGATGCTCAGAGCCATTTGGCCACATCACACGAGGACCGTGGACTCTGAGCTGAGGATGGGAAAATGGAAACATAGATTCTAACGAGGGTCGGATGCATGATTTGTAGGGCCTGATGCAAGGGAAAAATGCAAGGCCCTGGGTGGAGTCGGGGAAGTCGACCTCTCCCTCTCACAGCCCACCAACCCACCCATGGCAGACAGGCGACCCCCCAATTTCAACCTCCAACCTCCTCTAACCTCTGTGCCATGATACAATTGGTACCTAGATGAGGGGTGGGTAAGATGCCCGTGCTGAGTCACCCACCTAGTGCCAGACACTGTCTTCTCACTCTGCCCTGAGACACCATCGGGTGTGCACTGCACTCACCCTTTCTGCACTTACCCCGAGGCCCCTGCAGAGGGTGGAGGGTGACTCACAGTGGGAGGTGTGTCTTCCTGGCTGACTCAACCCATTTCCTCCCAGACAGAGGGTAGACGAGGTCATGGTTCTGGGGTTTGGGGAGCGAGCAGCTGAGAAACCATCCCAGGGAGGCAGCAGGAGGCAGTAACACATGAGGGCTGAGGCTCCACGCCCCTGGGGAGTGCTCCATTGTTCCATCAGATTTTACTCGTGAAAACAAATTCAAAGAGAAATGATTAAAAACTTCAGGGTGGCAACTGCAGAACTTGAAGCCCCAAGCATGGGGCCTTCTGAGCATAGGACCCCATCACACGCCCTTGAAGCCAGCTCTGCCTGGAATGTTCAAAGATCCAAAGTTTCCAATTCCACCTTATGGTACCGCTGCCAAGCTCTGAACTAATGGTCACATCAGCTTGGAACTTGAGCTTGAACAAAAGTTTAAGATTCCACACACCTCCTCTACCCTGCACCAGGCACTGTCAGACAAGCTTCCTTAGTCAGTCCCCATAGCCATCTTCATAGGATCAAAAGATGAAGCAGGTTCAGAGAACTCAAGTCACCTGCCCAAGCTCACACAGCTGGGAGGTTGCAGAGCCAGGACTAGAACCCAGGTCTGAGTGTCTACTTGCCAGTCTTGCCACTCGTAGCCTCTTCTCACATGGCTCCTGGGATGAGGGCTTGTCCCATGTCTAAACCATCTGGTTCACTCTGAGATCTATCCTAGCCCTACACATATCCCTGAAGCCAAGTTGAGTCCTTGTTAGGGACCAGGGAATAGGTCTAGGGACCAGCACCAGATTAGTGGCTTCATGATCAAGGGTGTCATTCATTCACTCAATCACTCGTTCACTAACTGCCTAAGATCAGCTGACCACTGCCTCATCCTCTGCCCCAGGCTCCTCTTTCCCCATCACTTTGGGCTCCAACCAGTGTCCCTGGTCATGAGCTGTGCACCTCTTGGCCTTGGCACATGCTGGGGCTTCTGTTTGGAGTGCTCCTGCCACCCCCACACTTTCTTGCCTGGTGGAATCCTACCAAGCTCGAATGCCTCCTCCTGGGGACTCTTATCACAGAATGTGCTCCACGTCCCCTGCTCCCTCGGCTTTCCCACCCTCAGCATGCCACGTCAGAGCCAGGTCCTTGGGTGTCTGTCCCCCATCCAGCCTGGTGGGACCTCCTCGAAGGCAGGAGTGTCCTTTATCACTGTGTCCCTTCTGCCTCGCACATAGTAGGTACTCTGTAGGGGCTTGATGAATGAATGGACATCAGGCTCTGTGGTAGGCAGTAAGAGATGGAAGTTTCTACACTTAAGGTCTGATTGTGGTAAAGTGACTGGCACCATAATAGAGCTTTCAGTGTGAACCCAGGTAGAAAATGAGTCACTTTATGGCCAAAGAGGGTGCGGGTTCATGTCGCATATGACCTTGAAAGGTTTCGGGGGTTGATAGGCCAGAGAAGGGGTGGGTGCAAAGGGCAGGGCCCTCTCTGGTGCTGGAGAGCACCAAACTGGTCAGTTTTGAGTGAAAGTGTGTGTGTGCGTGTGTGTGTGTGTGTGTGTGTCAGTGTGGCAGCAGAGGCCTTTTTGGTGGGAATTTGGAACAATGTTTCCAACTGAGTACATTACTCTCCAGGGCAAACGATTTCTTTAAACAAGACTTTAAAAGATCAGCTTGGTAAAGCTTTCTGGCTATAGTCTCTCTCTTTCTCTCTCTCTCTCTCTAACACACACACACACGCACACACACACACACACACACACATAAACATCCTGCAGGGCAGAGGGCAGCTGTGTGCTCTGGAGGGGCTCCAGGAAGGTGAAACAGAGCACATTTCCCAGGAAGTAGGCCATCAGGTAGGCAGGAGGTGCCAAGGAGACAAGTAAGTGATGAGTGACGCCCATGACAAAGACAGAGTGTCTTAGAACGTCAGAGATGGGAGGGATCTGAGAACTCTGATGTCCACAGAAGAGGAAGGGACTTATCCAAGGTCACTCCAAGGTCACTTCCAGCGCTGGAATCCAGGCTTAACCTTGGGTCTCCTGGCTTTAGATCCTTGACCTGTACCTGCCCCACAACTGATTCCTTCCTTGCTGGGGAGATAGGCCATCTAAAAGGTGCATGTTCAGGAACCACTGTGTCACCTGGATGGCGTCAAGCTCTCATGGTCCACCTGATAGCCAGAAAACTTCCTCAAACCCCATCCCACATATTCCTGAGGATTTTCAGGGTCTTCCATTTTCCTAGCCATGTCTGGTTTCCAATTCTGCTCTCCTGACTTCTAATATCATTTCTCACAGTGGCTGTCTTCACTCAGTCTTGACTGCTCCTTGCCCCTGTGTGGTCACTCCACGTGCCCATCAGGTGGAGCTAGATTCTGCTGCAATTACAAACAGCCTCCGAATCTCAGTGGCATAAACAACAAAGATTGCTTTCTCTCTCACATTGTGTGTCCATTGTGTGTTCTGCTCCACAACATTCTCACTCAGAGACAGGGACTCAGTCTGATGGGGCTCCACCATCAGGAAATTCACCAGTCCCATGGCAGGGGAAGGATCATGACAAATCATGCCTGACAGCTCTGCTCATGTTTCACTGGACAAAGTGAGTCACATGACCACACCCGGACTTCAGGGGCCTGGGCTGTACAGTGCTGCCTTGTACCAGGAGGAGAACCAGAGTATCCAGGAAAGCCCTAATGACACCCAACTGGCTCCTCCTTCAGTCCCCAAGCCCCTGACACCAGCCAAGTATGGACCAGACTTTCTGAATGGTTTAGATACAGTCAAGGGGTTTTCCAGTACTGAAACAGAAAACAGCTTAAATGTGAATAGAAGACATACCTGCCCTCCTGTCACTCAGCCTTTTCTGCTACAGGGATTTCTTGCTGACCTCCTCTCCTCACACTGGCCTCTCTCCACACGCTCCCAACTGCCATTTTGTTGGTGGTGGGGGTGTTCATAATCCCTCTATCTGCCAAGACCCTCGTCCCCGTCCAGTGATGTGCTGGAGCTGGCTCATACCAACTTGCAAGTCACTTGTGAAATTTTCAAGAATCTTGCAAGCTTGTTATTCACCCTTTGGTAGCTTAAAATGGGCCAAGGTAGGAATGTTTACACCATGGAAATCGGCCGGTGCTACCAGTCAGAGTTTTTATTTGAGAGAGCTGGTGGTTAATCATTTAACAATATACGATTCTCTATACCTTTTTTCAGGACCAGCTAAATACTTTGCTGGGCCCAGCGCAAAATGAAAGTGCAGTGCTCTTAAGAATTTCAGGGCAGCAACAGCGAAGCTTTAAACCAGGTATTAGGCCCTTCTATGCGGGCTGTTCACAGGTCACACTTCGAGGACATCGGCCCTGTCTCTACTCCCTCTATATTCTCCAGCCCTGGAGCCTCTACCCATAGCCATCTCTTCCTAGAGGTAATGGGAGATGACACATAAATAAAAGTCTGCACAAAATTTATTAAGCAAAACTATCCAGCTTTGCTCAGTCTCTTCTCTCCCACCTAACAGGCCTCTTGGACCTCATCTTTTGTAACCACAAAGCTCCAAGGACCATCTAAAACAAAGGGAGCATCCTCCTCTGAGAAGAATCCTCCCCTCCTCTAGAATCTTCAGTTTGGCACCATTTCATTGTTTTAATAGCTATTTTTCTCCCATTTATGATGGGAAGTAAGTTGGGACTGCTCAAGCAACCCTAGAAGGCAGGGTAGGAGTTTAGAGATGGTCGTGGTATTTTCCTGGCTTGGAAGCACTCAGAATCCTGGAAGCCTGACTCTGCAAGAAACTGCAGAGATCTTAATTCAGGGTTTAAGGTAAAACTGTAGCCGAGGAATCAGGTTTGCAAACCAACTTTGTCATGGAGAGGGCCGCCTTGACCCCTCCCCAGTCAGCCCCTCTGCAGGGCCCACTCTGTGCCTTGAGTCCTGTTTCCCATGTTCCTCCTGCCATCCCCACCCCTGCTGCCCTGCACTCAACACCCTGTCGTACTCTGCATCTTTGTTCACACCATCCCCTCTGCTCCAATTCCTTCCATTCTATAACACACCTGCTGGGCTCCTTTTTGTGTGTATGAGCAAGATCAGCCTTCAACAAATATCCACGCCAATCCTCCTCTTGATGCTGAGGAAGACTGGCCCTGGGCTAACATCTGTGCCCATTTTCCTCCACTTTTATATGGGATGCCACCACAGCATAGCCTGACGAGCGGTGCATGGGTGCAGGCCCGGGATGAGAACCCCAGGCCGCCAGCAGCAGAGCGTGTGCACTTGACCACTACACCACAAGGCCAGCCCAATTGGGCTCCTTTTTTGTCCTGCTAAACCTCTGGGTAGCGCTTGTGGCTTCCATGGTGAGACCCTCCCACTGCAGGAGGTGTGCACCTCTGGTCTGGCCTCACCTTGTTGGAGTATAAGTTACCTCTGTGGGTATCTGACCCGCTTCTTAGGCTGGAAGCTCCTCCAGGGAAGGGATCTGACTTATCCACCTCTGGCTGTGTTTCACCCGTGCCCAGCATGGTGCCCACCACAGAGACTCCATCAGGACATGCTGACAGGATTGGCACAAAGGGAGACAGAGATGGGCATCTCTTAGGCTTGGAACAGGTCAGAGGGAATCGAGAATGAAGGAGAGAGAACTGAGTTGTGTGGCAGCTGTTTAAAAAGAAAGAAGTACAGAGATCTTTAGCAAAACCTTGACTGCTAACAAAAGAGAGAAAACCATGGACTAATTCCTCCGTCAATGACTGCACTGACTAAATGAATTCTGGATTAAAGACACTGTCTCTAGAGAGGGGAGCGGGGTGGGGAAGGAGCCAACGAGCAGTGCACCTAAGGGGTGTGGCAAACGAGGGTTCGACTGTGATGGGCCAAGAAGGCCAGACTGTGGGGTGGCCAGTGGGCAAGGCTCAGCTGAGATGCCAGGCATTGGGCCAGGTTGGGCAGCCAGAGCTAGACTGTAGCCAGAGAGTTGGGGTATAAGCCAAAGTCCCAACTCTCCATGACCATCGTTGACAAAGGTCAACTGAGCAGGCTTGGATGTTAGCAAAGCCAACCCAGATCCAAAGCAAATGCATCCCCAGAAGGGACCTGCAGGATAAGGGAAAGGCAGCCTCTGCGAGGTCAGTGGGGCTGGCGCTCCTCCCGCCAACCTGACACTGGCTCGTAGCAGGAGTGGGCCGTGTCCCAAGGCTTCTGCAGGGTCCGCAGGCTCACAGCTTTCCAGAGCTTTGCCCACCCGCCCCGATCCTTAAATTAGGCTCCCAGACTGCCAGTGCTGCTTTTGCAGGGAGCAGAGAGCCTGACCTGACTGCATCTGGTTTTTGCTCTGGTCCCTGGGGAGTAGGTGTCCTGTAGATGTCTCTGAGAAGAGCTCCATCAGTTTAACATACAGACTACATTTACACACACACACACACACCCTGCCATCCTAAAGAGAAAAGAATACCGCGTGCAAATCCCAGAACTGGCCAAGAGAGCAGACTGGGATGGGGGTGCTGACATGAGGGCAGTGAGGGTGCTGACTGGGCATCCACGGGTCTCTGAGCTCTCCACAAGCGTGTGTGTGTGAGTCCCTTAGCTCTTTAGAGTTCAGATCCAAGAACAGCCATTATTTCATGTGCCAAGGTTCTCAGAGAATTGAAAAAACAGAAAAGCCTGCATCAGCCCTGAATATTTCTCCATTAGATATTTTCAGCAGCTCTTCAAGCACAGGCCGGGGTAGTTTTAGCAACCCGAAAGTGGAGATTGGGTAACTGTCCCATTTTGCTCTCAAAGTGCTCCATAGGCTCAATGGTCAGAGCCCATTCATCCTGCAGTTCAGCAAGTGGTCTTGAGGGGACAAAGCCACATGCCCTGAAAAGGGAGGCGAGTTGGCTCTGTGGCATGTTTGTGATTTCCTGAGCTACTATCTTTGGACGGCTGCCACACAGCTCAGGGTTGTCCCTGCGCCCACTCAGGACCTTCCACCCCCTGCTCTTATTGTACTCAGTGAGACCCCAGGGTGGGGGTTTGCCCTCAGTGCACAAACTGCTGGGAGAGGGCACAGTCCCCTGTGACAGCTCCCCAAGGAGGACAACACCAGGGACCTCCAACAGCCAAAGTGCTGGGTCATCACACAGAGATGGAGCAGAGAACACACGTGGAGAAAGGGACCAGGGAGGGGCATCTGATGTCGCAGAGAAAGACAGAGACCACTGCAGGAAGAGGGGGACAGGCTTCTAGGCTGGGGCTGCCCTGACTCCCAGGGGTTTCACTCTTTCTCTCTGAGCCTGTTTGCCTGTCCACAAATGGGGTGTATGACAGAGTCCCTTTGGCTTCCATTCTGTCGTTCAGCTCAAATCCCAGACACATTGGGGAGGTTCCCAGGTCTCCAAGGTGGTAGGAGCTGAGGGTGTTGAGCAGGGGCAGAGGAGGAACAGTTGGGAGGGGAGGGGGCTGCAGGAAGTAGCAAAAGTCTCTCTGGCATCCTTACAGCTCATCCTAGGAGAGGAGACTCGGGCTGTGTTCTGGAGCTGGCTGGCCGGGTAGCATGGGCGGGGAAAAGGGTGCTGGGAGGGGAGCCACAGCAATGTGGCTGGAGGGTGCTCAGACACCCATTACCCAGCCTGGTGCTAAGCTGCCAGTGAGGAGGCATGATCCCCAGGGCTCTTTAGGTGGTGACAGGGCAGGTGCTTGGGAGAATCTGGGTGTTTTTGCTTTCCTAAGTTTTCCCCCAAAAGGGGGTGGTGGAGAGCTAGCATTTACTAAGCACCTTCTCTGCACCAAGCCCTCAAATTTTCCCATTACATACAGGGGTGACCTCATTTCACCTTCATATTTTACGGGAAAGGCCTGAGGTTTAGAGATGTTAGGCATCTTGCTGGAGGTCACACAGCTGAGAAGCAGCATAAGGCGGATTTGAGCCTGCTCTGCGTGGGTCTCAAGCCCTAGCTCTTTTCACATCATCAGTGGCATTTCCTCTGAATTCTCCAGAGCCCTGAGTTCCTCTAAGATCCCTTAGGGTTACCCCAGCAGGTGGGCACTGAGGGTGCCAGGAGGGCTGGCAGTGAGAGCAGCTCCCGTCCTCTGCCAGCTTCTGGGGCGTGTGACCCATGTTTACAAAAGTCTGTGTTTGGTTTAGTGGTCTGCTGTCACCATCTTGAAATTTTGTCATTTTTTAAAGAAGGGGTCCTGCATATTTTCTCTGCACTGTGCCTCACAAGTTACATAGTCCATCCCGCTGATGGGGTTTTCACATAAGGTGTCACTTGAGAAAGGTGTTTGCTGCTAGAGTCTCACCGGTGGTGGCAGCCCCTGCCCTCTCCCTGGTCCCCTCAGCTCTGCTGGACTTGGGGGTGAGGGCCCCTTGGAGGGGCAGGAACTCCGTGGCCAGAGCTTACCCTGTGCCTCCTCTGTCAGTGAGCCATGGTGTGTTTGCACCAGATCTCTACCAAGGGCTGAAGGCCTGCGTCTCCAGCTGGCCCACTGGGGCCTGGATGAGCAGGCAGCCCTGGCAGAGGTCCCCAGGCCTCCTGCTCCGGCCTCCACCTGAGAAGTCCCTCTCCAGGGCCCACTCCTCCAGGCTGGCGGCACTTCCATCCTCCCCGAGTGTAACAGTGGCCCCTTAAAAACACAGAATCCCTCAGAGGGAGCAGAAGAGGAAAGACAAGTTGGCAAAAGCTGTTTTTCTAGGAGGAAGAGATATATTTTTAGTTTCTTATCTACATTTCCCTTTTAAAAATAATATATATGAACCCATTTGAGAAAATCTGACAATCTAGAGAAGCAGAAAATGTTAAAAGCTGTATCAACCATAGTTCTGTTTCTCAAAGATAACCACTGTAAACACTTTGTTGTGTTTTCTTCAAATTTTTTCTATGCACAGATCTTGGGATTTTTCCCCGTTTTATTTACATAATGTCACACATATGAATATTGAATTTGAATCGTAATGTGTTTTTTTTTTTTACTTAAGATTGTAGCACAATTGTTTTCTCATGCTGAAAGTATGCTTTTTGATGGCTGTATGATGCCCCAGTACCTGTGAGCATGCCATCATCCATGCAGCCATCTCCCATCCTTGGCTCTTAAAGTTGTTGCAAATTTTTGTTACTAGAAACACTCATCTCTGCATCTGAAATGTTCATATGAGAGAGCGTCTCCTTGGGACAGGTTTCCAAAAGTAGAATGACTGAAACAAAAGGTAGAAGCACGGTCAAGGCTCCCACTCCGTCCACCCTGCGTCACTGCTCTCCGAGCGGGGTGAACCGCCCTGACGGCCCCGAGGGCTGCACAGCAGGACCCCTGCATTGCGCCTCTCCCACACTGAGTGTGACATTTTGTTGTTCACTTTCCCTAAGTCAGAGAGCCCCACTTTTCCCCAAGGTCACAATGGGAAGCGGCCCTAGAAAGACGAGGTCTGCACTTCCTGTAGTTACGTGGTTGAAGGTGCCGTCCCTTGGGTAGTGGAATGCCCTGTGTAAGCTCCCACTTAGAGTTTATCGCAAAGGAGGCATACTTCTCTTTTTCAATGGAGTTTATAAGCAGAGGTTTCAGTGGACCCATCCCTGCCAATCAAGTACTGAAGGGCAGGTTTGGGGAGATTGGCTGGGCTTTCGGGGGCTGGAAGGCAGGGGACTGTGTTTCCAAGAGGTTGGGACAGAGCAGGCTAGCAGCAGACCCAAGTTGCTGAACCTTCGGAGGCATGGAAGGACAGGGACACGTGGATAAGTGGACAGGCAGCTGAGGGGACGAGACTCGGGAGGGAATGTCATGTGGGGGAAGCACTGGAATGGGGGACTCAGGAGACCTGGTTCCGAGCCAGCTACTGACTCACCTTATGACCTCGGATGGGTCACTTCTGTCACTGGCGGGGCACTTTGGGAGGGAGGCCTCATGGGGGGGAAAGGGCCAAGGGGGATGTGGAGCTGCAATTCACTTACCACAGAGACCTCAGCCAACCCCCCCAAAGCTCCAGAGCTGGGTGGCCCTTCAGACCCTTCAGGCAGCGAGGCACACCACAGCACCCACAACAGCCCCCTCCGACCTTCCAATACACAGGAGTAAGACTAGTCGGGGCCCCATCTCTATAAAGATCTGTGACTCTGATGTTGTCCTGTTGCCTGAGGCCACCTATCTGGCCCTGGATAGGGCAGTGGTGCCAGAGTCATCCACAAAGGCAAGGGTGTCTCTGGGTGGGAGGTCTGAGCCTGGCCCTGACCTCCGTGGGTGGGGCTGGGTGACCAAGGGCTTGTGGGATATCCCACCGAGCAGACCTGTTGGCCATCCTGCTGCCCATGGTCAATTTCTATCAGGAGTTGGTCTCCAGCCACCAGTACAGCCTGCAGATCCTGGCCCACTGCAAGCAGAACAGTGACTTTGACAAGCTGCTGAAGCACTATGAGGCCAAACTGACTGCAAGGAGATAGTTCTGGAGACCTTCCTCACTGACCCCATGCTCCAGCTGGCACCTAGCCCTGTCCTTGAGGGCGCATGGCTGGGGAGCCTGCTGGGGGGCCATGGCAGTGACGGCCCCAGCTGGGAGGAAGCCACAACTGGGGGCACCAGGGGGCCATGGCCAGGAGGCCCCAGGCCCTAACAGTCCCCAGGTCTGGGCTGCCTGGAGAATGAAGTTACAGCCAGCCCCTGACCCAGTGGACCGCAGGCCTGTCCAGCCTCACAGAGCAGGCAGTGTGGGAAGGTGAGGGGGAGCTCCTGGTTCTGAGCCCACCTCCAGGCCCTTCTGCTTGCCGGCTTAGAGCCTCAAGCTCTGGGCTCTTGGCCCAGACAAGACCCTGGAAGAGCCTCCATGTTAGAGTCTGAGATCAGAAGTGCTGTGGGTGTCCGTCCTCAGCCCTGCTCATGGGAGTGCTGGGAGCTGCGAGTACCATTCTCCGTCCACTTGGTGTCTCTCTCTCCCTCTCTCCATTGTTGCTATATCTCTGACTTGTTTCATCACTGTCTCTCTCCTTGCCTTTGTCTCCCTGTCCCTCTGTCCTTCCCCATCCTTGCCTCTGTCCCTGTCCCCCTGCCTCTCCCTGCTGCAGATTCCCAGGCATATTCTGACACTGCACGAGATCCTGGCCCACTTTTCACGAGCACATCGAGCCAACAGCTTGGAGAACGCCAGGGCTAAACTGGGGGTGCTGTCTGGGTGAACTCAGCTCCCAGGTGCCCCCCCTGGTGGACAGGCCAGGGCTGAGGATGCTCCCCAGTGGGAGTTTGCTGAGCCCCAGATGGTAAAATGTCATGTTCAGGTTAGGATCCCAAGGGGTGGGTGTTGGGGGAACCCCAGCCTGTCCCACCTGGAAGCACGGACACGGAGCAATCTGAGGAGTTCATAGCTCAAGCCCAGGGGGCACTTGGTGGGATTGTGTGGGTGGTGTGCTGTCCCTGGCACAGATAGGGTTCGAGGAAGGGCCATGAGCACTCACGTGGGCCCGCCTGCCAGGTGGGGATCCGCCAAGGGACTCACAGGCACTCTGCCAACTTCCTCTGTTCTCCAGTGCCAGTGTGTCACAACCTGTGGTATAGGAGCCCCAGAGGGGGTCCTGGGTGATGGGACTTCAAGTGCCAAAGGCTGCAGTCAACAGCAGGCAGTGACATGGGTGGACAAGCCCATGACTTGTCCAGTGTCAGAGGCCCCAGCCCTCTGGTCAAGGCCCCTCTGCTGCCCCTCTTTCAGTCCCCAAAGCCCAGGGGGAAACTTCCTCTGCCGGGTCAGAAGCAGAGGGATCAGGGAGGAGGCGCCTACAACAGCACAGGCAGCAGTTGACGGTGGCCTGCACCAGGTGGTGGTATGAAGGTGAGCAGGAGGTTCAGATTCTGGGTGTGTTTTGAAGATGGAAACAACAGGATTTTCTGATGCATTAGATGTGGGGAGAGAGAAGATGGGAGTCAAGAGTGATTCGAGAGTTTTTGGTTGAGCAAGCAGAAGGTTGGAGTTGCTGCTCACCAAGATGGGGAAAGGTGCAGGAGGGGCAGGTATGGAGGGGAAGTCTTTCTTGCTTCATTGGAGCTTTACTGGGGGCGTGTTGAACTTGAGATGGACAACAGTGGTGGAGAGGACAAGAAGGGAGGAGGACGTTTGGGTCTGGAGTGTAAGGGAGTGAGCCATTCAGGAGCCATCAGGCCAGAGGTGCTATTTAAAGTCACATGAGTGGTGCGATCACCAGGGGAGTGAGTTTAGGCAGGAACGAGGTGCGTACCAAGAGCTGAGCCCTGGGGTCTGCACCTTATGGAGGCCAAGAGATGATGAGCAGCCTCATACGCAGTGATGGGCTGCCAGAAGCTGCAAGGGAGTGTGGTTCTGCAGCATGTGGGGTACAGTCCCCAGCCCTGCCAACCACTCAGTGCCCTAAATGTCTTTCCGTGTCCAGCAAAAGGCAGCCAGTAGGGCCATGTCTCCCAGCCTGGCAGTGGGAGGACCAGCCTGGACTAGGGCAGAGCACAGGCCCCGGAGTGGAGGTTCATTCAGGGAGCAGATGTAATCAGAGCGTGATTGCAGACTAACAGAAACCATTGTGGGGTGGGGACCCCAGTCCTCTCATACCCCAATGAGCCAAATCCTGCACACTTCCCCAAGGAGAAGACTTGGGGCTCCAGCGAGGCTCCTCATCCCTGTGGGATGCCCTGTCCCGGTGCGGGCAGTTGCGAGGAAGGCACATGGGTGCCAAGGCATTTATCCTAAGATTCTGATCCCCTTTCCCAAAGCCTACTCATCCTTTGTTCCACCTGATCACCTGCATCTGACCTGAACACAACCTTAATGGCACAGAAGTGAGTTTTCCCATTGCCCTGACAACAGCCCTTTCATGCTCCTCTCTCCCCTTGGGGGACTGAGGAAAGCTCCCAGCCAGGCATGAAGCCATCAGATAACCAACCCTCTCTGGCTGTGCTCAGAAACACTCCTCGCCTGGGGCTGGGTCTCTCCTACCTCTGGCCTTTGTCCCGCTTTTTCTCCTGAATCTCATCTGTTGGGCTCACTGTAACCCAGGTCGTCACTTCCAGTTCCCCCGGGAGCCTGTGGCCCTGGGAACTCCTCCCCAGCTGCCTGGACGGTGTGGCTCTCAGTACAAACTCCAGTTGGGGCTGGCAGGAGTCCTGAGCAGCTGCAGCTGGCACTTGTCTAACAGTGAAACTAGTGTTGCTACTCTGGGATCGCCCCCTTGTTTGTAGCAAATACAGCCCTCCTCAGCAAAATCCCCACCCTCGTCAAAAGAAATGGTTCTGCTTACTTTTGCTCACCTCCAAATATGAATCCCTATCCAGGGAACTAGCATATCCTTGAAAGGTGCCTCCCTGTGCCCCGTCCCTTCCAGAAGAGGGCTAGGGCCTGGGCTGCTGAGAAGAGCATTGCTGGGAGAGACAGACTGAGGCTCCTAAAGAAGAGACCCCATCTCCATGTCCCAGTCTGATAACCAGAAAACAACGGATAATAATAGTTTTATAATAACACCTTTGCAACCAGTGATACTAGCAACAGCGATCACGGCCCTTTACTCAAGCGCCTGCCATGTGCTGGGCCTGAGGTCAGTAAGTGAAATGCATTCTCTTCCATCCTCACTCCGACCTTCTACAGGTGAGCAAACTGAGGGTCGGAGGGGCCCAGTAATTTGCTCATCACGCTGAGTTCATTAATTAGAGATGCAGCTCGACCAGTGTCATCTCTCATTGCTGGGAGGGTTAAACTGGACAGTGTCTACTACCACACACATTAACCAGCCCTCTTGGTGATCTGGTCGTGGTTGTAGAATTTGAGGCATCAGCAGACAAATAAGAGGTTTTGTGCTTTTCTTGGAGTAGGTGGGGTAATTTCTCCAGAAGCTCCTCCCCACATGATTACTAACCTCCTAAGACTCCTGAAAACCCACCAAGGCTCTTAGCAAAGTTGGTAACTCACAGGCTTCTTTTCCCACCACTGCTATTTTTTTTTTTTTTTGGTAAGGAAGATCAGCCCTGAGCTAACATCCATGGTAATCCTTTTTTTCTTTTGCTGAGGAAGACCGGCTCTGAGCTATCATCTATTGACAATCCTCCTCCTTTTTTCCCCCAAAGCCCCAGTAGATAGTTGTGTGTCATAGTTGCACATCCTTCTAGTTGCTGTATGTGGGACGCGTCCCCAGCATGGCTGGAGAAGCGGTGCGTTGGTGAGCACCGGGGATCCAAACCCGGGCCACCGGTAGCGGAGCTTGCATACTTAACCGCTAAGCCACGGGGCCGGCCCCACCGCCAATGCTATTTTTAAAAAGCAGTTAAATGGCGCCACCTCCTGGAGGAGGGGTGTTGCGGCAGTCAGAACAGGACAAATAAGAGAGTTGTCCTTCTTTCTAGATTAAGGGGCAAGGTGTGTCTTGCTCCCCCCAAGACATGCTGGAGCCTAATGGAGTCAGTCTTTCCGTGAGCCAGCTGGATTGCCAGGTGCTCCAAAACTAAGTCATTCCAGGGCCCAAACATTAAGAAAGCAACTGTATAAAGTGCATTGGGGGAGGGGTGGAGACATTAAGTGCAAAGGCCTTGAGGAAGGATGGGTGGGTGGAGTTCTATGGATGGAGATAAGCCCAGTAGTGGTGTGGAGATCAGAGTAATGAAGAAAGGTTGTTTCCAGTACTCCTGTCCTCCCAGTTTTGCCATCTCTGTTCCACGTGGTTCAAACTTTTAAATCAGACCTGCTTTCTAGCTATTAATCTCTATTTACATTTCCAACACCTGTCTCCTTGGGCTATCAAAAGGATGATGGGAGATCATGCCCCTAGAGTGCCCTGCAGAGCGGGCATTCAATATGCATGCTCTCTCCCCCTTTGTGAACACAGGATCCACCTGAGAATCCTAGGCTTTCTTCCTAGGTCTGGCCAGAGGCCTGGCATTACCTTCTCGCTGAGAGGTGGGGGCAGCCTGTCTCTGACATTTTCTCTCTCCACAGGATAATGCACAATGAAGTAAATGAAACACAGAGCATCCAGGAAAACATAGCCATGGGGGACATGATTGTCGAAGGCTGTGAGACCCTCCTGGACACCAGCCAGACTTTTGTGAGATGGGGCATGGCACCCTGCCTCCTCTCACCCTCATGGTAGGCCCCAGCAGTGGTGGCACTTGGGGACACCACAAGTTGGTTTGGCTACCATGTGCCAAAATCTGCCAGTGTGATTGCAGAGTATTCCAGGGCTGCTGGAGGAATGTGACAGGTGTATGTGGATGTCAGTATCTGCACACATGGATGCAGATATTACTGGTTTTCACAGTGCCCTTCTCTCCAGATGTACACATGATTCTTCCCAGATGCCCTTGATGTGTCTGTGGATGTCATAGTAAACACTGACATGTCCTTTTGGGGAGAGAGGAGTGGAGGATGGGGACAGATACTGATTGGCCTGGTGAATCACAAGCATGTTCAGCATCCGAGGGGAAGTCATGTGGGTCAGTCCCTCTGTCCCTTTCTCATCATCCTTGGCCCCTTGCGGGAGGCTGTGATCACAACGGTTCTCAGGGGTAGGAGGTTGCCTTCACCCTCAGCCTCCACTCTCCTTGGGAGCTGTGTTTGAGAGGCACAGCTTTGTGAGGGGGCAGCTAGAGGCTGTGACTGAGGGGACTGACTTCCAACTCGGAGACGTTAGAGCCGCAAGGAGTTTGAGGGTCACCTCTTCAGATTCCACTTGCTGTGGGACCCTCAGCTTCTGCTTGCATGCCCCCGAGGTGACCTCCACCTCAGATGGGCCTCCTGAGTTCCTTCTATCCAGCCCTGGGACTCTCTGAGCAGATGAATGGCTCGCCAGCACGTCCTGCGGCCTGCGCAGCTGCCTTTGGCCCCTGCTGCCCTTAGCAAGGGTATCGTCGACTTGGAGTTTTGCCCCAAGCCCCTCTGTGTGGCCCCCTGTGCCTTTTCCCTAGGCCCACCCTGTGATCTGCTGAGCCCAGAGCCAGCCTCCCTGTGTCCTGGTTCCCCCTGAGCTGCATTGGGCCCAAGCTGGAAGAGGCCCAAAGAATGACCTCTCCTGGGGTGGGCAGTGTCACCACAGTCCAGGAATCTGCTCCACTGCCCTGAGCCTAAGCATTTCCTCCCCTCCTGAGGGGCTGGGCTGGACATGAAGTCCAGACAAGGGGGCCCAGCAAGGTGCCAGGCAGTGATGGACGTGGGCAGGAGGCAGGGTGGTGGCCTAGAGCAGGTCTGGGGAGATAGAACGTCAGGGAGGGCTTCCCAAGGAGGCATCACTGGAGTCGAGTCTTGAAGGGTAAGGTGAGCTCACAGGGTGGATGGGGTGAAGGAAGGCCCTTCCAGGCCAAGGAGCAGCACTCAGGAGCCACAGGTAACTTGCCCTGGAACTAGAGTGGGAGCACAGAGGGGAGGCGATGGTAAGGAAGGAGAAGTGATCCCAGTGGTATAGCCGCCATTAATGGCTCATTTGTTGAATGATTCAAGTCCTACGTGATAGGAGTTCAGACAAGACTAATCCAGTCTGTTTCTATCTCTTCTGTGTTTCTCCCAGTACAAACAGTAAGTACAGGAATCTACATATATAAATAATATATGTATATTTTTTGAATAATACAAATCACTAGACTGAATAATATATTGAGTTAAATAATATAAATATATATTTAATGAATATATAATGAATATGTATAAGTATGTTTATATATATTTGAATTAAATAATATAAATATATATATGATTTAAAGGAATATTCAGACATAATAACAGTAATTTACAGAATTGATAAAAGACTCCTACTCTAGATTCAGGCAGCTGAATACATCTGAAGCACAACTAAAAAAAAAAAAAAATCTAGAGCCAGATCCATCCAGGGAAACCAAAGAACACTAAATACAAAAGAAGATATTCGAAGCTCCACAGAGGAACAGAACACTTACAGAGACTTACATTTAGACCTATGATACATTTCTTAACAATGGAAGGCAAAAGAGAGTTGGAATAAATCTTCCAGGTACAGAGAGAAAAGAACTTTCAGTGTATATCCAATCAAACCATACCTCAAGAACTAGGGTGACTTAAAGATATTTTTATGCAAACATTTACTAAGGGTATTACCACCAACAAATGCTCATTAAGGATCTTCTAAAGAATATACTTTAAGGGGGCCAGCCACCTGGTGTAGTGGTTTAAGTTCAGCACGCTCCGTTTCCAAGGCCTGTGTTCGTGGGTTTGGATCCCAAGAGTGGATCTACAACACTCATCAGCCATGCCATGGTGGTGACCCACATACAAAATAGAGGAAGACTGGCACAGATGTTAGCCCAGGGCTAATCTTCCTCAAGGAAAAAAACTTAAAAAGTGAAAAAGAATATACTTTAGGAAGAAAGAAACTGATAGAAGAACTGCTAAGAGGTAAAAATGGATCTTGAGGATAAAAAAGGGTAACATCTGAATAAATCATTGAAAGCATGACTTTACCAAACAATAATAATATTGACAATGTATAACAGATGGAGTTAAAAACTAATGACAAGAGAACTTCTGTTTTAGAGGAGACTAGGACAGGAAAGCACACTTGCTGCAAAACTGGACACAGGCAGATAAATTATAAATATATTTTTAGAGCATCAGACAACTTCAGAATCAACCAACTAAAATTCCAGAAAGAAGAAAAAGTCTTTTATGTGAGCAAGGATATTTATCTTTCTTTCCCCTGGAGGCGTTTTCTGATTCTAGCTGGTTGCCGAGGATCTGGCTTGCTCAGTCAGAGCTTCGGCTAGGGAAAAGAGAAACTAGCCAAACTTGTAGTGATTCTGCAGGACTGGTGTGGCAGAGGAAACCTGAGGGTTTGCAAACACACAACTACTCTTTCTCACAGCACATGTGCTAAGTTTTGGTTCCACACAGGAATCTGAGGAACTAGGCCAAAAGCTTCCACAAAACAAAGTGAAACGTCCAGAAGTGGTGGAAGTGGCCTAAGTCCAACATACTGCTAGTCTGACCTTCAGGGAATTTGCCATATTGTGAAGCGATGTAAGGTAGGAGGCTGCAGAGCTGCGCTGAGATATCTGAAGGATGTAGCTGAATTTTCTGTGGGCTCCCAAACCTGAAGAGAGAGAGATCTACCAGACTTAGAACCAGACCCCTGTGCGGGGGAGAGGAGCACAGCAAACTGGAACGGGGAAAGCGGAAGGGCTGGGTTTACTAAAAGTGAGACCCAGCCCCAACTCTGATCAACATCTGATTGGACTCAGGTGATCCAACCTCACTCTGTTTCTCATCGAAGGACAATAAGGTCATGTGGAGCCTCTCGAGTTACGTTACACAGACCTTCCAAAGACACTGGTGAGAGGATGGAGAAGGCAAGCCACAGACTGGGAGAAGACCTTTGCAAATCACATATCTGACAGGACAGTAAATAACTCTCAAAACTCGGCAATAAGAAAATCCAAGTTTAAAATGGGCACAGATTTGGACACTTCACTAAAGAAGATACACAGATGGCAAATAAGCACATGAAAAGATGCTCAATGTCATTAATCGTGAGAAAAATACACATAAAAACCACATTGAGATACTGCTACGTACCTATTGGAATGACTCGAATTAAAGAGGATGAACGTAAGAAGTGTTAATGAGGATGGAAAGTAACTGGAACACTCCTACATTGCTGGTGGGAACACAAAGTGGTTGGAAAACAGTCCATTATTTATTTATTTATTTATTTATATTTTTGTGAGGAAGATCAACCCTGAGCTAACATCCATGCCAATCCTCCTACTTTTTTTCTTCCCCAAAGCCCCAGTAGATAGTTGTATGTCATAGTTGCTCATCTTTATAGTTGCTGTATGTGGGACGTGGCCTCAGCATGGCCGGAGAAGCGGTGCATCGGTGCAGGCCTGGGATCCGAACCCCGCTCGCCAGTAGCAGAGCGGACGCACTTAGCCGCTAAGCCATGGGGCCGGCCCCTGGACAACAGTTTTAAAGTGGAGTTTGTTATGCTGCTGTAACAAACTAGCACAAATTTCATGGCTTAAAACTACTCAGAAGGTGTGTTTTGTTGATGTCTGTGTGTGTTTAGAGAATTCAAGTCACTGTGGGCTCTGAGTGGTCTGTATGTGTGTCTGAGTTTGTGTGTATGTTCTGAGTATCAGTGTGCATTATCAGGTGTAGTTTACAGTCTGAATGCTGATGGTCATTTGCAAATAGTGTGTGTGTGGGTTTGTTGTCAGCATTTCCATGTGTTCAGATGATGTCTGTCATTGTAGGAATGTGTGGAATAAATATGTTGTTACAGACTAGCATGGGCACCAACACTGTTTGCCTGTTACTAGTTCAACACTCAACATCCCTGAAGAAACATTGAATCCAGACATTCACAGGCCCCATCAGGCCCACAGAGATCCTACTCAGCTGTTTTCTTCCCATCACAGAAATATGAACAGGTAGCCAAGGACCACTTGATATTTGAAGAATTCCTCTAGCATGAAAAATGGAGCAAGAAACACATACACTGAAGTGAGGGACTAAAGGAGCAGCAAGGAAATCCAGAGATCATAGTGAAACTTCAATTGCATATCTAGTAACATCTTCAAAACAATTAGACATGGGCCGGTCCCATGGCCTAGTGGTTAAGTTCAGAGAACTCCACTTCAGCAGCCCACGCTCCGTTCCTGGGAGTAGACCTACACCACTCATCAGTGGCCAGGCTGTAGTGGCAACTCACATGCAAAATAGAGGAAGACTGGCACATATGTTAGCTCAGGGTGAATCCTCAGCAAAGAAAAAAAGAAAAGATAAAACATCCATTAAGTGTATATGTATGTATTGATGTTGCCGCACAATATTGGGGTTCTCTTTCCCAATGCACATTAAAAAAGCCAATTATTCTGGCATCAACTTTTGGGAAAAGAATTGTAGCTTTATTTTGTGAGATTTACCTACAAGGAGACAGGGCTCATGTGTCTGTCTCAGATCTGTCTCCCCAATGCAAGGCTTGGGGCACAATTTATGGGATGAAGGGCAGGGTGGTCTGACATGTGGAGGTAGATGATTGGAAGTAAGGAGAAATGAGGTAATTGATGATCTTCACAAACAAAGTCAAGCTTTGTGGCTCTTCATCTGATGTGTGTTCAGAAATTGGCAGTGTTATGATGATCTGAGGATGGAGCTTTTAGCTCCTTGATATAAAAAATGGCATTTATTGAGCATTTGCGCAGGCCTAGTTGATGGGTTGGTGGTCTCAACTGGCCTTAACTGGACTAGGGGTCTCAGTTCCTGAAAGAAAACTCTTAACTACTCTGTTGATAAAAAGGAGTCAGTTGAACTGGTCCTGGAGCGCCCATGGTTATGTTGGTATATGCATATATATGCATATGCATGAGATTATCTGTATGTGTGTTAAATATAGAGTATACACAAAACCAGACTCTAGTTAAAGTGGTCAGGACAGATTTTAATCAGTAATATACCACTGCAATAGGGAAGAGGGAACAGGATGAACTGAACTCAATTTGATTTGTACAGAAGTGACTGGCCATTTGAAAGGGAGAATGAGGGAGCAGGCAGAGGGGTGAGCAGGGGCTCAGTCGAGTCAGGGAGGGGAAATTTACAGTGTTGGTCAGTGCAGTGTGATCTGGCCAGTTGTGTCTGCTGGTTGGAAATGATCAAAGTTTCACTTCTCTCCTCTCACAGAGTCTGGGACAGACACCCTGTCCTCAGCTCAAGGAATGGCTCTCAGGACCTTGAGAAATGCATTCCTGGGTTATTGGAGACACATATAGAACTGAAAAGGACAAAGCAAATATTCACAGTTGTAAGCACTTTTGGGTAAATGCTCTAAGAAAAGGATGTCAGGGGCCAATGATCGAGTGTTGGCCAGAACAAACAGTCAATTCTTTTGGCTGCCTTGAGCTTTCTCTGGCAGGCACTTTAAGGGGGCAGGGATCATCTTAAGGAAGTGGATTTGAGCTGTTAGAAACTATGTCAGCGTTTAAGTCTTGTAACGTGTGTGGGGGGGGTGAAATGATTTGTGCTGAGAGGCCATAGTTATAATTGGCCAAGATTGAGACCTAGTCAAGAAGAGGGCTCAATGGAGCCTGGCTTGAGTTTGGTCAAGTACAGGATCATATATAGAAATAAGATAGGAACATTTTTTGAATAATATAAATCATTATATTGAACAATATGTTGAATTAAATAATATATATTTAATGAATATATATTGAATGTGTATAAATAAGTATGTGTGTATATATTTGAATTAAATCATATAAATATATAGAAGAGAGTGACATCAGCATCATGGCAGAGTGAGCTTCCCCTATTGAACTCTCCTCCTCTAAGACACAAGAAAAAGGACATTCATATTCCAACAGAAGCTATTCACAAATAATATAAATATATATATGATTTAAAGGAATATTCAGACATAATAACAGAAGATTCCAGGGCCAGCCCCATGGCTTAGCGGTCAGGTGCACGCGCTCTGCTGCTGATGGGCCAGGTTTGGATCCTGGGCACGCACCAATGCACCCCTTCTCTGGCCATGCTGAGGCAGCGTCCCACATACAGCAACTAGAAGGATGTGCAACTATGAAGTACAACTATCTACTGGGGCTTTGGGGGAAACAAAAAAAGGAGGAGGATTGGCAATAGATGTTAGCTCAGAGTCAGTCTTCCTCAGCAAAAAGAGGAAGATTAGCATGGATGTTAGCTCAGGGCTGATTTTCCTCACACACACACAAAAAGAATTTTCCAGAATTGATAAAAGACTTCTATTCTAGATTCAGGCAGCTGAACACATCTCAAGCACAATTAAAACAAAAAAATCTAGAGTCAGATCCATCCAGGGAAACCAAAGAACACCAAATACAAAAGAAGATATTCAAAGCCCCACAGAGGGACAGAACACTTACAGAGACTTACATTTAGACCTATGATACATTTCTTAACAATGGAAGGCAAGAGAGAGTTGGATTAAATCTTCAAGGTACAGAGAGAAAATAACCTTCAGTGTATACCCAATCAAACCATATCTCAAGAACTGGGATGAATTAAAGATTTTTTTTTTTTTTTTTTGTGAGGAGATCAGCCCTGAGCTAACATCCGCCAATCCTCCTCCTTTTTTGCTGAGGAAGACGGCCCTGGGCTAACATCGGTGCCTATCTTCCTCCACTTTATATGGGACGCCGCCACAGCATGGCTTACCAAGCAGTGTGTCGGTGCGCGCCCGGGATCCGAACCAGCGAACCCTGGGCCGCCGCAGTGGAGCGCGCGCACTTAACCGCTTGCGCCACCGGGCCGGCCCCTAAAGATATTTTTATACAAACATTTACTAAGAGTATTACCACCAACAAATGCTCATTAAGGAACTTCTAATGAATGTACTTTAAGGGGGCCAGCCACCCAGTGTAGAGGTTTAAGTTCAGCACGCTCTGCTTCCAAGGCCTGGGTTCATGGGTTCAGAGCCTAGGCGTGGACCTACACCACACATCAGCCATGCCACGGTGGTGACACGCATCAAAATAGAGGAAGATTGGCACACATGTTAGCACAGAGCTAATATTACTCAAGGAAAAAAAATAAAAAGTAAAATGAATGTACTTTAACAAAAAATTGATAGAAGAAATGCTAAGATGTAAAAATGGATCATCAGGATAAAAAAGGGTAAACATCTGAATAAATCATTGAAAGCATGACTTTACCAAACAATAATAATATTGACAATGTATAACTGATGGAGGTAAAAACTAATGACAAGGGAACTTCTGTTTTAGAGGAGACTAAGACAGGAAAGCACACTTGCTGCAAAACTGGACACAGCCAGATAAATTATAGATATATTTTTAGAGCATCAGAGAGCTTCAGAACCAACCAACTAAAATTCCAGAAAGAAGAAAAACACTTTTATGTGAGCAAGGATTTTTATCTTTCTTTCTCCTGCAGGCGTTTTCTGATTCAGGGTGCTTGCCGAGGATCTGGATTACTCAGCCCGAGTCTCGGCTAGGGAAAAGAGAAACTAGCCAAACTTGTAGTGATTCTGCAGTACTGGTGTGGCAGAGGAAACCTGAGGGCTTTCAGACACACAAACTGCTCTTCCTCACAGCACCTGTGCTAAGTTTTGGTACAACACAGGAATCTGGGGAACTAGGCCAAAAGCTTCCACGAAGCAAAGTGAAACCTCCAGCAGTGGTGGAAGTGGCCGAAGCCAAACATACTATTAGTCTGACCTTCAGGGAATGTGCCATATTGTGAAGCGATGTAAGGTAGGAGGTTGGAGAACTGCGCTGAGATGTCTGAAGGGCATAGCTGAATTTTCTGTGGGCTCCCAAACCAGAGGAGACAGAGATCTACCAGACTTAGAACCAGAGGGAGAGGAGCACAGCAAACAGGAACAGGGGAAAGCGGAAGGGCTGGGTTTACTAAAAGTGAGACCCGGCCCCAACTCTGATCAACGTCTGATTGGACTCAGGTGCTCCAACCTCACTCTGTTTCCCAAGGAAGGAAGACAAGTTCATGTGGAGCCTCTCGAGTTACATTACACAGACCTTCCAAAGACACTGGTGAGAGGATGGAGAAGGCACGCCACAGACTGGAAGAAGACTTTTGCCAATCACATATCTGACAGGACTATAAAGAACTCTCAAAACCAGCAATAAGAAAATCCAAGTTTAAAATGGGCACAGATTTGGAGACTTCACTAAAGACGATACGCAGATGGCAAATAAGCACATGAAAAGATGCTCAATGTCATTAATCATGAGAAAAATGCACATAAAAACCACATTGACATACTGCTACGTACCTATTAGAATGACTAGAATTAAAGAGGTTGACCATACCAAGTGTTAATGAGGATGGAAAGTAACTGGAACACTCCTACATTGCTGGTGGGAACACAAAGTGGTTCAGCCTCTTTGGAAAACAGTTTTAAAGTGGAGTTTGTTATGCTGCTGTAACCAATTAGCACAAATTTCATGGCTTAAAAACAACTCAGATTTATTGTTTTACAGTTCTGTAGGTTAACAGTCTGACACGGGTCTCCTTGGACTATAATCAAGGTGTTGGCAGAGCTGGGTTCTTTTTGGGGGACTCTAAAGGTTAATCCATTTCCTAGCCTTTTCAAGCTTCTAGAGACAACCACATTCCTTAGGCTGTGGCCCCCCTCCTCCACCCTCAAAACCAGAAACTCTGCATCTCTCTGGCCCTGCTTCCCTTGTTGCATCTTTTTCTACTCTGCTGCTTCTCTTTCCCTTTTAAGGGCCTTTGTGATGCACTCGGCCCACCTAGATAATCCAGGATAATCGCCCTATTTTGAAGTCAGTTGATTAGCAACCTTACTTCCATCTGCAAATTTAATTCACCTTTGCCAAGTAAACTAATATATTCCTATGTTCCAGGGATTAAGACACATTTGTGGGCCATGACTTTGCTACACAAACAGTTTTTAAAATAAAGTTAAACATACACATACCATGTGACCCAGCAATTCCACTTTTAAGTGCTTACCCAAGAGAAGACTTATGTTCACACAAAAACTTGTTTGCAAAGATTTATAGCAGCTTTATTCATAGTCAAAAAAGACAAAACTGAAAATAACTCAAATGTCCTTCAACTGGTGGATGGATAAACTGTGGTACATTCATACAATGGATACTACATTCAGCAATAAAACAGAAGGAAGTGCTGATACAGGCAACAACATGGATGAACACTAAAATGAATGTATTGTGCTAAATGAAAGAATCCAGACTCAAAAGGCCAAATGCTGTAGAATTACATTTATATGATATTCTAGAAAGGACAAACCATAGGGAAAGACAGCAGATCGTTAGTCTCCAGGGGTTAAGGGTGGGGGAAGAGTTGACTACAAAAGAGCAGCTGAAGGGAGTTCTGGGTGCTGGAACTGTTCTGTATATTGAATGTGGTAGTGGCACAGCTCTCTGCATTTGTCAAAACAGTTGTAACAAGAGGAAAACAAATACATCATTGCTCACCCATCAGATTGGCAAACCTTTAAAAATCTGACAATGCCAATCTGACAATTCCCAGGGCAAGGATGACCCATACACTGTTGGTGGGAACGGAAATTGTTAAAACTTCAGAGGATGATTTGGCTGCAGCTCATCAAGTTGCCGATGCACATCAGCCTTTGGCCCAGCAATCCACTCACAGGCAGGTGTCCATTCTAGGGAATCCATGTGTGCTCAAGGAGACACACATAAGGATAGTCATTAGACATGGTAGGAGAATGAATTAATTGTAATTAGTAGTTATTTTAAAAAGAAAGGAAAAAATACATATGGGAAAGAATCAACCCTGCTGGCTACATATATGATCTGAGAAGGCAACTCATTAGTTTGTCTCCTTAATAGTATGTATACAGCACAGAGAGCACTGTACTAAGAATCTGGAGACAAGCATCCGAGCATTTACTTCCAACTCTGTCACTAAGTAGCAGTCAGACTATGGATGACTTAACTCAAGAAACCTCACTTTCCATTTCCTGGAAAATGAAGAGTTTAGGCTCTACAACCACTAAAATTATTTCCATCTCCACGATTCTATGATTCAATAAGCCAACTATCAAAAATTATATTCCAAAGTACCTATGTTGAGAAACTGTTCTTCCCAGATACCCTGAAATCAGAAACTATCAGAGAAATAGGACTTCTTAGTATGTTGATACATAAAATGGTCCAAATTTCTTGGTGTGTCTATGACCAGCTTTTTAATCAAGATCGTAACTCAGCAAGAGCATATGAGCAGCTAAACCCACCACATTGACTTGGGTCACCCTCAGCTAAAACTAATATGTCTTCTCCTATTTTAAAATTCCAAAACAAGTTCCCCATACTACTGAGTCCATCTTGTCAAGTTCAGGTCTGTCTAGCCAAAAGTCATTCATGTATATGATAAGATTTACTTGATTTTTTAACAAAGATAAAATGATGAATGGCTTTTTGTGTTTTGCCTGTTTCATCTATAAAGCTCTTACATTACAATTTAATAGCTTCAGCCTGCTACAATAATTTAAAGAGCCTTTTGAAACTTGTAATATGCCACGTCCAACATGATCTAGTAAAAAAACCAGTAGTTCAGAATCCAAAAAGCTTAGTTAAAAATTTCAGTACCACCAATACTTACACTTCAAAGACACCAATAACAAGTTATTTGTTCCTACTGCAGAATTTAATAGGTTATTAACTTCTGTAATCATCCAAAAGCATAATTAGGATGTTATCATTAAAATGTATATTTTTAATCAGAAATATTAAAACTAATGATTAAACTATTAAATTAAATAATTAACTAAATATTAAAACTAATGGCAACTAACGATCTGTTGTCTTTCTTTATGGTTTATCTTTTCTAGAATATCATATAAATGAAATCCTACTGTATTTGGCCTTTTGACCTTTCACCATGTCAGTCAAATCAAAATTTCAAAATTCTTGTTCTATGGGCTTTCCAAATCTAAATTCTTACGATTCTAAATGAGTACGGAGACAAAACACACACTACATACTACTTCTAAAAACCTCCTCCTTATCCGATTTTAATTTTAGCACCAACTGCCAAGAAAAACCTTTCCACTGAAACCTAAATTCCATACACATTATGTCAATCATCAATTGATCAGTCATCAATCTATCTTAACCAAAGGTGAGTTATTATTAGGAAGTTACATAATTTTCACCAAGGATTGTTTGAAGCTCCTTTCATTAAATGCAGTTTACAACAATTCACAGGCTTCAAAGTTCCCCTTGCAAATATAGAGTCAATTATCAGAAACCATTAATGGGATTAGGCTTTTCTATAAAGGTGGTCCCAAGGAAGTAGGAACGCTTATTTGTTTAAAGAACGCAGTGAGGAGCCCAATAGCCTGCGCGGAGTCAGGCAGAGGAGCGCTGACCACGGGCGTCTTCTGAAGGAAAGTGTTCACCCCGGGATGTCGCGACCTGGCCTAGACGGGGTCCTGGGGGAGCGCGAACTCAAGGGCGCACACAGAGGGCAGGCGACTCCCTGCCGCCCCCTGCACCTCTGCTGGGTGGGCAGGAGACCCTGCCGAGGTGGGGCCCTGCCAAGGCAAAGGGGCCCGCCGGCCAGGCGACGCTCCTCTGCTCCTCCAAGGGACAGAGGTTTGGCTCCCCCGCCTGAGGCAGCCCGCCAGCAGCCCCGGCCCCCGGCCCCATCCGCCGACCCCCCCCCCCACCGCGCTCCCGCCATCAGCGGCGGAGATCTCCTCGCGGAGCCCGCCGCCCACCGCCCACCGCCCACCGCCTGCCTCGGCGCCGCCTCCTGCCCAGCGCTCCTCCACACTGCAGAAAGGAGAGCTCCACAGCGCTGAAAATCCTGGAGGAAGGATCCAGAAACTGCCAATCCCCACACACAAACCAGCGCAGCCGCCACCTCCGCACCAGGGACCCTGCCTCCAGTGCACGCGTCACGCAGCTCTCCAGCTCCTTGCCCCTCTGCCGCTCTGAGCGCCGGTTCTGCGCATGCGCGGGCCTCTGAGGCTACAATGAGAACGGCTGGGGGGGGGTACAGCCTGGGCATGGGCGCGTGGTTACCGAGGTGTCCATGAGCCGCGAGCAGGAGCTGGCTGGCGCTTTGCAGCCCTTGACTCTGCTCTCCCTGGATGACCGTCAGCTCCTGGAGAAGATCTGCCTTCCCTTGAGGCGGCTCCTCCTGTCCTGAGAAGTGCGTCACATGATCTAACATTTGTTTAAAAAAGAATGATGACATCCTTAACACCTGAAGTGTGTCGTGTCCCCAGAAGAATTCTCTGCTTCCCCAGAAGACTAGACAGCGAGCAGCTGGGACCGAGTTCTGACCCAGGAAGGAAAGACGCTGAGTGCGAAGCCGTCTCCCCTCCGCCAACTCCTCACCCTGATCTGTGGCCTTGATGGGGTGACGGCGCTGGGGACTTGTGCAGGTGACAGTGCTCAAGTGTTTGCCCACGGTATTACATTTCTTATGGTTTAGTGGTTAAAAGAGGAGGCAAGCTGTCAGTTTTTTAGACAATTTCACTTGCAGAAATGTCTTTGGACAAAGAAGTTTGTTTTCTTCTGATTTTTATAATCAATAACAATAATTAAAATACTTATTTTCTTGATCTCATTGGCATGCTAAAACAAACAAGTCACTTGGTTTTCACCAAATTGTCCACATTTTCATTAAAACTTTGGAAGTATTGCTGTTTGAGGTAAAGAAAGCATCTGGGAAGAACAATTACCCTTAGTTGATATCTTCCCAGATAAACGTACAAACACAGAGCTATGAGCCGTTTCGACGGGCCTGGCAAATCCAGTTTGAGTTCTAGAATGGATCATCCAAAGTAAGGTTAAATTAGTAATTTTCTGAGGAGTTTGCAAGTAAATCATCATGTTGACTTCATCAAATAGGTCTGGTGATTTAAATGAAGTTTGAGTTTAATGATAAAAGTTTTCAAGAGACTGAGAAATATTAAGTACACGTACTTAAAAACGTGTAAATTAAAGTAAAGCCTGGTATTATCCTCTTTAAAACAGAGTCACAGTAGCACTATTGTCAAGGTATGACAAGGAATAGAAATGTTTTATAGAGTCAATTCTTCACTTCTAAAGGACTTAATGTGACATTCTAGAAATCTCCATAGTCTTTCAGTCATCTACATTTAAATTGCTCAATTTATATTTTAAAGACTAATGAATCTGAGGGCTAAATATTCAAGGTCATTGTTTAATTGTTTTTCATTGTTGCAAAGTACATGGGTATAAAGTGTGGCTGAAATCCATGGTCTTGGAGAAGAAAAATGTACAGAACTTATTTATCACTCTCACAGTGTGTCCTGACTTAATCCTACAAATGTTCCAAGAATAAAGCCTCAGTGAATTCCATTCTGTTCTTAGATATGAAATTTCATTCATAATGAATGTTCTCAAATTAGGCTCCAGCTAGTAATTATGTTCCTGATGCAAATAGGCAATAAAAAAGAATCCGTATTTGATTAAATTGGGCTCAAGAGGACCACTTAGAACCAAAATTTGTTTTTTGCTTTGTTTTTCTTTATCGATGTCTTTCTTTCTCCTCAGTGGATTTGGCAGATAAATGACACAGAAAGCTGAGAGACTGGAGGGCAGGGTCTTGAAGAATATGGGGTTTCCTCATCTTCAAGATCTTTTTATCTTTCAAATTCTATGATTTTTGCTATTTATATAGGGATTCATTTTTTTCCCATTATTTCTAATAGTGATCATAATAGTGAAACTAACAAAACTTAGCACCTGTGGAACATTTTTCATCGTAAAAATTTACGTTATTCTGACAACTTAATATTTTAAAAAGCCATTAACAGCTAATCTGATGCTCAGAGGATTTTTAGGGTAGTGAGACTGTTCTGTACATAATGGTGGCTACATGTCACTATATGTGTGTCAAAACCCATGGAACTGTACAGCACAAAGAGTGACCCTCAAACTAGGCTCTGTAGTTCATAACAATGTATCAATATTGTTCATTCATTATAACAAATGTATCACACTAATGCAAGGTGTTAATAATAGGGGAGATGGGGCTTGGAGGAGAGGAGAGGGGCAGTGCGGTGGGTGTATGGAACGCTATGTACTCTCTGTTCAATTATCTGTAAATCTAAAACTGTACTTTTAAGAATCAAATTTTTTAAAGTTTTTTTGAAAGGCACTGAAAGGTAATTTAACAGTGTAAGGCATCTATTTTGTGCAGAAGGGCAAGGAAAGAAGAAGGTGAAATGATTTAAACAGTTCACCTTGGAAAGTTTGAATTGTGGTGTGTTTCTGAAGCCTTAGACAAGGGCAGGACATAGACTTTGAGACAGGAATGAAATAAAGGAGAAGGAAGATATCAGCGTGATCAGACCTGATCAATTAATATTTAGGACAAATTACTATATTGGGTGGATTTGTTTTTATTTTCTTTGCTTTTTAGAAACCTTACACCTTTCTATGATAGCCACACGTGCACAGTATCAACAGGTGTGTTTCCTACCGAGCGGCACCTGCTTCTCTCCCTCTGCATCTTCTATTCCTTTACCCCGCCTCTCACTACCTCTGACTGATGGTCGCTGTTTCTATCTCCCTTCCTCACTCTCCCTCTCTCCTTTTTTTTTTTTTTTTCCTCTTTGTGCTTTCTCCTCTAACACATCAGACTAACCATAACCTTCCTGGTCATTGTTTAGTTCCACTGAAAGAAGTCAGTGGTTTCCATCAAGAAATGATAGATCAGTGTTCTGGGAAAATTTTCTCTATTTCAGCTACTTCTCCACCCTCAATCTGAAGCAGGAAAATTTCTTGAACGTTTAACCAATTTTTTATATTTTTTTCTTTTTTGAATCCAAATTTCAGAGATCCTGGTTGTATTGGAAAAATTCCTGAAGAAGGCTGCCTGGAGTTGAGCGGATAGTTCTTCCTATAAAAAGAACCATAAAAAAGAATACTTATTTTGTCCATGGGGCCTCAGGAGAAGCCCTCGTGAGAGAGGAATCCTTGCTAACCCTATGTTGTACCTAGGACTGGCTTCTCCTAAGACAGTGGTTCTCGAACTCCAGTGTGCATTAGAACTGTGTGGAGGTCCCCTACAACACAGAATGCTGAGCCCATCCCAGAGTTTGTGATCCAGTAGGATGGCGGACCCGAGAATTTACGTCTCTGACCATTTCCTAGGTGATGCTCCTGAACCAGCTACACATTGAGAACCACCGGCTTAGAAACCTTAGGTTTCAAAGGATGCTTTCCTTGAGCAGACAGCCAAAACTATCAAAATCTTAATCAAGATTCACCAACAACTTCAATGTGTTGGCATTTGGATCTAGAGGCTCCTGAATTGTAAGAGACTAAAGCAAAGATTACGCTAAGTTCAAGGTTTGTGACTCTCCTAAGTGTCGCCCAATTCCTTTGCTTACTTCCCTTGTCCCCTACCTGTCTAGAAAAGAATATTAAAAACAAAGCCAGCTTTGATTATTTAACCTTCAGTCAATTAAGACATTTTTGAGTAAGATTTTTTTTGACAGAATAGCCAACTTTCTTTTATCTACACTATTGGAAACAAATTATTAGTGATAACAATGGTTATTTACTGAGGACCTAATATGTCTCAAGCCCTTTACATACTTTTATTCCTCTGCTTCTCAGAACCCTATGGCATCCCATGTGTGTTCACTGTTTCTCCACCACTCCTCTAATGAACCCCCCAGACCACACTCATATTTGACTTCACCATGCCTTCTCTCATTTCATTTAGCAGTAGATTAAAATTACAGAAGAAACTTGAAGGGGTCGTGAACCCCAGCAGGAGAAGGTCTAAAGTCTATCCAGGACAAATGGCTTAATGTTTGTTTCTGAGAAGTTTCCAGGGACAAAAACTCCACAACCTCCAGAAACTAGTTCTGTTG
The DNA here is from genome assembly GCF_020826845.1 of Diceros bicornis minor. Classification (NCBI taxonomy): domain Eukaryota; kingdom Metazoa; phylum Chordata; class Mammalia; order Perissodactyla; family Rhinocerotidae; genus Diceros; species Diceros bicornis. The sequence goes on along the minus strand of NC_080768.1, from coordinate 42,180,959 downwards.
AATATTAATATCTCTAATCAATGATATACATTAATTAATTGGTTTTTTATTGATTGGTTGATTGTCTGCTATATTACTTTGCCATATGATAAAATTTTTCTTCATGTTATTTAAATAATTTTCACTTTATATCCACTTTTTAAAGTTAGCCTTCTCTGGACTTCCTCATACATTGAAGATGGTAATTGTCACCTATTAACCTTTTCCTCTTCTGTTTAGATAACCTCAGTTTCTTTACTGTATTAAAAATATTTATTAAGTGTTGTGCTTTTTTTCTCCAGTTCTTCTCTAGGTTCAATTTATTGGGTAGTATAGTGGAAAGGTGACTTCAGAGGTCCTGTGTGGTAAAGAATCATCTTTGTACTGTACTCAATGTGAATAAAATCTATACTACTTTTGTGTTCAGTCTAATCTGGAATCTGAACCTTTCCTTCCTCCCTCCCTCTACTGTCTGGAATAGTTAATGATCCCAGACCTAGAGTTTTGCTTGTGGAAAGTGTTTGTTGTTCTTGTTGGTTAGTTGGCTTGACGTTCTAACAATTCAATTTATTTAGTAGATATGTCAGTTTTCCTATTTTATGTTTTTTTGTGTGTCAGTTTCAGTATATGGGTTTTTTATAAAGTGAATTTTGACCTTTGCTGTCTAATTCGTAGTGCTAAGTATTTCACAAAATGGTGTATCTCATTAAGATCTAAGCACTCTGTAGACAATACTTCTTATTTGATTTCTGATACTGGTCATTTGTGTTTCACTTCTTTTTCTTTTCCTTAATCAGTGTTGCTAGTGGTTTATTAACATTATTAATATTTTAAAAATAACTACTTTTAGCCTGATTTATTTCTTTAGTATTTTTCTATTTCATTGATTCTTGTCTTTATTATTGTTTCCTATCTGTATTTTTTCCAGTGTTATTCTCTTTTAATTCTTGGGACAGAAGCTGAGATTGTGGATTTCCTGTCTTTCTTCCATACTCATACATTCATTTAAGGCTACACACAGATGTAGCTCGCATCTTTTGTTTTCCCTAGTGTATTACTAAACTCTGTGCTGCAAGCCATGTCTGCCCCATAACGTCTCCAGCCCATGGTCTGCAACCATGCCAGCCTTTGTGTGTCTCCGTCCCTCTACCTGAAGCTCATATCTTGTGTCGAATGTCACCATCTCATATGACTGCAGCCCATGTCTGCCCTTTTGTGTTGTCAAGATTTTCTCTCCCCTCTGTCCATACCACCTCTCAAAATTCTCCATTCCTTGTTCCTGTAGCCCTTGCCAACCCATATGAGTTTCCATCCCCTCTCTCTAAAACCCATGTCAGACAACTAATGTAATTCTCTCATGTACCTGCAGCGCACACATTTCCTCGAGTGTTTCTATCTCCTGTGCCCACATTTTATACCAGACCTCACATGTCTCTCTCACTCCATGTGTCTGCATCCCTTTCCACCCCTGAGTGTGCCTGTCCGCTGTGCTTCAGCCCATGCCAGCTCGTGTTTGTCTACATTCTCTGTGCCTCCAGCCTATCTAGACAACCAGTGTTTTCATCTACTGTTCCTCTAGCCCTTGTCTGAACTCGTGTGTTTCCTTACTCTGTGCCTGTAGCCCATGTGTGCCTCAAGTGTCTTCACTCAGTGTCCCACGCTTGGGTGTCATTCACTTGTTAAAGGACATATTGGTTCCTTCTAGGTTTTGGCCACTGTGAATAAAGCTGCTTTTTAGATGTTCTTAGGGTTCTGTGTGTGGATGTATATTTTCACAGTAGTTGGAGAAATACACTGGTGCACAATTGGTGCACCATATAGTGACACTATATTTAGCTTCACAAGAATTAGCAAGATGTCTTCTTAAGAGGTTGTATTGTGTGTATTCCCATCAGCAGTGAATGAGATTTCTTATTGTCCTAACCCCTCACCAGTAATTGGTATTGTCAGTTTTTGTTTTTTAGCTATTCTACTAGAAGAGTAGAATATCTCATTGGTGTTTTAATTTGCTTTTTCTTAATGCACAATAGATTTTATTTTCCAATAATTCCTTGTTGTTCAGCAATTTTTATTTGCTTATTTGCCATGTATATATATATTTTTGGTAACTTGTCTATTCACATTTTGGTCTATTTATTTTAATTTCGGGAGTTTGTTTTCTTGTTGCAGCATTTGATTGGTTCTTTGAATATTTTGCATACAGGTCTTTCTGCAGATATGTGTTTTACAAATGTATTATCCTAGTCAGGAGTTTGTATTTCCACTCTGTGAATGCCGCCTTTCCCAGATTGGACAGTTTAAATTTAACCAAGTCCACATGATCAATTATTTTCCTCATGGATTGTGCTTTTTGTGTTGTATATGAAAACTAATCATCAAACTGTATATCATGAAGATTTTCTCCTGTTTCCCAGTATGATTTTTACAGTTTTACATTTTATATTTAAGTTGATGTGTGATTTTGAGAAAATATATGTCTAAGGTGCAAAGTTGGTGTCTTGGTTCATTTATTTCCATAGGGTCGTCCTTTTTTATCATCACCATGGTTGATGATGACTAAAGACCTAAAAGACTATTATTTTTTATGTTGGAGTGCATTTATTGTCTTGACCAAGATCAAGTTGTCTGTATTTGCAGAGGTCTGTGTGTGGACTTTCCGTGCTTTTTCATTTACCTCTATGTCTATTCATTTTATTTTTTATTTATTTTTTAATTTTTATTTGTTTATTTTTCCCCCAAAGCCCCAGTAGATAGTTGTATGTCACAGCTGCACATCCTTCCAGCTGCTGCACGTGGGACGCCGCCCCAGCATGGCCAGAGAAGCAGTGCTTCGGTGCACGCCTGGGATCCGAACCCGGGCCGCCAGCAGCGGAGCGCGCGTACCCAACTGCCAAGCCATGGGGCCAGCCCCATTCATTTTAAAATATCACAGTTTGGATCCCGGGCGTGCACCGATGCATGGCTTCTCCGGCCATGCTGAGGCTGAATCCCACATACAGCAACTAGAAGGATGTGCAGCTATGACATTCAACTATCTACTGGTTCTTTGGGGGAAAACAATAAATAAATAAAATTATAAAAAAAAATCACGGTCTCTTGATTATTGTAGTATTTAAAAATATCACAGTCTCTTGACTTTGTAATTAATCTTGACATTGAGAAGTGTGAGTTCATCAATTTGTTCTTCATCAGGGTTGTCTAGACCACTCAAGGTTTCAAATGAGTTCTTCAATATCTACAAAATAGCTTGGTGAGATTTTTATTGGAATTGCACTGGATCTTTAGATCAATTTAAGATGAATTGACATCTTAATAATATTGTGACTTTTGATCATGAGCAAGGAATATATCTCAATCGATTTATTTTTCCTTTATTGTTTTTAAGAGTGTCTCATATTTTTTTCCACAGATATCTGTAAATATTTTATTGGATTTACACTTGAGGATTTCTTTGTGTATGTGTGTGTGTTGTTAACGGTATTGTTTCATATTCCAATTATTTGTTGGTATATAGAAAATCAACTGAATTTTGTATCTGAATTTGAACTTCTCTTCATGATATCTCTATAAATTCCCATCTGGGCACAGAACAGGGGGCTCCGTTTCTGTTTGAACATCCCAAATCATAACATTGAATAATCTGAACACTGAATTTCAGCCATTCACCAGAACTGCCAAGGCACACAACCACCACTAACACTGCAGTTACAAGCCTTTTCTGAGAGGCATGCCCTCGGATTCATTAAAGAACGCCCATTTTCCACTCAGCCTGGTAGTGGCAGTTTGGCAGGAAGACTGCAGAGCCCTTACAGGCTTGGTCCTAGAGCTGAGCCAAACTCTCCCTGTCTTCCATTCCTAAAATGGAGACTGACCTGAACCTCCCTCGGCTCTAGGAATTAAGGCTCTCTCACACATAACTTCCCAGACACACTGCAGTTACAAGCCTTTTCTGAGAGTCATTCCCTCGGACTCACTAAAGAAAGCCAGTTCTCAACTCGGCCCGCCAGTGGCAGTTTGGCAAGAAACTGCAGAGCCCTTAGAGTCTTGTCCCTAGAGCTGAGCCAAACTATCTCTGTCTTCCATTTCTGGATCTGAGACCGTGCAGAACCTCTCTCAGCTCTAGGAATTAAGACTGTCTCACACATAAATTCCAAGACACACTGCAGTTAAAAGCCTTTTCTGAGAGGCATTCCCTTGGATTCACTAAAGAAAATCGGTACTTGACTCGGCCTGCCAGTGGCAATTTGGTGAGAAACTGCAGAGCCAGATTGTATGTATAACTGAGATCAAATGGTATTTGTCTTTCTCTGTCTCAGTTATATCACTTACTATAATGACCTCAAGGTCCATCCATGACATTGCAAATGGCAAGATTTTTTCATTTTTATGGCTGAATAATATTCCATTGTAAGTATATACCCCATTTTCTTTCCTTTTTTTTTGTGAGGAAGATCAGCCCTGAGCTAACATGTGCCAATCCTCCTCTTTTTGCTGAGGAAGACTGGCCCTGTGCTAACATCTGTGCCCACCTTCCTCCGCTTTATATGGGACTGCAACACAACATGACCTGAGAAGCGGTGAGGCAGTGCGCACCAGGGATCTGAACCCCGGGCTGCCACAGCAGAGCACACACACTTAACCACTATGCCACCAGGCCAGCCCATACCACGTTTTCTTTATCCATTCATCTATTGATGGACATTTAGGTTGTTTCCATATCTTAGCTATTATAAATAATTCTGTAATAATCACAGGGGTGCATATATCTTTTCAAGTTAGTGTTTTCATTTTCTTCGGATAAATACAGTGAAGTGTATCTATTTTTAATTTTTTCAGGAACCTCCACTGTCTTTTCCATAGTGGCTGCACCAGTTTAAATCCCCATGAACAGCACACAAGGGTTTCCTTTTCTTCACATCCTTGCCAACACTTATTATCTCTTGTCACTTTGATGATCACCACCCTTACAGGTGTGAGGTGATAGCTCTTTGTGCTTTGGGTTTGCATTTCCCTGATGATTAGTGACATTGAGCTCCTTATAATGTACGTGTTGGCCATTTAGATGTCTTCTTGGGACAAATGTCTACTTAGTCCTTTGCCCATTTTTCAATTGGATTGCTTTTTTGTTATTGGGTTGTATGAGTTCTTTATAAATTTTTTTATGGGTTGTATAAATTTTTTATAAAATTTAGATATTTAACTCTTTATCTGATACATGGTTTGTAAAACTTTTCTCCCAGCCTTTTGATTTTGTTGGTTGTTTCTTTTGCTGGGCAGAAGCTTTTAAGTTTGATGTAGTCCCATTTGCTGATGTTTTCTTTTGCTGTTTGCAGTTTTGGTGGGGTATCCACAAAATCATTGCCAAGACCAATGTGGAGGAGCCTCTTCCCTATGTTTTCTTCTAGCAGTTTTACAGCTTCAGGTCTGGGAATGCCCAAAAGGCCGGGAGGAGCAATGTCCCTTTTTTTCGGAGCTGAACAGATTCAGTCTCTCATTTCTCTATCAAGCAATTTTGTTCAGACCTTATAAACACAATTCTTCCCAATTTTAAGCCAAATTAAAAAGGTCAGCCTCCCCCATTCACTCCAAAAGTGCCCCCTAGCCTCCCCTGGTCAAGGAAATTCCCCCTGGGTTTCTCGTTCCTAGGAATTCCGCCCTAGGTTCCTCTGACCTAGGGAATGTACCAGTACCCCCTTAAGACACCTAGCCTTAAGCCTTGAAAACAGCTCAAATAAACTCTGAACTGTTGACTTACAATAAGGAGGTCCAGGTTTCAGGAGAACTCATTGGGGTCACCTGAAGAATGCAGTGATCTGGAGGGCACAATGGGCCCCTATTGGTACCCAATGCCAGTTCAGTGTAGATTCCAGGTGGTCTCTGGTGGGTTTCTCTGAAATCCTGCCATGACTACACCAACAAATGTCTACGTAAATAATCCATAATCAATGTATAAATCAAAATTGGAGTGAGTTTATTATGAGCCGCCTTTTGAGGACCATGGCCAGGGCCTTCCTTCCCTAAGGAAGGAAGGGCATCAACGAAGTGGGGTGTACAGAGCGGTTATATGCTGTCAAAGAGCATGTATCACATAGGATTGTAATGTCCCTTTTACTATAGTGACAAGATCACCCTGTCAGACTGCCCTGCCAGAATAGCTATTGATGGACACAGCAGGGAGCAGGTCTGCTGTCTCGATGGGCTTGGCTGGTGTCAGGTCTGTTGTCTCAAACTGGGTGGTCACAGGATGACTGCAGCAACCAAGTCCTAGCTTAGGGAGAAATGCTCATCCTTAAGGTTCTGCCAATGAGGGCATCCTTATCTTAAGGGCATATTCTCTTCTCTTTGGGACATGGGAAAGCAGATACACAATGCAGGCGACAGGCCCCTTTGTAAAAACAAACTCTGGCCAAATTAGTTTTACCCCAAATGGCTTCCTCATGTACTCCAATATATCCTATTGCTTGCCATTTATTTATCAGTTCCTTAGTACTCATTGTGTGTCTGTTATGTATACAGAATATGTAATATCCTGGGGAAAACGGGGGTTATAGGATATAGTGTCTGTAGACAAGAAGCTTATTACCCTACTTGGAAAATAACTACATTTCTTTCTGTTTTTTTGTGAGGAAGATCAGCCCTGAGCTAACATCCATGGTAATCCTCCTCTTTTTGCTGACGAACACTGGCTCTGAGCTAACATCTATTGCCAATCCTCCTCCTTCCCCCCCCCAAAACCCCAACAGATAGTTGTATATCATAGTTGCACATCCTTCTAGTTGCTGTATGTGGGACACGGCCTCAGCATGGCCAGAGAAGCGGTGCGTCGGTTTGCGCCCGGGATCCGAACCCAGGCCACCAACAGTGGAGCTCGCACACCTAACCGCTAAGCCACGGGGCTGGCCCTAAACATAGATTTTTAAAATGTCAAAATGAGTGGTACTCCTGGTGTGTTGTTTCCGAATAACAGCTGTCATTGTCTTAGCTCTTTCCGTATAGTGTTTGCTCCTGCCTCACACCAGCCCTATGAACAGGGCCAGGGCGGGTATCATTCATGATTTCCTGATGAGAACGCTGAGGCCTTGTAAAGTTAGGAGATCTGTCCGGGCGCCGGTATTGATGATATCCTAGGATTTTTATCTACTATGTATTTTTCTTTATCTTCTGTAATTGCCATTAGATTTCGATATAATTGGTAACTTGCTACCTTGGTTTTTCAAATAAAACCCACAAAGTTTGTGGGTATCTTTTGGTACCTTATTAAGCAAATGAGGAAAATTAGATTACCAGCTACAGCTGCTGCTCATATTGACAAACCATTTCATTTTTTTTTCTACCTGACAAGCGTGTTCATGCAATAGACATTAAGTGGCTGTTATGCAGTCATCATGAAATTGTCAAGAGTGGGGGGATTGACAGGACAAGTGTGCACACTTCTCATGCTGAAGAGACTTTCAGTGCATTTGAGGGAAGATAAGATACACTCAGGAAAGTGTTAAGCCCCTACCCTTCCAGACAGCACAACATTATTGTCAAAACGAGGGATGCAGGTGTGCCGTGTCTGTGTGTTGAATCCAGAGGGGTCCAGGTGAGCTGGGGCTTCAACGTGACTTTACTGATTGATGAGACTCTGTGAGGGGAGGACCAGGGAGGGCCTTCTAGTGGAGTGGAGCTTGACTCAGGAAACAGGGAGAGACGAATTTGGGAGGTGGACGGGAGGCATGTAGAAAAATATAAGTGATAGTCTGGTTGAAGAGATGGCATCTGTAGACACTAAAAAGCCATGAAAGAAATTGTGTTTTCCTTATTTTCTGCTACTGGAGCCATGAGGTGAAGGAGAGGTTTTGAGATTACATCACGGCACTGTAATGTGTGAGAGCCCTGGGACGTGTCTGAAAGCCTGGAGGACCAACTGAACTTTCCATATATATATAGTTTACATGGGATTGTATAGAGTGCTTATAGCATACATTGTATTGGGGTGAACATGGAATCCTAAGTGAAACCATTTATCTCTTTGGCTGTTGGTGCCGCCTGTTTTACATGGAGGCAGAGATGTCCAAGACTGAGTGGCATTGTATTAGGATGATGAAGTGCTCTAGGCAAGAGTCCATTCATCAGGTGATGTGCAGCTTGCTACCCGGATAGATGCCCGGCTACACCTTCCATGAAAGGTTCACATGATACAGATATGAAGGCGGCAAGATCTTGTGCCTAATGGCTGGCAACAGGCAGGGAGACATTTTCCTAAACCAGCAGCTGGCGCAGCACTGTCAGGACATCACACCTGACATCCTCGCTTGCCCGACTCTTACCTTCTTCCTCTAAGTATGAGGATATTCTCTGATGTTTTGGCCAATCCACATATACAGAATCCCTTCAGTTTCACCAATGAGAGCTCATTTCTAAATTCATGCTAATTAAACGAACCACTCATTTCACCAATGAAAAGCTATTTCTGATATTCAGTAAGCTAAGTAGCAAAGCCTGTGGTGCTTATCAAGATATGACTAGCTTAAAGATTTTATTTATTTATTTTTTCCCCTCCAAAACCCCAGTAGATAACTGTATGTCACAGTTGCACATCCTTCCAGCTGCTGCATGTGGGACACGGCCTCAGCATGGCCAGAGAAGTGGCGCGTCGGTGCGCGCCCGGGATCCGAACCCGGGCCGCCAGCAGCGGAGCGCGTGCACCCAACCGCTAAACCATGGGGCCGGCCCTAGATATGACTAAACAGCTTAAAGAGATGTGAATAGCTGAAACGCACAGCCAGGTCTGAAATGTGACACTTTCTGATACAAGACTAGCTGACCCCTGGAATCCGAATTCTCTATTAGGGTCAATGACTGTCCCTGAAGGTAAAGCTTGAACTAACTCATCTATGCATTGTATATTACCGTCAATGCTGAAGAATATTTTATGAATTTCTTAATTTATTAAAAAAAATTACAGAAAGAGCATCTCCTGTCCATCAGTTAATTCAGTTTACTTTATAGTCTCAACGTGATGACTACAGTATGTTTTTTGCTTTTAATTTGCTCTTTACCTCTGCCACACTCTTACTCTCTTCGCTTTGCTTTATAATCAACAAAGGTTTAGCGGAATATACATATAGGTAAGGCAGATATCATGAGGAGAACCCGGGACATGCGGATATTGAACACACACCCCCTAAACATGTTGTTCTGAAACCCTAATGAGTAGCTTTGCAAGGTGTTTATAGGCCTCAAAGTGGCCTCCTTTGTGAGATTTCCACTTTATTCCCTGGTGCCAGGTGTAGTTGTGAGCCTTCTCATTCTGTCCAGATTCTATTGGCCTGTAGCTGGGAAAAGTTTTCTTTGCCAGCAGATCCCTGTCCAATTCTTTTATTCTTGTCTGGTTTATTTACTTTTTCACTATATTTCTCCAAAACACTTCCCAACTTGGACCCAAGATAACTCGGTTCCTGGACCTTTTGTTGTTGAGGGCAGGGAAGCTATTATCATCCTGTGGTGCCTAGTATACGCTGTCCTTTGACTTTGCCACACGTATTCAAACAGATGTTAAAGGGACAGCATATTTGAATGTAGTAAAGATGCTAAGAAATTGCTTAAAAGATGCTTAAAGTTCAGGGAGATCTCCGATTGAGTGTCTGGATTTTCTGATCTTATAATCTCGGCCCACATGCCATCTCTACCTCTAAAGAAAGAGACTTATCGTCTCAAAGAATCAGCTCTTAGTTTCATTGAACGTTTCTGTTCTTTTTCTAGCCTCTCTTTCATCTATTTCTGCTCTGATTTTTATTTCTGTCCTTCTACTGACTTTAGGCTTTGTTTATTCTTCTTTTTCTAGTTCTTTTAGATACTGTGTTAGATTGTTTATTTGGGCTTTTTCTCATTCCTTGAGGTAGGCTTGTATTGTTATAAATTTCACTCTTAGTACTACTTTTGCTGCATCCCATATGTTTTCATATGTTGTTTTTCATTTTCATTTGTCTCTAGGTATATTTTGAATTCTCCTTTGACTTATTCATTGATCAAATAGTTGTTCAGTAGCATGTGGTTTACTGTCCAAATATTTGTGACTTTTCCAATTTTTTCTTCTAGTTGATTTCTAGTTTCATACACTTGTGGTCAGAAAAATACGTGATATGATTTCAGTCTTCTTAGAAATATTGAGGCTTGCTTTGTTTCCCAACGTATTTCTATCTTTGATAATGTTCCATGTGAACTTGAGAAGAATGTGTATTCTGCTGTTTTAGGATGAAATGTTCTATATATATCTATTAAGACCGTCTGGTCTGATGTTTCATATAAGGCCACTGTTTCCTTGTTGACTTTCTGTGTGGATGATCAATCCATTGATGTGGGTGGGGTGTTGAAGTCCCCTACAATTATTGTGTTGCTGTCAATTTTTCCCTTTAAGTCTGATAATAGTTGCTTTATATAGTTTGTTGCTCCTGTGTTAGGTGCATGTATATTAATGTATTATGTCTTCTTGGTGAAATGTCCCTTTTATCCTTATGTAATGTCTGTCTTTGTCTCTTGTCAGGCAAGGGAAACAAAAGAAAAAATAAGGAAGTGAGACTACATCAGACTAAAAAGTTTCTGCACAGCAAAGGAAACTGTCAACAAAATGAAAAGACAACCTACCAACTGGGAGAAAATATTTGCAAATCATATATCTGACAAGGGGTTAATTTCCAAAATATATAATGAACACAAACAACTCCACAACAAAAAAATGAACGACCTGATCAAAACATGAGCAGAGGATATGAAAAGACATTTTTCCAAAGAAGTTATACAGATGGCCAACAGGCACATGAAAGATGTTCAACATCACTAATTATTAGGGCAATGCAAATCAAAACTACAATGAGATATCACCTCACACCCATCAGAATGGCTATAATTAAAAAGGCAAGAAATAATAAGTGTTGAAAAGGATGTGGAGAAAAGGGAACCCTCATACATTGCTGGTGGGAATACAAACTGCTGCAGCCACAATGGAAAAAAGGATGGAGATTACTCAAAAAATTAAAGATAAAAATACCATAAGATCCAGCTATTCTACCTCTGGATATTTATCTGAAGAATATGAAGTCAGTAATTCAAAAAATGTATGCGCCCCTATGTTCTTCACAGCATTATTCACAATAGTCAACACTGGGAAGCAACTCAAGTACTTATCAATGGATGAATGAATAAAGATGTGATATATATACATATATACCATGGAATACTACTCAGCCATAAAGAAGACAACCTCATGCCATTTGTGACAGTATGGATGGACATTGAGGGTATTATACTAAGTGAAACGAGTCAGATAGACAAAGAAAAATACTGATTGATTTCATTCATATTTGGAAAATAAACAAACACATAGATAAGGAGTACAGATTGTAGTTACCAGAGGGAAAGAGGGAAAGGTGTAAAGGGGCACATATGTATGGTGACAGATGAAAACAAGACTATTGGTGGGGAACATGATCCAGTCTATACAGAACTGAAATATAGTAATGTACGCCTGAAATTTACACAGTTATAAGCCATATGACCTCAATAAAATTAAAAAGAAATTTATTTTTAAATATAGCAAGACCCACTTTACACCTGGGCTGCAGGCAGCACACGCACTCACTGAATTACACAGAAGGGCAGTTTCTCAGGTGAGTCCTGTCTGTTTTGCCACCATCGGAACCTCCTGATGAAGAACACAGACCCTAGGATGCTGAAGCAGGTGGGACCCCTGGAACAGGGAATGTTCTGAGAGTGTGTGACACAAAGTATCTGTGCAGTGCATACTGGGTAGTGAGTTTGTGCTTCTCTTCAAGGTATGCCTTTGGTCATAATCTGCCAATAACTCAAGGAAAATCAATCTTAGGCTTCTTAAATGGAAAATTCTCGTGTCCCAACTTGAAAGCTGCTGAGTTAGAATTCCGGGGAAGGGACACTGGACTTGTCCAGTTATTATCGTGTAGACTGAAGTCTGAGAAGCACTGCTGCTGGTGTCCAGCTGTAGCCACTGCCCGAGGTCAAAGCTCCACATCTTGTGAGGCCTGAGACGGCTCCCAGGGGAGATTTCTGTCTGTCGTCTGCAGAGGGGCGGCCACCTCACCTCTTCCTGCTGACTCGCTTCCCTAACTGGCTTCGTTGTGCTTTTCTTAGTCCTTTTCTTTACCTTCAGAGATAACTGGGAAAGGCAACATAGAGATACAAATTTTACTAAATCTAACACTTAAGTAATCTTTAAAAAATTGTACAGCGTTCAGATGTAATATTTATTTTTCTGTTGGGTTGTTTTTTGTCTTTCTCCCTTTTGTTGTTTTAAAGTATTTTGTGTTATTGGCTGGGAAGATAAGATGATATTAACATCAGCTTTATATTGAGCCCCAAACCAGGAAAGCACTTTATAGTTGTCATATGGAATTAAGAATCACATTTGTGTAATGATGTTTAAAGGAATTTGGTTGTTTTATTCCTTGTTTTTTCTTCTTTTTGGCATAATAATGTCCCAGTTTCTTCTTGGTGGACTGATCAGGAATATTGATGTCTGATCTATAAGTGAAGAGTAAATAGAAGGGCATTCTTACTATTCATAAATCTCTTCCTCACTAACATTTCCTAAATGATAACATGGGTGTTAGAGTTAAGAATTTTGATTTTTCCCCCACTGGATTATAGAAAGAAAGATAGTCATTAGAGACTTAACTTGGAGTTGTAGTAAAAGAGCATAACATAAGAGCACTGAGCTTGGGCTCGGCCATGTATCAGCTTTGTAACCTGGCTGAGTTTTCTAGCCACTGTACCCAGTCTCTTCATCTATAAAATGAAGAGAAGAACAACATCTACTACGTCGGGATATTTTGAGGGTTATGGGAGTTCATGTATGTTCAAGCACAGAATTAACATTCAGAGTGCAGTGCCTGCTTCAGTAGAAGTGTTTGCTGCTGTTATTTTAATTATCATTATTTCATGTCCTATCTTCCTCATGAGTTCCCTGTAAAACCAACAATATTCCACAGTGTAAACAGTTTTATTCCAGGTCCCTGCTTAAAGGCCTTCAGAGGGAGCCTCGTGCTCATAATCTCCTGTTTTTATCCCAGTCTCTGGAGGGATGCATTTATCTCTTTCTTCTTTGCACTTAGGCACTGAATGGGGGCCCACACCCAACCCTGCATGTCCTCCTTTTAGTATCCGATGCTTTTCAGACACTGCTTAGTGTTTACTTGGTGGACTATACTCCCTGACATGAACAACTCATGGGAGATAAGACGTAGGAAACATTGTTCCATGTAGGTCTCTGAGTTTATCATAACTCTGAGTACAGTTGATCAAGGGCAAAGGTAGAGTCCCTTAATGCAAAGATATTCAGAGATGAGGGTGTTCTAATGTGACACCACCTGAAAATAAAGCAAGCACATAAAAGCATATGAAGTTTTAAAAGGAAAAGCACACAACTAGAAGAATTGATCCCATTAAATACACTATTCTATTTGTTTATGAATCAAATTACTGATAGGAAATAGCCAGATGTAGAGATAGTAGAGTTGATCAATTTCACAGAGAATTCTTTTTAACAGTTGTTCATATCTTGTGTTTTACATCATTGATTAGGGTAATATTTTCATCATTTCCTTTCCTAGTGTCTTTATCTTTCTCAACTTTTCCAAGAGATATATTTATATTATCCTCTAAAATTTTAGGGCAATTTAAAAAAAGTTATCAAACATTTTAAGTTATTGATTTTGTATACTGGAGGAGATCTAGATTGAAAGTTAATTAGTGATAATTAGAGTTTTAGTTTGGTAAAGGATGGTAGTTGGAATTGATAACAGGATGTTTGTAACCTAGTTTTTTCTTCATTATTTGATGTAGTTTTCAAAATGACAGAGCAAGTAATTTTTCATGTAATATATTGTCTCATTTTAAAATATGTGTTCTTGGAGAGGGTGATGGAGGTAACTAGAAAATAATTTAATGTAGTGACTTGTTTTTCTCAAGTAGATCTATTATAAACCCAACAGCTGTATAACATCATTTTGTCCAAATGACTTGATGACACTTTCTTGACTTTTCTTGCTGTGACTCTAGCAATCTGAGGTCACACCACCTTCTCTCTCCTAGTCATGTTTTCAGTTGTAAGAGTGACACTATCAGTAATATAGTGACAACTTTGCACACAGTCTACTATTTACTAAAATATATATATCAATTGCAAACTTTGATAACATAATTATTAAGTAATGAACTATTTGCAGTGCACTTAACAACTGATTGCTACACATTATTGTGTAGTGACATCATGGTTAAAACCATTATTTGCAACATGTGACCCCTTTCAATTTTATTTTAAAGGAAAAGGTTCAATGACTTTTTTCTTTTTGAAGAAGAAAGACTTGCATTTCCATCTTAGAAAACTAAGAACTTGCTTTTTGCCTTTTTTTTGTCTTCAGCTCTTCTTCCTATTGGTTACTAATTCACATGTCCAGTTTCTTCAGATTCATGGTGCTACCTCTTCTGCCTTTTTCATGGTTCTCACTTTAATTTTTCTATAATCCCGTCTGAGAAAGATGCTTATCTCCACCTTCATATATCAAGGAAGGAACGGACCCTCCTTTCTGTGAACTTGGAGACAGAGGCCAAGGTGAAGCCTCGGTGCCCCTCCCCACCAGTGAGCTGCAGAAGGCCTGCAGAGTCCTGTGAATCTTTTGCTCCCCTCCTGACTCCCTACATAGTTGGCATTGACTCCACGGAGAAACCCAGCTTGGTACAATCGAATTTTTGAAGTCTATAGAAGCCTGCTGAAGGATAAGATTGGCTAGAAAGGACATCAGCAAGCAGTGTGCTCCAAAAGTTGGTGGCAGAAACATTAAGAAGAAGAAAATCTTTTCGTTTATCTTGTTTTCTTTTTATGTTCTCTATCTTCATTTTCCTTTACTTAGATGGTACAAACCCTGTCCACCCCCCATGGTGGTTCTTTTCCTGGAGTCCCACGGCAGTTTATTCATATCTCTTTCATTCAAATTATTTCTGTAGTGTAATTTATCTGGTCATATATATCTGTTTTCCTTGCAGACTGCCAACATTTCAAGACCTTTGGGCACATAGTGTATACTTAAGTATTTGAGTGAATAAATGAATCTCTTTTGTGGCATAAGATCTAAATAAATAAAATACCTACTAAGCACATGAATGCAAGCATTTGAGAGAGAGTTTTGTGTCTCCTGAAGTAGCCTGTGGACCAGTTTAGGGGCTCAGTGCCAAGGTTACTTAATAGATTTAGATAAAATGAAAGAGATAATTAACTTTAGTTTTAAAATTCTTGGAGAACAGGAACAGCATATCTAGGTGTGGATCAGGACTTGATCATTCTTGTTGCATCTTTGGAAAATCCAGTCCTTTATCTTTCTATGAAAATGTGACTGGCCAAGAGAATGAACAGAGGACTGGCTTTTAGAAAGGCAATTTTGTCAGAGGAAATCCTGGAGGAAAAAATATAGAAGGAGAGCTGGTAGAAACACGGCAGAAACTTTTTGTGTAGAAACCCTAAAAATTGGGTTTACATGCTGTCTGAAAGAACTGTAACCCAACATTTCTCCAATATAGATTTGAGCAGCTTTTAAATATCTAGGTATACAAAAGGATTACAAAGGAAAATAGATCAAACTGAAAGGAATTTAGGATGGAACAATGAAATGAAGCTGAAGTAAGCCAGTGCACTGAAATGTGTTTCAGAAGGACCTGCAGTTTTTAAAGGTAGTTGGAAATGTATCCCTCAGGTTTCAAGTAGAAAGGGAAATGGGAACAATTCTGTATCATCTCATGTCCATGAGATTAAAAGCAACAGTCTCTCAGAGAAGCAATACTTTTCTGGCCTCTAATGTCCCAAAAAGTGTTTGAATGGTGCCTAATGAAAGAGATTCTGTGTGATGTAATGCAAATACAGTATCATCGACTCATATCCGAGTTTAGTTCAAACACTTTAGGACACGTTCAATTGAGGTAACGCAGAATTCTATAAGGGGCCAAGGAAGAGGCCGACAGCATTCTCTCTCAGCTTCTCACTTGACCAAGGGAGAAAATGTTCTTGAACAGATTGACCACATCTCGTAAAGACAATGCTGCATTTTCAATTTTTCTTTTTGTAAACTCAGTCTGCATTTCCCATTACATATGCAAGCTAAAGCCTATGTGTAGACATCCTTCGTTGGCAATGAGGAGCAGATCCATACTATTAAATAATCAAATAAGCAAAACATCTGGTTGGCCCCTTTTAGGAAAATTACAAGTTTAAGTCCACCTTCATTGGTGGAAGTACATGGTATATCAGAATTAAAATATCTACCACTTATTATGCAGCTAATCATAAGTCATGCTATTTAAATGAAACTGAATGAATTCTTCTATTAAGTGGAATAGATTTTAGACAAACTGATGTATAATTTCATATAGGTCCATTTTTACTTAAAATGTAAAACTCTTTAGAGACCGTTTCATTCAGTTTTAGAGGCATATTTTGTATATTTTGATGATTTTATTTATTTTCCTTCATAGTAGAAAGGCACATCCTACTTTTTCTTGCTGCCTTCTCTCTACAAGATAAAACTCATCCAAGTTTATTTTGTTTTATAAGGCATAGGCTTACGTTGTGATGATAAAGAGATCATTTCTGAAACATGTTTGGAACTGTAGGGAGCCCAGAATTTTAGATTATGCTCAGAATTTTGTGAGGTAACTTCAAAGCAGATGGAACATTTAAAATTTTGCCAGAAAAGTTTTGTCTTACTTTTCTTCACAGTAATTAAAAAAAAAAAAGTTTAGTTTCTTAATTCTTCAGATGGGTGAGTGAAGGAGTTGGCAGGATTAAATGTACCCTTGAGAGAGCTCTTACTGGGTTACTCTTTCAAAACAACCATTGTGGGCCGACCCCGTGGCTTAACAGTTAGGTGCACGTGCTCCGCTGCTGACGGCCCTGGTTCGGATCCCAGGCGCAAACCGACACACCGCTTCTCCAGCCATGCTGAGGCCACGTCCCACATACAGCAACTAGAAGGATGTGCAGCTATCACATACAACTATCTACTGGGGCTTTGGGGGAAAAAATAAATAAATAAAATTTTTTAAAAAAAGTAATTAAAAAAAACACCACCATCCTAGTTTATGAGTATTTAATGGGGATTCTGTCAGTCCCAGAGCTGCTGACAGAGGCAGTTCCCAAAGCTCCAGCAGGTCCCGGGAGAAGACAGCGCTGGTAATCAGTGTCATCAGAGTTTGCATGAGGAGTGGTCATTCTGTGGATGTTAGAACCGAGTGGAGTTCTCAAATGCAGGCCAGTGACTCTAGACATGAGCCCTGGTCAGAAGCCAGTTCACTTGTCATTCCCTCTGAACATGGTGTCTTCCCTCTGCTCGTGCCCCTTTTTGCCATTTCTCATGCTTCTCCTGACTCTTTCTCTTTCCTACACCTTCTTTCTTCTTTTTTCTCTCTTTCTTACTTTTACTCTCTGTTATATTCCTTCTCCTTATCATTTTTTTCTTCCTTTTCTTATTGTTCTCATTTATTTTCTTTTTATTTTGTAGCACAGTTACTCTGTACATCACATTCATCTTAAAATCTTGACCCTCTACAACTCTTATATTTCAGTTAGCTATTTTGAAGAAAGTGTTTTGATAAATTTCTCTTAGATGTTATAACATGCTGATTTAAGGAGATAAAAACTATCATGAAAGGGATGTGGATGGAGAATGAATTCAGTTCAGGTAGCCATGGAATTAGACAGAGGGAAACTGAAAGCTTAGGTGTTGATGTTCAAAATATTTCCTGATACATCTTTGTAGTTCATTGTTGTGGTAAACTGCACATGGTCTTATTTACTGTTGGAGCCCAGAAGTTTGCTCCTCTGGGCAGGTCAGCATGTCTCGGCCTATAGAAAAGAAGCTAGGAAACACTGCCTGCGTTTCTAATGTAAAGAACTGTTCGTGTTCCACCAGGAGATCTTTTGGGCTCTTCCCTGCACTATCTGAATAGAAAAAGAGGAACAGAAGCTTTTCTCCATCTGCACAAAGCCGGGACCCTATTTTGAGTTTGAGAGGATTTACATGTGACTGAAAACAAAAGTGTTCCCAAGTTTGGATTTGCTTTAACAAGATCTATAGGCCGGCTTTGATGTTAAAGGTCTTTATTCAAAATTGGCTACATCTAGTGTTAAGTTCAGAGTTGAGATTTCTGAGTATAAGACAGAAGAATGCCTTTTTGATTAACTCAGTGAAATACAATATTTGGGAAAATGGTTATATTTGAAAGCTACTTGTTAATATTCTGTTACCACAGTGACATCTGTAGGTAAGTGACTACTTCATGCTATTCTCGATGATTTCTGTTTGAAAGACACGCCCTGAGCTTGATAAATAAATGGCAAGCAATAAGATATATTGGAGCATATGAGGAAGCGATTTGGAGTAAATCTAACTCGGCCTGAGTTTGTTTTTCCAAAAGGTCTTGTCGCCTGCATTCTGTATCTGCTTTGCCATGTCTCCAAGAGAAGAATAAATGCCCTTAAGATAAGAATGCAGCTTCCACCTCATTGGCATTGCCTTAAGGATAAGCATTTCTCCCTAGGCTGTGATTTTGCTGCTGCATTCATCCTGTGACCGCCCAGCTCCAGACAACAGACCTGACACCAGCCACATCCATCGAGACAGCAGACCTGCTCCCTGCTGTGTCCATCAATAGCTATTCTAGCAGGGCAAACTGGCAGGGCGATCTTGTGGTTATTGTAAAAGTTACATTACAATCCTATGTGATACATGCTCTTTGATGGTATATAACCACTCTGTACTCTCCACTTCTTTGGTGCCCTTCCTTCTTTAGGGAAGGAAGGCCCAGGGCCATGGTCCTCAAAAGTTAGTTCATAATAAACTCACCCTAATTTTGATTTATAGATTGATTATGGATTATTTACATCGACATGTTTTACAAGTAATAAAATATCTTGAAAGGAAACAATAAAGCAGCAGCCCTGCATTACACATGAAAGTTGTGCTCCCCCTGGAGGGAAAATGAGGATACAACATGGGTCGACTACTTGATTTTATAATCCACTGGTGCCTTTCAAAAATATAGCTATTATTGTAAGAGTAAAGATATCCTTGAGAATAGTGCCACAAAACAGGTTTTCCCAGCTTCTTTTGTCAGAGCTGAGACCGACATCAGGCTGGGGCACTTGAAGAGGCATGTGGACTCAGCTGAGGGTTATTTAATTACTGTGAGATGATTAGCCAATAGTGAATAAGATGCAGAATGATTAAAAACAGGTAAAGGGACATAAAGTTGGAAATAATTAAGAAAAATAATGCCTTCAAAATATCCTCTCATTATTTTTATAGCATATTTTGTGGCATGACTAGGATAGTATGTTAGATTTTTCTAAATCCTTATCTCCAGGGCATATATTACTGAGTTCTTCATTGTATATGATAATGCCAAAGAAAACCTGGACAAAAGTATTCTGTACTATCAACAAGGACAAAGCATGTACAACATTGCTCTATATATTAAGATTCCAGCTGTAATAGTCAAGATATATATTCAGGTGTGTAAAATTATAATGATTTTCTATTTTTCTCGGGCTGTGAACCATGGTAAAATATATAATAATAAGCAGAAAACCTGATGAACTAGGTGATTTAAAACACCTGATTTTACAGCTTGGACATTCAAGGGTGAAATACATCAATTTAAATTTCACACCTTCTCATTTCCTTCTAGCCAGTGAAGTGTCTGGAAGACACAAAATACATAAAATTAATTGAGAGTTAACAGTATTTGGAAGCAGTTGAGGTTAAGCCCTCAACAATGGTGGCCCTTACTTCTGGAACCATTGAATCTTTGTCATAAGTTTATTGTATAGACAAGTTCTCTTCTTAGATGATTTGTGCATGTTTCATAGAAGAGAGACAGGGCAGGAGAATTAACTATTACTCTACACCGGTTCCTTTACTGTATTACCTCATGCAATTCTTACAGTAATCCTTTAAAGTAACTATTACAATTCATATTTAACTGATAAAGAAAACCATGTATAGCGGCCTGCCCGGTGGCGCAAGCGGTTAAGTGTGCTCGCTCCGATGCACCGGCCTGGAGTTCGCCGGTTCGGATCCTGGGCGTGCGCCAACGCAACGCTTGGCAAGGCATGCTGTGGTGGCATCCCGTATAAAGTGGAGGAAGATGGGCATGGATGTTAGCCCAGGGCCAGTCTTCCTCAGCAAAAAAAGATGAGGATTTGCAGATGTTAGCACAGGGCTGATCTTCCTCACAAACAAAATAAGACCATGTTCACAAAATTGATCAAGGGTGAGAGGGAAGATCTGAACATCAGTCTGTTGGGTTTTATGCCTCTATTCTCTCCACTGTGATAAAAATGGTACTTCAACATGGGTACTCACCATCTGGCTATTTAATACCGGCTCCTGCCAACATCATTGGATGAGATGAGATGAGAAGTTTACTTCCAAAGTTATCCTATTATATTTAAACTATACTGTTTATGAGTCAAATGTCAAGTCATATTTTAGAGGCATAGAGAACAACTGATTACTTCTCCTACACATTTTTCAGTTTTATTATAACTTTGTTGTGCCACATTGTGTCAACTTTGTGTCAACTTTACCAACTTTAGTGCTTCACTGTTCTTTTTTAAAAAACTCACAATTTCATTTTCCATGTAAAGCACCTTGCTGTTTTCTTCTTAGTCACTAGATGGCAGTTCTGTATGTCTGTAAATTACCACTACAGCAGGAAACGAGAGGTCTTAAGCCAGTTTGCTTTGTACAAATGATGGACATAGGAGGATTTCTGGTCCATCAAGGCTGCCTGTGTTATTCCGTGGCCGTAACGGGGATGTCCAGGACTGCTTAGTCAGGGGCACGAAGCAGAGTGAGAAAGCATCCTCTAAGTTCTTCTTCAGATGTGAGTTCAGGCACCTATCCTCTCACCTGAGCACACTGGAGTTTATTGAATGTGTTCTGACTCTTACTCTCTCTCTGTAGTTAATAAGTCTGGGAGCTCCATACCCCTAGAAAAAACACACGACTCATAAAGCCTTTTCTCAACTAAACGGAGTTGAGGGCTATGGTGTTGCCTGAGAGTCTGATGCTTAAAGCAAACGCACCTGGTGCTCATGTGGAGGGAAAGAGAGACAACTACTCCTGGAGGGCTTTTATTGATGCTCCTATGGAAGGAACAAGTTTAAAATAAAACCACATTGCTTAAACCTCACTAACTGATTATTTTATTTTCAAGTAATATGCTGTGAAAATCTGCTATGTCTAAAAAACTATTTCATAAAACTGAAACAATTCTGTTTTTTATTCTCTGGTATTTGAAATACGATTAAAACTGTAAATCCTTTAACATTCTACAATATACAAACAGGCAAATATGAATTATATTCTCAAAAAATGTTTGCTCCCATGCTAAACATTAATATATGGTAGCAAAACGGGTTACCACCCAGTTTTTAACTAAGTTTTTGCTTTTGAAATTACATATAAAATTTGTGTTTTGAAGTATTTTCCTAAAACTCAGCATCTTTCTGATATAAATGGACTAGTTGACAGGTAACTAGAATGAAATTTGATCTTTAAAACTCTAGCTTTGTGTAAGAATTGATAATATCAGGCAGTTGAAAGTTGGGTCTCTCCACTTTATGATATTTATTAATTGTGAATAGCCGCATCTATTACAAAGTGCTGAATAATAAAAAGAAATTAAACAATATCAGCCTTCTCTTACCCCACATGTACAGTTTATATGCAAATAAACTCTCAAAGGTCAGAAAAATGCGTATGATTTCAGCTAACTAGTAAAATACTATCTCATTCCAGTTTTAACCTCATTTGAAATTGATTTAAAAAACTCTTCTCTTAGGATCCTGCTCTGCTCAGTGCCCCCTGGTTCCCTCAATGTCTCATTTGATTGCAAACCTATCTGAGGAATTGAATATTCTTTTCCATTTGTTCTCTTGAAGGTATCTGTGATAGTGCTTTTTATACAATTTATTATTATTTTCAGAAACATCTTGGGCCAGCCTCGTGGCTTAGCGCTAAAGTGCGCAAGCTCAGCTACTGGCAGCCCGGATTCGGATCCCGGGCGTGCACTGACGTACCGCTTCTCTGGCCATGCTGAGGCTGCATCCCACATACAGCACCTAGAAGGATGTGCAACTATGACATACAACTATCTACTGGAGCTTTGGGGAGAAAAAAAAGGAGGAGGATTGGCAATAGATGTTAGCTCAGAGATGGTATTCCTCAGAAAAAGAAAAAGAGGAGGATTAGCATGGATGTTAGCTGAGAGCTGATCTTGCTCACACACACAAAAAAGAAACTCTTTATTTAGGAACAAATCAAGGAAACAGATGTGGGAATGTGGGGTCGCCTAGTTGATGGTGCTTGAGGGATTCCTCACGTGAGTCTCGGCATAGAAAAGTTTAAAGAGTAAAGCAGCATTGGTCAGATCAAAAGTGTGGGATGAACATAATTCTGAAGGAATAATGATGGAGACATAAAAACAAGAAGCCACTTGAATTGCATTGGAAGATATTAGACACATCAAAGGGCTGGGAAAAAACCTTGTTTAATGTAAGTTCTTTCTAAACTCTAAGGCAAAAAGTAATATGAATTTACATGGTAATTATAAACCACAAAACATCAATTCACAAGACAAGTAAACAACTAAATTAGAAACCAGAATAAGAAAAATAGAGGTTAAAGGAGAGATGGAGAGAGATGGTTGGGGTCAGAAAACATGGCTGAGTCATCCTTGAAGTCTCCCTCAGACTCTGATCATTCTTAGTGCTCAGTAAACACTTTGACCCCATGAGCCTGGGGAGGGGCACAGTGAGAGGGGGTTGGGAGGGGAGACAATGCAAGGATACCCTTGTGGAGGCACTGACATTGAAAATCAGTGACATTTTGCCAAGGTGTTTACCATAATATATTAAGGATTATTCTGGAAAGTTAAGGATTTTTCTGGAATGTATATTTTCATTTTATGGAAACTCCAACTAGCCCAGAGAATGATTTAAACATTTCAGCTTTAGAAATAAAGAGAAGGGCCAGCCCTGTGGCACAGCAGGTAAGTGCACGCGCTCCGCTGCAGCGATCCCAGGTTCACATGATCAGATCCTGGCGCGCATTGATGCACCGCTTGTCAAGCCATGCTGTGGTAACATCCAATATAAAGTAGAGGAAGATGGGCACAGATGTTAACCCAGGGCCAATCTTCCTCAGCAAAAAGAGGAAGATTGGCATCGAAAGTTAGCTCAGGGCTGATCTTCCTCACACACACAAAAAAAAGAAACGGAAATAATGAGAAACTTTTCTGTCAGTTTTAAGAATGAAAACCAGTTAGCATTTGGAAAACAGTTGCAATTTGAGATGAGAATGTGGAGAAAAAATTAGATGTCACACGTTGTTTTTGCTTTTCTCTAGGGCAGTAAGGCTTGCAGGGGAAATGAAGTTCCATCTTTGCTCTATTGAGTTTGAGAAAGTGTAAAATTCATTTGTTCTGGGCAACACTGTTGACCTGTGGAGAAAGACAGATGGTTCAAGCAGCTGATCTAAAGGAATAACTGAGCTCATAAAAGTTTTTAGCTAATAAAGGATGCTTCTTTATTGAACTTTACTGGACATCTATTGACCTATATATGCAAAGTATTTGTGGTAGATATTGAGGGAAATACAAAGAATTATAAGGTTCCAAGCTCCTACACGTACATGAAATGGTTTGCAAGATGTAATTAGATTCTACCAAGGTATTAGTGTATGTTGTATTATAGAACTTAAATAAATGGGAATGTTATCCAGAAATTGTAATTAAGGACAGCTTCTTAGGAGAGGTGAACTAGATCAAGTCCTCAAAGGGACCACTGTTGGGCAGGTGGAGGGAAGAAAGAGTGAGGATTTCAGATGGGAGAAGAGGGGAAAGGTACAGGCATAGAAAGGAACATGGCATTTGGGCATGGGGGTGGGGAGGCCATGACAGGCACAGTCTTCCTGTGACAGAGAGGCAGCTCAGTTTCCTCCTCCCGGAGCCCAGCACTGCTTCCCACTTCCTGGCCTCCTCCACCTGCAGACCCCCCGCCTAAGCCAAGGCCTATCTTATCTGGATCGCTGCCTAATCTCCCAACAGGACCCTTTACTTCCAGTCTTAATTTCTTCTAATCTTTCCTCCACAATGCCTCCAGAGTTACCTTCAAGAATCCAAATTTGTTTAAATGTGACTTCTGCTTATACTCTTTCAATGACTGCTCAGAGCATCTGAGAGATCATTAAGACTCCTGAGCTGGACACGCAGGCTTTCTCTTGCTGTCCTCATCTTTAGCCTCATCACACACTGTTTCCTACATGTTTGCTTTGTTCCAGCCTTAAAAATACACAAATTTTGTGAAAGCTTTAGCATCCTTTATATCTGTATTTTTATGTGTGTTTCTTCTGTCCTCCTACCCACTTTTTTGATCAACTTAATTCCTATTTCTTAACCTAAACTCATGTCAAATGTTCCTTCCTCTTGGACACTTTTCCTGAGAGGTCTCCATCTAGAGACCCCTTTTGATGTCCCCACTCTGGGCCCCTGTACTTATCTACTTTTCCATAACGGTTGTTTTATTCATGTCTCATAGACAGTGAGCTTCTTCAAGCGGAGACTATCCTACTTCTTGATGAATAAATGGCGAGCAATAGTATATATTGGAGCACATGAGGAAGCCACTTAGGGTAAAACTAATTGGGCCTGACCTTGTTTTTTTTTTTTTCCCCAAAAGGGGCCTGTAGCCTCTGTTCATCCATTGTATATCTGCTTTAAACAATTAACATGTCCCAAAGACAAAAGCAAAGCCCTTAAGATGTAAATGCAACTTTCCCCACATTGGTATTTCCTTAAGGATAAGCATTTCTCCCTAGGCTAGGATTTGATTGCTGTGCTCATCCTGTGATGACCCAACTCGAGACAACAGTCACGTCCATAGAGACAGCAGACTTGATACCCACTGTGTCCATCAATCGACATGCCGAGAGGTCAACGTCATGACTACTGTAAAAGGGACATTGCAATCACATGTGATACGTGCTCTTTGATGGTATATAACCACTCTGTACACCCCACTTCTTTGGAGTGCTCCATTTCTTTGTGAAAGGACTCTCCTGGGCTATATGACCCTCAAAGTTTGGCTCATCATAAACTCAACCCAATTTTGATTTATAGATTGGTTATGGATTATATGCATTGACATTCTATTTGTCCCTCCAGTATCTAAACACAGTACCTGACACCTTTGGGTCACTCAGAATATGTTTGATGAGTGAATATGTGGGAGACAACACTGGCTGGAGCAGAAGGGGCTTTTCAGGGAGTGGTAGAAAATACGCTCACATTCCTACCATAGTGGTTGAGGCTGTGGGCTTTGGACCAGTTTGTCTGGGTACCAATCCCAGTTATTCCACTTTTAACTGGGGAACCTGTGCAAAGTATTTACTCTCTGAGCCTTAGTTTCCTCATCTATAAAATGCAGCTAATGATTACTCCTGTCTCATAGGGTTTTAGTGAGATTTAAATGCATTAACTTATGTAAAGTGCTTAGAAGAGCTCCTGGCGCATAGTAGGCACTAAAATGTTAGCTGTTATGTTATCATTATTGCTCTTATATCTGAGCAATACTCTGGTTTTGAAAAGATGCTTTCATAATATAGTTGATCCTCATTATTTGTGGAGTCCGTGTTTGCACACTTGTCCACTAGCTAAAATGTACTGGCAGCCTCCGAATAAACACTCACAGGGCTTTCATGTCCATTTGCAGATATGCACAAAGTGGTGAAAAATTTATTCACTGGATGAGCACGTTCCCAGCGGAGGGGAACCAGGTGACGCTCTGCCCTCGTTTCAGCTCATACTGTAAACAGGTGTCCTTCTTGCAGTCTATTTAGTGCCTCATTTCTTATCTTTTGTGCTTTGTGTTGGTGACTTCGCTATTTAATGTGTTCCCATGTGTAGTGTTGCAATGTTGCCTGGTGTTCCTCAGGGCAAGAGGCTTAGCCTTTACAGAGAAAGTATGTGTGTTCAACAAGCTTCTTTCAGACACGAGGTACAATGCTGTTGGTGTGAGTTCAATGTTAATATATCACCAATATATCTTAAATAAGGTGACTTTAAAGAGAAACACACAGAAAATAAGGTTATGTATTGATCAGTCGAAGAAAATGTAACTAAGGCTTGCAGCAACCTAACCCTGCATTTCCTGTAGTAGCAGTGGTTCATATTCACCAATTCAGTGTTCACGGTGACTTTATAGAATGTCACACTGTGCATAACGAGAACTGACTGTATCTTATGTAATCTTCACATACTCCTTTAGAGTAGGCAGGGTAAGGCTCAGGGTGTCCACATTCTACAGGCTATTACAGACCTTATGAGCAAAGTAGAGAATTTAAAATGTCTTGTGCTCAGCATAAGAGCCATGAGATTTTGAGCAAGGAAGATCTATGATGAACTGATGTTTAAGGAACAGTTACCTGGCAAGAGAATGTAGTTTTGAGAGGAAGAGGGAGAACTGAGCCGGAAAGGAGGACCAGCTGTTAAAGTCTCCAAGTATTCCCATTGTTAGGTGAGGAGATTCGGAGCTAAGGTGCTGATGTGATAAAGGAAAAGTAGCAGCCAAAGGATGAAATAATGGATTTGTAACAATATATAGGGTGTAAGTTAGGCTGTGGTTCTCAAAGTGGGGTCCGTGGACCAGCAGCATCAGCATCACCTGGGAACTGGGTTTAAATGCAAATTCTCAGGTGCTGCTGCAGATCCGCAGAACTGGAAACTCTGGGGTGGGGCCTGGCAATCTGGGTTTCAACAAGGCCTCCAGGTGCTTCTGGTGCCCATCAAGTTTAAGAGCCAATGAATTAGAAAATGATTCAAACACGTCACCGCACCCAGGTAAGCTGCATGGCAGGGACGTGGTATTTGTTTAGAGGATAAGATGCATTTTAAATTTTAGGCAAAAGTAGTTCAGTGTCTGTTTCACCGTAAGGATTCCAGAGATGCCATTTTAGCTCTCTGCGTTTAAGCTCTTTTTTCCACAATATGTTCTCTTTTAGAGACCCTTTGGTAACTTATTTACCACTTAGCACATATTCTGAGAGTCCCTTCTTTCTTGTAATCCCGTTTCAGACGTGAAAATATATTTTATTTTTGTGCACAATCTCCTTTATTTAAAATCTGGATGTCTCTTCCTATAGGATCATATATTGCACGTGCAAACTTACTGTAAATTCGGAATGCCATTGGTTTGATCCAAAACCTTAGAATGTTTTAGAATTTAGAACCTGATGAATAGAGAATGTATAAGCTTCTGTGTAGGACTCATATTTTTCAGATGTCTAGAGGTATCCCAACTTGCCAGTAATGTGGCCTTAGATTTAGCAGAACTTGAAAATCTGAATATAGTAGAAAATGAATTACGTCTCTCATATTAACATTTACAAAATAAATGATCACAATGTTAACTTACCAATAAGCACTCTTTATATTTTAGGCTCTGAAAGTATCTTGCTTACATAATAAACATGATAAAGTTTCAAAGATGAGCCAATTAACTTTTCAGCAAAAGCTTTACTTGAGTGTATCTTGGCTTCCTTTTTGATAGTTTTAGCCTTAATGTTACAATATTGTTTTCTTTTTCTGGGAATCAGATAATCTTGTATTTGGTGAACATTTTAATTTTTAATGGCCACTTGTATTTCGTGATATGCAGGTGTTAAAACAATCTATAAGAACTAACCATTACTACCCACATATAGGATTATACAGGAATGGAGGAGTTTTGGCTGACTTGTTGTATATAATGGCAGACTCTACCACTTACAATAATTTAGGGATTTGAAGCAGTATTTTTAAATACAAATAATCTCAAAATCAGTAATATATAAAGTATATTACTTACTGTGTTAACTAACCAAAATAGTTAAATTTGTTATTTTTCCTCCATTTATAAGGATGCACCCATTATACAGATTCTGTACAAATTGCAAAGATCACTTTTTTCCTTTTCAAAATTTATTTATTTTAATTTTTATAGTGAGAATCTTAGTGTTGGGTAAACTGCTGCACAATTACTGGAAATGCTGAGAGTCTTTTGGAAAAGTGTAGAAGTCGAAAGAGAATGTAAAGTACATTTCTCCAATGTCAAGTCCTTTGAGCCTCTGTCTAGTTGTACCTTGAAGAGATGGAAGATTAAGTACCATCAAAGGACAGAAGAGAACAGGCTGCCAACTTGAGAGCTTCCCACTCTGCTTCCCACTCTGGCAGACGCTTGGAGATGTCGGGGGAAGAGGGAGAATCTCCCTCTGCCCTTTCCCTTAAGGTTCTTATGGCTGGCCAAACAATCAACAAGACAGGTTAGCAGGAGAAAATAATATCAAGTTTAATAACATGTATACATGGGAGAAAGCAGGGACACTGCGTTTCTCAACACAATAGCAGAAATTCTCGTCTTAAATACCATTTTCAGCCAATGACAAAGGAGGATTTTGGGGGTGGGGGGAGTCAGTTACAGGAGATTACCACTAAAGCACAATAAACAAGAGTAAGGTTTATTATGTAGCTCAAGGCCTCACCTTCCACATTGATAAGTCACTAGAAATGAGCTCATCCCCCTCTCTTCCCAATACAGAGAGGGCGATACCTTTACAAATGGAGACTTCCCTTGTAAATGATTGTCTGGCAACTCCTTGCAGGGCCATCCAAAGAATGTGACCAGAGAGACAGAACTCCCGATAAGATGGGCTTGTTGGTGCCTTTTCTATTGTAACCTCTATCCTACATTATCTTTATAGCAGTCATGATAGATCTGTTCTAGGAAGGAGCCACCATGTCAAATTCTTTAGGCAGTTAGTGGGGGAGGTCAAATGTCTCTAGAGAAAACAACCAAGGTAAAGAGATAGATTTCAGGGTGGCCAAATCTTGATCTCCCACAGTCCCGCCTTTGAAACTAAAAGTTTCACAGTCCTTTTGAAACTTAAAGAAGTTTCATAGTCCAGAAGCTGAGTTGGTAGATTGTTTCATCTCACTGAACACATTTCTTAGTCCTGATAATAGATCAGTTCAATTAAGTTCATTTTGGAAGGTGGTGGTGCAGGTGGGCTCTCAAGGTTATGCCTATATTATGGAAGCAAGCAATCAAGTATTTAATGGAAGCATTTCCATGTAAACAAAAGAAAAACAAGGTTAATGGTTGGAGCAAGTCGTAAAACAGTTTTTGAGTTCAGAGGACAGCCAGCGAAGAAGAATTTCAGATGTCAGCGTCAAAGCATCTTTTGCAGTTTAAAATGTCTCTGATGATGTCATCAAGTAATCTCTTAAGTTTGTATCAAGTCCATCAGCTTTAGTTTGTAAGGCTTCAGGAAAAAGGGCAGGTTCAGTTTTTAGTGATTTCAAACGAAAATGATGGAAAAAATCAAAAACGTTAGTTTGGACATCTGTAGCCAGATATTTCAGGAGACTAGAAGAAATCAGGATCCAGTCCAGTCAACAGATATAAAACAAAAACCTCAAAAGACAATTAACAAAACTAGGATCTAATATCCGCAAATGTATACTATAGTTTTTACTGAAACATAATTTTTTTCTCAAAAATCACCCTCATTTTTATCAAAGATAGCCAAATTAAAACTAACTAGTTTGCAAAATAAGTCTAGTTTCAATAGAGTTGGACCAATTATTTACATAAGTACAGCAAGAATAACAATTGACCACATAGGCTCTTTTAAATCTGCTTTGCTGGAACTTTTTGTAAGGAATCTCACATTGAACTTCAAAAGCCTCTCGAGACCAGGAAAGCCAAGCCAAGGATTTTGTCATCAGACTTTGCCTGCAATACCTACAGATTTGGGTGAATTCCTCTCTTCCAAGGTTCCCCCCAAATATTTCAAGGTTCCTTGTACCTGCCAGACAAGTGACATTCTTTACTTATCCTGGTAAGTGCTGCTTGGAACATAAGGTACCAGGCCAATATTTCCACGTGTCTTTATTCTATAAAGTCCAATCTTCATTCCTCAAAAGCTATATGGTTATATCGCAAATATGATGTTCCAGTCACAACCTTGGTAATATAACAAGTGTTTCCAATTGTGTCCTGTTATAAGGAGAACAGATTCTTATTGAACTTATGCAAATAACCATATTGCCATGAAAACAACAATACTCACTTACTAAGAGTTTCCAAATCCTGGAGGGATCAGGTAGAGAGAAAAAGATAAATATTTCCATTTTACTTACAAAAATATCATTTACCAAATTGTTATAAGTCATAGCTAGCTCAAGAGAAACAAGAAAAAGTTTTCCTTAAATCTGAAAAAACAAAACATTAAAAATTCAGCAATACTTCAAATGAAAAATCATAAAAATTATAAGCATCCTTATCAGTGTATTCAGTTCCGTGTAATCCATTCTTGATCTCAATCTTTTTGTTAGCAGCTTCATGAAGTTATCAGTCTCTCCATCAGATTTCTGTAATTTCTTACCAAGTTTAGTTTTATGATCAGAAAGTTTATCAGAAGCCTGTACTTCAGTGTAAATGTCAGAGTCCTTTCCATGAATATTTCTGAAGTTGAAACATATTTTGCAAAAACATTAGAGCAAAGAAATGAGTCTGTAAACAACAAGACCTCAAAATGGCAACTGACAAAGAAATTTGGTTAATTTTGTGACATACAACACCTTAAAATAATAATAACCAGAATTATGACTGATAATCAGGACAGATCAGAATTTCAGTAATGTTATACAATTTTAAAACACCTATATCAATAACATTTGCCCACATAATACCACCTAAGAAGGTTTTATCTTCACTTGTCTGACAATGTTTTCTATGTAATTTAACATACTGAATAAGCCTAATAAGTTTAGTATCTTCCTCCTTATAGGAAGAGAGCAAATTTCTTTGAGAAGTTTCAGGGCCCTTTGAAAATTCTCAAAGAAAAAAAGACTTATTTTAAGATATGAATTTTGGTGGAGCTTGTCAAAAATATAAACAATCAAAGCAAACAGAACATTAACAGTCCAAAAAGCCTTAATAGCAAGACCTCAGTCTTTTGAACGTAGGAAATTATTTTAACAGGTTTTTTTTTTTTTTTTTAGGTAGACTTACTCAAAGGTAAAGAAAAATCTTTTATAACCTCTTTATCAAGTGTAAGCAAATTATCTTTTTACGAGAAATTTCAATTTTGCACCAGCTTACTTCTGCTATTAAAACTCATTTACTTAATTAAATTCATTTCAATCTTAGCCAACTTGACCATACAAAAACTCCTTTTCCAGAATTCCTCTTCCACAAACCTTCTATAACTTTCTTTTTACATCTAGAATTTGTCCCATGTCTTTCTTTTCCCTTCTAGTACTTGAGGACAAATTTATCTTTCTTAACCAAACAAAATATATCCATTCTTTGCACCTTCTTTATACATCTTACTTTCCTTGTACACAGACATATTTTTCTTAATATTTAGTAGCTTCAATCACATATATTAATTAGAAATTTTAACCTTTAGAAACCTTAATTTGTAAGTAAAAACTAAACAATTATAAACTTTTTTTTACATTAGTATCTTGTGGCTTGGAAAATTTATAAATACTTCATAACTTCTAGAAACATGTTACTTTATAGTACAATCTTTTAATAAAACACATGTTTACCAATAGACCCAAAACACCTTTTAGTTTTCCTGTAATGAAAAGCCAAAAGTAGACAAACGTACATTTAGCAATCAATGTCTAATATCTTATCTTATTTGGAAATGATGATATTCAGAGAATTTTTTATCATAAATTTTAGCAAAACTCTAAAAGTCACCAAAAAGAGTTTGGAAGCTGTAACCACCATAACACATAATTATTGTTATAGTTCATCCAACATTTATCTTTTTCACAACTATTTACTTGTTCCCAATAATTATTTAGATTGCCTATAAGACTTCATAAGACTTCAGATAAAATTAGCCATCATTTAAATTACTATTTTTGTTAACCAGTTCTGTAATAGAAATAACATCAGTTTTTTCCTACAAAATTTCATGTAAATTTTATCACCTCTTATACCTTTAAACATAGTTATCATTAAGATTTTTATCAATAGGTCTTGGTCTTCTAATTTTGGACAATGGAAGCATTCCCAGTCAGACATTTTAAAACATACTCAGGCAAAGTTGATGTAACCTCTATATAAAATTAGCTCAAACATTCCAACCTTTATAATCTTATCAACACTTACACTTTTACATGTTCTCAATTCAATTGTAACCTGAGTCAAGGTCTTAAGGCTAGTCAAATTTTTCCCTTCTTTTTTTTTTGGCCTTTTCTTAGGTACCAAATAACTAATTATGTGAGAGCTCTCAAAACATTTTTTTTCCCTCCAATTTAGAAGTTTTTCCAATTCAAAGGATCCGTCGTCTGGCCATTGACGAGTAGGATCTTCATTTGTATATTTATTCCAATAGTGACTCGAACCAATAAGTCTTTTTAAGGAAAGACCCGGAGGTAACTTTCCATGCTTAGAATAAATCTACCATGGACGCAAAGAGGCGTCCCTGGTGAGAGCGCAGATGATGTAGCCCCCCTGATCCAGAGAATTCACTCCCAAAGATATTCAGAGAAAGTAAAGACCTTCGTTGCACAGGCGGTAAGGATGGTGTCTCCGGTCTCCCACAATAGTGTGGGACGCCTCCAGTCACAGCCCCGCTAATCTGTGACACCGGGCAGGCGATACTGGAATGGGATTTTTTCCAGCACTAACAAGCAACGAAGGTAAAGACGACAAAAGCCCTTATGGACTGGGCCGTTTATGACAAATTCCCCTGAGAGCTTGGCACAGCCGGACAAAGAGACAGTTCGGAACCCCAGTCTACTCGACTGGCCACCGAGGTGCACCCCGGTAAATGCACCTTCCGTATGGTGGAGACCAAGGAGAAGATTCTCACTGGTCACAAAGCCAAGTTTTCTCAGGACACAGAACAAGACAGAGATTACTCTGGGAGGAAAAGGGATCAAGATCAAAACCAAGAGTACTCTACCAAATTTAAACCAAGAGTCACTAAAAGCCCAAGAAACTAGTTTCCCAAATATTTTCTCCTGCCAATCTAAATTTAGAAAGAGAAAAAATTCTCACCATTTCCTTCCGCCGGACTCCGCAGATAGAGATTCCGGGAGGCTGACATGGTAAGAAGTCTTACCTTTTGCCGGCTTTTGTCAGGCGTTCCCGTATCTCACCATCTGCAGTAGTCCAGGGAGAAGGCAGGTCTTCCAGCCAGAGAAGGCAACTTGTCAGCCAGTGTGGCTCCTGGCGACTACGCCAAAACTGTCGGGGGAAGAGGGAGAATCTCCCTCTGCCCTTTCCCTTAAGGTTCTTATGGCTGGCCAAACAATCAACAAGACAGGTTAGCAGGAGAAAATAATACCAAGTTTAATAACATGTATACATGGGAGAAAGCAGGGACACTGCGTTTCTCAACACAATAGCAGAAATTCTCGTCTTAAATACCATTTTCAGCCAATGACAAAGGAGGATTTTGGGGGTGGGGGGAGTCAGTTACAGGAAATTACCACTAAAGCACAGTAAACAAGAGTAAGGTTTATTATGTAGCTCAAGGCCTCACCTTCCACATTGATAAGTCACTAGAAATGAGCTCATCCCCCTCTCTTCCCAATACAGAGAGGGCGATACCTTTACAAATGGAGACTTCCCTTGTAAATGATTGTCTGGCAACTCCTTGCAGGGCCATCCAAAGAATGTGACCAGAGAGACAGAACTCCCGATAAGATGGGCTTGTTGGTGCCTTTTCTATTGTAACCTCTATCCTACATTATCTTTATAGCAGTCATGATAGATCTGTTCTAGGAAGGAGCCACCATGTCAAATTCTTTAGGCAGTTAGTGGGGGAGGTCAAATGTCCCTAGAGAAAACAACCAAGGTAAAGAGACAGATTTCAGGGTGGCCAAATCTTGATCTCCCACAGAGATTAAATCTGGGCTTTGTCTATGGGTGGACCCTGAAAGGAGGATTTTGCTTAAATGACCAGAGAATACACAACCATTTTTCTTGATAATAAGTAATACTTACCATGTAAATTTCTTCATAAATCTCTGAATAAAATAAAAATATATAACCCATATAGATATAAACTCTTACTGACAAACCCCACAGCCTTCTCTAGAGAGCCCAACAGAAAATGTCTCAGCTGACTGTGAATTGGTCTTCTCTAAAAGCCAGCCAGCCCTTCACTGATAGCCCTGGATAAGGAAGGGCAGATAAAATTCTTTGAAGATGTTTAGCTGAATTCAGAAGCAAAAATCCTACCTCCAGTTGGCTCCTCTGTGAGAATGGATGGCCAGCCTTATTTCACAGGCTGGGCAGCTGAGGTTTTAGATGAGCTTATTTGCCCTGTTCCCCGGGGATGCAAAAGGAGGAATGTGACATTCATTCAGGGCTGAGATTTTGCACGTAAAGATAGGGTTGTCGGGATAGAGGGAGAATCTCCCTCTGCCATTTTCCTTAAGGTTCTTATGGCTGGCCAAATAATTAACAAGACAGGTTAGAAGGAGAAAATAATACCAAGTTTAATAACATGTATGCATGGGAGAAAGCAAGGACACTGCGTTTCTCAACACAATAGCAGAATTCTCATCTTAAATATCATGTTCAGCCAATGACAAAGGAAGATGTTGGGGGTGGGGGGAGTCAGTTACAGGAGATTACCACTAAAGCACAGTAAACAAGAGTGAGGTTATTATGCAGATTTAAGGCCTCACCTTTTACATTGATAAGTTTCTAGAAATGAGGTCATTCCCCCTCTTCCCAATTCAGAGAGGCAGATACCTTTACAAATGGAGATTTCCCTTATAAATGTAAATGTCTGTCTGGCAACTCCTTGGAGGGCCATCCAAAGAATATAGTCAGAGACAGAACTTCTGATAAGATGGGCTTGTTGGTGTCTTTTCTATTGTAACATCTATTGTACATTATATTTACAGCCATCATGATAATAACTCCTTCCTGAAACAGATGTTTTGTTTTAAATTCTTTAGGCAGTTAGTGGGGGAGGTCAAATGCCCTCAGAGAAAACAACCAAGGTAAAGAGATAGATTTCAGGGTGGCCAAATCTTCATCTTCCACAGGGTCATAGAAGGGAATAAAGATTTCAGCAAATTGGTTTTTTGTTCTCTACAGTGGAAGTAATTTAAGAAGATAGTCTCTCACTCCAACTTCTCTTCCCTGTTCTCTATCTGTAATATCGCTGTAAAAATTCTCTCTACAAAAATTTCAGTCTTTTTTCTTTGCAGTCTATTATCATCTTTACGAATTCTTTGACTTCACCACCTTCTTGGCACCACAGCGCTAGCCATTGAGATATTATGATAGATTTAGTTTTGCAATTTCATCCTCTTATCTCTATTTCCTCTGCCATTTCTTAGT
Source organism: Diceros bicornis minor (assembly GCF_020826845.1). Lineage (NCBI taxonomy): Eukaryota > Metazoa > Chordata > Mammalia > Perissodactyla > Rhinocerotidae > Diceros > Diceros bicornis. The sequence goes on along the minus strand of NC_080768.1, from coordinate 42,145,483 downwards.
TTTAGTTCTTATTGTATCTTATGTTTGAAAACATTTCAAGCTTACAGAGTATATCAGTTGGTTATCTTCTCAACTTTTTATTATCTAAGTGCCCTCAAATATCACTTTTTTTAAAAAAGAAGTGAAATAGATAATAGAACAATATATTGTAATAAATTGACCACTTATAAAATTAAGTTCAACCTGCAATCCCTCCTCACTTAACAGCTACCATCTTTTATAACTCACCATGCTTTAGTTTGGGCAGGGTCAGTTTATCAATGATTTCTGGATGTTTTAAACCACATGAGACAAATACAGTGTAAGGTAAAATTGTTACTCTTGCAGAAGTTGTAGAATATCCTGATGGTTATGGAAGTTGGTGGTGGAGAACCTGAATCCTATGAAAAGTAGTTGATTAATTAGCACCTGACAGAATTTGTTAATTTGGTAAGGACAATAATAAGACATAAATGTTGAAACGATAACTTTGCATATCAGAGTATTGTCAAAGGCCACTGGGGAAATTCATAATATTCTCAAATACCACAAAAAATGACCACTTTTTCATAAAAGATGTCATACATGATGGCACCATATACTTCTGTCAGAAAATTTGCAATGAAGGAAATTAAGACTTGAGTCATTTTAATTTTAACGATTTGTTTCTGCTTACTATTAGGTTAAAAAACCCTTTTAGAAATAAAGTGATAAGAGATGTACTTGCTTAATTTTTATTTTTTTTTAATAAAAAGTCTTTTTCACATTTTAAAAAAATATTTATTTGTATTTATTTTATGCTGAATTTATTTGTGCGCCCAAAGCCTTTTTTTAATTAACTACCACCAATTCTTTTCAAACTCTTTCAAAAAGTTGAAGAGGAGAGAATACTTCTAAAGTCATCCTATGGACTTAGCACTACCCTGATATGAAAGCCAAAGACACTAAGAGAAAAGAAAACTACAAGTCAGTATCTTTGATGAATATTGATACAAAAATCCTCAATAAAATAATAACTAACCAGATTCAGCAGCATATTAAAAGGATTATACATCATTTTTAAGTGGGATTTATTTCTGGAATACAAGGATGTTTCAATATATGAAAATGAATCAATGTAATAAAGCACATTAACAGAATGAGGGAAAAAAACACAGGATCATCTCAATGGATGCAGAAAAAGACTTGACAAAACTAAACATGTTTTCATGTTAAAAACACTAGAAAGGGGCCGGCCCGGTGGCGCAAGCGGTTAAGTGCGCGCGCTCCGCTGCGGCGGCCCGGGGTTCGCTGGTTCGGATCCCGGGCGCGCACCGACGCACTGCTTGGTAAGCCATGCTGTGGCGGCGTCCCATATAAAGTGGAGGAAGATGGGCACAGATGTTAGCCCAGGGCCGTCTTCCTCAGCAAAAAAAAAGAGGAGGTTTGGCGGATGTTAGCTCAGGGCTGATCTCCTCACAAAAAAAAAAAAAAAAAAAAAAAAAAAAAAAAAAACACTAGAAAACTCTCAGAGTAAAAGGAAGCTACTTCAACATAATAAAAGCCAGATATAGAAATACACAGAGAACATCGTATTCAAGCAAGAAAGACTGAAAGCTTTTCTTCTAAGATCAGGAAAAAGGCAAGAATGCCCACTGTCACTATTTCTATTCAACATGGTATTAGATGTTCTAGCCAAAGCAATTAGGCAAGAAAAAGAAAGCAATAGCATCCAAATTGGAAAGGAAGAAGTAATATTATATTTGTTTACAAATAATATCTTATATGTTGAAACCCCTAAAAATTCCACAAAAAAATTTTTAGAACTGATAAATTCTGCAGAGTAGTTGAACACAAAATCAACATGAAAAAACTGGTTGTTCTTCTATACATTAATAATAAGTAATCTGAAAAGAAATTTAAAAACTTTACATTTTTATTTACAATATCATCAAAAAGAGAAAAATACTTAAGAATCAACTTGCTCAAGGAGGTAAAAATTCCAATGATTTTTTTGCACAAATAGAAAAATCTATCCTAAAATTCATATGGACTCTCAAGGGACCCTAAATAGCCAAAAGAATGTAGAAAAAGAAGAACAATTTAGAGAAGTCACACTTCCTGATTTCAAAACTTACTACAAAGTAATCAAAACAGTGTGGTACTGGCATAAATACACACAATATACTAATGAAATAGTATAGAGAGCCCAGAAATAAACCTTTGCATATACGGTCAAATGATTTTTGACAAGGGTGCAAAGACCATTCATTGGAGAAAGGATAAGTTTTTCAACAAATAGTGATGGGAAAACTAGATGACCACATGCAAAAGAATGAGACTGGACCCTTACCTTACACCATATACAAAAATTAACTCAAAATGGATCAAAGATCTAATATTAGAGCTGAAGCTATAAAATCCTTAGAAGAAAACACAGGGTAAAAGCTGCATGTCATTGGGTCCAAATGCCATTGCCAACAATGATTTCTTTAATATGACACCAAAGACATAAGCAACAAAAAAAACAACAAATTGGACTTCATCAAAATGCAAAAGTTTTCTGTATCACAAGATACTATCAACAAAGTAAAAAGGCAACCCACAGAATGGTTGAAAATATTTGCAAATCACATATCTGATAAGGGATTAATATCTAGAATATATAAAGAACTCCCACAATCAACAATAAAAAAACAACCCAATTTAAAAATGCACAAAGGACTTGAATAGACATTTCTCCAAAGACATAAAATGGCCAGTAAACACATGAAAAGATGCTCAACATCACTAAGTATCAGGAAAATGCAAAATAAAACCACATTGAGATACCTCTTCACACACATTAGAATAGTTTTACTATCACAAAATCAGAAAATAACAAGTGTTGGCAAGGATTTTGAAAAATTGGAACCCTTGTGCTTGGATGGTGAGAATATAAAACTGTGGAAAACAGTATGGCAGTTCCTTCAAAAATGAAAAATAGAATTACCATATGATCTAGAAATTCTACCTATGGGTTCTGAAATAACAGAAAATATATTTATGGATCTCTGTCTCCAGTTCCTGGCACAGAGCTCCTAAAATCCTTGTAATTTCCTAAATGATAAGAACACTAGGAGCATCTCTTGTTCTAATATTTGTCTTTGACCCCATCCCTGACACAGAGCTCCTAAAACCCTTGTAATTTCCTAAGTGATAAGAACACTAGGAGAATCATTTGTTCTATTGAGGCAACTCTGGGTGGGCTCCTGGATGGCTCCTGGATGGGGGCTGGTCACCAGAAAGACCAAGCCCCGATTAGAAGCTTGGAATTTTTAGTCCTATCCCTTATCCTCCAGAGAGGGGAGAGAGGCTAGAAACTGAGTTAATAATTGATCATGCCTACGTGAGGGAGCCTCCATAAAAATCCCAATAGAATGAGTTTCAGAGAGCTTCCAGATTGGCAATGACAAGGAGTGCTTGGAGAGTGGTGCACCTGGAGATGGCATGAAAGCTCTGTGCCCCTTCTCCATACCTTTTCCTATGCACCACTTCCATCAGGCTGTTCTTGAGTTATATCCTTTTATAATAAACTGGTGATCTAGTAAATGTTTCTCTGAGTTTTGTGAGCCACTCTAGCAAATTAATCAAACCCAAGGAGGATGTTGTGGGAATCTCTGGTTTACAGCCACTCAGTCAGAAGTACAGGTAACAGCCTGGGCTTGTAACTGGCATCTGAAGTAGAGGTGAGGTTGGGTGGGTGTGCAGTCTTATAGGACTGAGCCCTTAAACTGTGGAATCTGATGTATCTCTGGGTTGACAGCATCAAATTGAGTTGAATTATCTTACAACCATCTGGCATTCCCAGAATTGCTTGTTGGAGGTGTGGGGAACCCTCCCACATGTGGAAAAATGAATCTCAGAACACCATATATGGGTATAAACCCAAAAGAACTGAATGCATATATAAAGACATATACGTACACCCGTGTTCTTAACAGCATTATTCAAAATAAGCAGAAGCTGGAAGCAGGCCAAGTGTCCATAAATGGATGAGTTGACAAAAATTGTTGTGTAAAACACAGTGGAATACCATTCACCCTTAAAAAGGATGGAATTCTGACACATGTTATGACATGGATGAACCTTGAGGACTTTATGCTAAGTGAAGTAAAGCCAGACACAAAAGGAAAAATACTGCATGATTCCACTCATATAAGGTACTTAGAGTAGTCAAATTCATAGAAATAGAAAGGAGAATGGTGGTTCCCAGCGTCAAGAGGGAGGGACAACAGGGAGTTGTTGTTTAATGGGCACAGAGTTTCAGTGCAAGGTGGAAATAGATCTGTGGATGGTTAGAGGTTATCACTACACAGTTATGTGAATGTACTGAATGTCACTGAACTGTACACTTAAAAATGGATAAAGTGGTCAATTTCATGTTATGCATATTTTATGACCATCTAACTACATTAATTATTTTCAACAAATGAACTAACACTAGCTACATGCAATAGCATGGATGAATATCACAACCATAATGCTGAAAAAAAGAAATTATATTCAAAAGGCTATATATCTTATAATTCCATTTATATAAAATGCAAAAAAGAAACAAAACCGAGGTCTAGCTTCCAGTACTAGTGGAGTAGCTTGTTGAACTAACACTCTCACAGATAGCAATGATAAAATCTGCATGAAATATTATATATATTTATATAGAATCATGTATCTATATGTAATACACATATAATAAATGTGTATGTGTATGTATGCATAAATCTCTTCCAAAGGCAAGCAGAACTGAAGGGGAGTCTTCCCTTGAATCATGGGAATTTTACCAGGAGATATTTGCAAGCTTGAGTCTTTTGCCTCAAAGCATTCCAAAATCTGTACATGGCCCAGACGGGAAAAACTATAGTATTACTTGTAATGTTAGAGGATGTATTTTGGGGCTGGCAGAGTAGCCGGAAAGTTAGGGGAGAAATTCTGGAAGGGAGGGAACCACAAAGAGGAAAATCTTAAAATATGTATGAAAGTCTGCCCCCCACACACACAGCAAATTGGCAGATCTTTGAACAACACACATGCAGGGTAGGCCCCAGAGGGCGTAGTGTAAAAACAGCAGTTGGAAGATGAAAGAACTGAATGAGGATTTCAGCTATGCCCATTGTAAAGGAGATAGGATTGGAGTTTCAGTCCAGCCAAGTTAACTCTCTGCTAGAAAAATAACAACACTCTTCACAGGGATATAATAGAATCCAGAGTCTCTATAACTATCATCCATGGTTTCCAGTACATAATTTAAAAAATCATGAGATTTGAAGAAATAGGAAAATATAATCCATATACGACCAAAAGTGGGCAGTAGAAACTATTCCCTAGGTGTTGCAATTAGCAGACAAGGATGAGAAAACAGCTTTTATAAAGATGATCATGGTGGTAAAGAAAAATATTCTCATAATGAATGAACAGATGTAGACACTCAGCAGAGAAATGGAAATTACAAAAAAGAACCAAATAGGAAGATGAAATACAGAAAATATTTTTGAGTTTACTGGTAGATTAGAAACAGTAGAAGAAACATGAATATAGAGCAATAGAAATTATCCAGTCTGAAGAAAAGAACATAAAAGTTTTGAGAAAAATGAAGACAGCCTTAAGACCTGTGAGATGAGTGAGTCCCCATCAGAGAGGGGAGAGACAAAAAATTAAATGAAGCAGAAAGGCAAATCAATGAGTAATAGCATAAAACTTCCAAAATTTGGTGAAAAATCTAAAATTTTAGATCCAAGAAAGTCAGGAAACACACAAAATAAAATACAAAATAAAACCATACCTAGGCACATGACAGTCAAGCTGCTAAAATCCAAAGATAAAAAGAAAATCTTGAAAGCAGTCAGGGAAATACATATGTACAGGGGAAGACATTACATACAGGGAGAAAAAATGTGACTGATGGATGATACATTATCAAAAACAAAAGAGACAAATCAACAACAAAATGACATCTCTCAAGTGCAGAAAGAAAACCCAAAAGTCAACACAGGATTTTATATTTAGCAGAACTCACTTTCAAAAAGGAAGCAGAAACCACAATAAGATACCACACAACTATTAGGTGGCTAAAATAAAAAATAAATTTGCAACTACAGAGTGCTGGTGAGGACTAGGAGCAACTAGAACTGGGAATGCTACATGATAGTTGCATTCGGAAAACAGTTAACAGGTTCTTATAAAGTTAAACATACACTTATTATATGACTCAGATATCCCACTCCTAGAGATTTACTGAAGCAAATTGAAAACTAATGTTTAAACAAAACTCTTTGCATGAATCTTCATAGCCATTTTATTCATAATTGTGAAAAGCCGGCAACAAACTAAATGTCCTTCATCAGGTGAATGGAGAAAGAAACTGTGGTGCATCAGTACATTAGAATACTACTTGGCAATAAAAAGGATAAACTCTTGATTCACACAACAACAAGGATTAATCTTGGATGCATATCTCTAAGTGAAGGAAGCCAGATTCAAAAGGCTATATAGTATATGATTCCATTTATATGACTTTCTAGAAAAGACAGCATTACAGGGATGGAAAATGATCAGTGGTTGCCAAGGAATGGAGTGGGGGAAGGGGTTGACTACAAAGAGACAGTATGAGAAAATTTTGGGAGTGAAAGAAACAGCTCTGTGTGGTACCGTGGACGTGGATACATGACCGTAAAGTTGTCAAAACCCATACAACTGTACACCGCATAGAGTGAATTTTACTCTGCAAATTTTAAAAATCAATCAGGATGCTGGGGAACTCAGATGGAATGCAGTGACAAATGTACCTCACTGTATTACAAGCATGTGACATAACCACACAGAAGTGGTGGGGATGAAAGGTCCTGACCGAAGTAACTTTGGAAGACAGTGTTTTGATGGGATACTGTAAAACTAAAGTACTGTACAAAATCACTGTACTCTAGGTGGTAAATTTGTTTTTCATAAGGGTATGGATTAGTGATTCTGAAACTAGTTGACACATTAGTAAATATATTGTAGATAACTGGAGTTAAGTTTCTCACTGTTGGTGAAAGAAGTTACAAATAAACAAAAGGAGAATGCTGGAATAAACTCTGTGGTGCTGGATTGGAGTTGGAAGTATCAGTATGAATCCATATCTCTTTTAATATATCTATCCAGATAGATAGATAGATTGATAGATTGATATATCGATAGGTAGATGTGTATACCTGAGTTTACATTCATACATACATTTCCAAGCTCTGCTGAGAGGGTCTAGAAGCAGTGACACCCTCGTATCAATGGTCACACCTAGCTCCCAGATTTTGGTTTCTAAATATCATTCTTCAATAAAAAGAACCAGGTTTTCTTGGAGAAATGGCTAATTCAAATCTGGGGATGGGAAATACAATATGAGCCTGGAGCTTCTTGTAGTGCCAGAAAGTAGGAAAGTGCTTTCAAAAAAAAAACACAGAAAATGATGAGATGTGTCAAAAGGAATCAATCTGGGCTGGCCCTGTGGCTTAGCGGTTAAGTGAGCGTGCTCCGCTGCTGGCGGCCTGGGTTTGGTCCCGGGCGCGCACCACTTCTCTGGCCATGCTGAGGCCACGTCCCACATACAGCAACTAGAAAGCTGTGCAACTATGACATACAACTATCTACTGGGGCTTTGTGGGGAAAAAATAAATAAATAAAATCTTTAAAAAAAAAACCAAAAGGAATCAATCTTAAAGACTTCCGTACGGCTCAAGCTAGAAAACTGGGAGCAACAAAATAAATAATGGTAGCATTGGATTATTACCCAGAGAATAAAATAAATATCCATGAGTCTATACTGATATAAAGAAGATTAAATAAGAAAGGAAGAAAGAAAAAAAGGGGGGGGGGAGAATGAGAGAAAGAAAGACAGGAAGAAGGCAGGGAGAGGGAGGGGGGAATATTCCTCACAGAATTCCAAATAATAAACGCGGCTGGATAGCATGAAATAGAAAATCGCCACTAGACCACCACAGTAATAATTACTGTGAGCAAGACTGACTGATGAATGCAAAAACTGTGAGTGAAACTTAGAGAAGAAACAGTACATTTGCAGAGCCTCAAAGCATCTCCCTCCAAATACTTAACTTTTTTCTCTTAATTTCTTTAAAAGACCTATGACTATTTAAAGAAAAATCATAACACTGTATTGTGGGATTTATAACATGGGTAGATGTAAAATTTATGACAACATAGCACAAAGGACAGACAGAGGTAAATGGAACTGTTCTGTAGCAAGGCTCCCATATTTTACATTGATTAAACTGGTGCACTATTGAGTCTAGGTAGGCTGTGATATGTTAAAGATGCATATTGTAATCTGGATCAACCACTAAAAACTGCAAAGGTGTGTCACTTAAATGCTAATAAAGGAATTAAACAGCATACAAAAAGGGTTTGTACAAGAATGTTCACAGGAGATGACCTGCACGTCCCCAGGAGGAAGACGAGCCCACTTCGGGGCATCCACAGAGCAGAACGCCCTCAGCCGTGCTGAGGAGCAAACGCTGACACACACGTGCTGGGTGAGTCTCATCTACCTCGTGCTGAGGGATGCAAGCTAGACAGAAAACAATACACGTGGGCTGATTTCTGCCAAGATGAACCTATGGTGAAAAAAACAGATCAGTGGTTGCCTCGGGGGAAGGAAAAAATTGCCTGGGAAGGAATAGGAAGGAGTTTTCTGGGGGTGAAGGAAATACATTATTCTTAAAGGGGTGAAGGTTATATGGGCATGTTTATTTGCTAAAACTGTACGATTGAGATTTGTGCCTTTCAGTGTGTGTACATCTTACCCCCCCACACACACGAAAAGGACTAAAAGAATAATAAAGTGAGGTGGGAATGGGATGGAGTCTAGATAAAACAAAAATGGCAGATGATTAGTAGTTGTCGAAGTTGGGTGACGGGCCTACTATGCTATTTTGTTTATTTTGTATATTGTTTAAATTGTCCTGTACTAAAACACTTGTATAAGAAGACAAACTCGATATACAGTGTTTGCTGGTAAGATATTGGTTACCTTTGGGGAGGAAGGAGGGAGAAAGGGATTGTCGGGTCCTGAATGAAGCTGGTGCTAGTTCTTGGTCACACAAGTGTGTTCACTTTGTAATAATTCTTTGAGGTTTACATGGATGACCTCTGCATATATTTCTGTATGAATGTTATACATCAATAAACACTTTAAATCCTGCATATTTGCACAAAGATAAACTCAATATCTGAGAATAACAGCTGAGTTTTGTTTTAAAGTGGAACACATTCACTCATGACACCATTAGATGGATTTTAATACTCCCAAGTATCGATTAATGCCCTCACCCTTCCTTGGTGCCCTAGGTCTTTCCATTTTTGCCTCAATTTGGCAAGTGGCATGGCTTTGAGTTTTTATGATGCAATCTTTTTCCATCAACGTCCACCCCCATAATGATGCTCACCAAGGCCTTGACATCTAGCACAGTGCAGTGTTCACAGCAATCACTCAAGACCTGTGGGACTGGGTTGAATGAGGAAGAAAACGAGGAGCAATGATGTTCATAACTTATGTCTAGGTGCCATATCGTGACTTAGGAAATTGGTAGGATTTTTCGATAGATTTGCTATGCCTTCTAATTTTTCCTATTTAAAACAATGGGAAATAGGGTCTCAGAGTTCTTTCTCAGAGAAAGTCTGACGTTTCAGGCACAGATTACTGACAAATATTAATGGTATATGACTTTCCCACCTCATCTTAGTTTTAAGTTTTTAATTCCTTACCATGGAAATGACCTAACTTTGCTTCTTCCAAATCTTGTAGTAATACTGATGCTCCAGAAAGTCGGGCCACGGATATTCTGCTGTTGTGCATCCTCTCTGCAAAGAAGTGGAGCTGTGCATCCACCAGTCTGAGAAGCACGTGGTGCTGTAGTATTTGGAGTCAGAGTAGCTAAATGGAAAAATGGCTTCAGAGAGTTATCACCATAACCCCCAACAGCAACAAATTATTTTGCTTAATTATTTTGCAATTCTGAGGGTATATTTAAAAAGAGATATTAAAACTGGTTGCCAAGGAGCCAGCCCTATAGTAGAGCAGAAATTGAATATTACCTTCCTACAAAAACTTCCCTGACATTGTGGGAAGGACCAACGGGAAGTTTCAGTGCTGTTGCCTGTGTTAATGAGGCCACGAGGTCCACACTGGGATAAAGAAGTCCAGTGAACAAGCCTGTGTGCAGCGTTGGAGAAGGGGCGTGCGTGTGATCCCCTGAAGTGGCTTAGGAGTCACTTACCAGTGCACCTAAGTTTCCCGTCTGTATATGCAGGAATTGGGGCTGTCCACTGTGATGTTTTCTCCTTTTTATGACATGGCTCACGGCAGTCCTTCTAAAATGCCTGACCAAGGTATGGGCCCTTCAGGCAGGCGGGGTCCAAAGGGAGGATCTCTGCAGCGACCCTGACCATGGAGTCCAAAGGGAGGATCATGGCAGCCTGGAGGGATGGAGGGGATAGCAGGACAAGTGGCCTTGAAAAGGCAAATTCCAGGATCCCAGTCACCCGGTATTTCCATTTTAGATATTGAATTTACATTTCAAATACTGGCCAGGGAGCTTCAAGGAGGGCTGCAAGCATCCTCAGCAACAGCCAGGCTGGTGAGCCCCACCCCTACCTGAGTACCGGCCTCAAGGGATGCAGCCCAACCACGCTGCGCATACTCCAGGTGGTGGGCAGGGCATGGAGGGTGGGCGTGGTTGAGAGAAGAGGCAGGATAGAGCGTGGGGTGGACAAGGAGAGGAGTGGGACCCAGGGGTGGAGGGACAAGGAGGGAGTTGGGGCCCCTAGCTGTGCATGCTGGGAGCTTTTGTCTCTCACCGCTCCAGGCTGGGAGCTTGCAGGACTACAGGACTATAACTCCCCGGATACTCTGGGCACGGGGCGGTGCCTAGCCCTGAGGGGAGGAGCAAGGAGGTGTGCTCTGCACTGTGGTCCTGCACCTGCTCCACGTGGACTGAGTCTCAGAGGGATGTGACAGGACAAGAGGGACCAAGGAGTTAGGAGGGTGTGGCGGCTGCATGGGCAGCCGCGGGCCTGCATCGTGCAACTGCTTTTGTCCAAAATTGAAGCCGGACTCACGTCTATTCCACACCGCCTCCCTCCGTTGCTTGATTCCTCCTCCCACCTGCATGTCTGTGGGTCTTGCCACAGCCTCCTACTTAGTCCAGGGCCAGGTGTTTCTCTAAAGTGCTTATGGGAACTGGTTTGACATCCCAGAAACTTTCCTCTGCCTGCTGCCCTCTGCCTTCTCCAGCCAAAGTGCCATCATTTCATCAGCTTTTGGGAGAAATTCGCCCTTGTGGCCCCTCTTGCAAGCACAACTTAAGAGCTTTGCAGGGTAGTAACAGTGGCTGTTGCTTGCCTTTTTCGCAGAAGTGGAAGTTGAGGCATCCGTGAGGTTAATCATTGGTTTCCCCAGGATCCGCCAAGAGCAGAGGAGAACAACCCAATTCCCAGACAAGTATCTAATAGAACATTTTCACCAACACCTTCCAGTGCAGGGGCCTCTGAAACAGCATCCTTAAGATGAAAATAGCTTAAGCATTTTGCCATTTAGATTGATAGCCTAATCTCAGCTCAGGCCTGAGTGGCCAGTCTCTCAGGGACACGGGTGACGACTCTGATCCCTCAGGAAGAGACCGGTGGTCCAGCTTTGGGAGAGGGATGTTCAAGGTAGACAGCACTTGGGCAGCATTTGAAACCCATCAGCTTTAACATCTCTGCATTGGATTCTGGCAAGGTTCCAGGATAAACACGCCTAGGGATAGTCAGATGTACCATATTCTTTAAAAATTGTTTAGAGTAGTGAAAGGAACAGAGCATAAAATATCCTGCTTAGTTGCAAAAGATGAAATGCAACCAAGACCTTGTTTTTTTCTTTTGTTTTTTGAGGAAGATCAGCCCTGAGTTAACATCCATGCTAATCTTCCTCTTTTTGCTGAGAAAGACCGGCTCTGAGCTAACATCTATTGCCAATCCTTCTCCTTTTTTTTGCCCAAAGCCCCAGTAGATAGTTGTATGTCATAGTTGCACATCCTTCTAGTTGTTGTATGTGGGACGTGGCCTCAGCATGGCCAGACAAGCGGTGCATCGGTGTGTGCCCAGATCCGAACCCGGGCCACCAATAGCAGAGCGTGCACACTTAACCGCTAAGCCACCGGGCAGGCACAAGACCTTCTTGTTAATTTTTTTCTGCTCATTCTCTTGCCTGTACTGTATGCTTGAATGCAGAAACAAAAAACATGAATTGCCAAATTCTTTTTTCCTGAGATTGTTAAATTAACTTAAAAGTCTTATTGAAACCTGTGGAGGAATGGTTAGCAGCTTTCATGATTTATGTCATCTCTAAAAATCTGGGCGTTGATCTACATCAAAAAAAGTCCTTGTTTATATTACACATCCCAATAGGTTACATTTCTGATTCCTGAATGTGGGATATTATCAAAACAACTGAAAAACCTGGTCATGGAATTTGGACTCTGTCACTTTGTCAAGAATTTGCCTCTTTATGAATTAATGACGCATGAATTCTTTGACATTTTTGTAAAGAACGGAAGAGAAACTCTGTAGTGTCTCTGAATGTGGCAAGACGGGGAATTCTCATTAGACCACATCCTTGGGTTCTTCTCTCGTGTTCAATAGGCCCGGGTGATAGTCTGTGTGATCAGGTGCAGTGCCACTCCCCCAGCCCCCAGTGTTCCATCCTATTCTGGCCTGTGCCTTCTTCAGGGGGTTCTGATTACACTCGTCCACAAGGGTTGGAAAGAGACATTGTAACATGAGGATATTCATCATCTTATTTTATTTTATTTTTTTAGATTTTATTTATTTATTTTTTCCCCCCAAAGCCCCAGTAGATAGTTGTATGTCATAGCTGCACATCCTTCTAGCTGCTGTATGTGGGACGCGGCCTCAGCATGGCTGGAGAAGCGGTGCGTGCCCGGGATCCGAACCCGGGCTGCCAGCAGCAGAGTGCGCACACCCAACTGCTAAGCCACGGGGCTGGCCCTTTTTTTTTTTTAAAGATTTTATTTATTTATTTATTTTCCCCCCAAAGGCCCAGTGGATAGTTGTATGTCATAGCTGCACATCCTTCTAGTTGCTGTATGTGGGACGTGGCCTCAGCATGGCTGGAGAAACAGTGTGTTGGTGAGCGCCCAGGATCCGAATCTGGGCCACCAGCACAGGAGCGCGAGCACTTAACCGCTAAGCCACGGGGCCGGCCCTCATCATCTTAAAACAAGGATTAATGGAGAGGAAAGTCTCAGGGTGTGTGTGCTCTGATGCACTGCTGTTGGGGTGTGGCCGCAGTGACCACTGTGCTCCCAGCAGTCCCCACAATGGCTGTCTCAGACGTTTGATCTCCTGGTGCAACCACAGCAGCTGTTGACAAAGCTGGGCTCTTGTGGTTCAGTGTCTTTCTTCAGATTTTGTGGCTCTGACCCTCCTCTGCTCCTCGCCTTCCTATTCCTATCTGCTACGTTGATTGCTTTTAGTTGTTTCCTAGGAGCCACTGTGTGTAACTGTATTTCACAGTGTCTTTAGGGACCCATCCTCACTACACGAGTCACTGTACAACAGCCGCTTATCCTGGTGTAGCCCATGTTCATCCTCTCCAGTGGAGTTGTGAAGAACCCTGCTTACTCGGAGCTCCTCTCATTCTCATGCTGCTGGGGCTGTTATGATGCTGGGCGTCTCATCTTTGGTCTCATCAACATTACTCTTTTCATCGATTATTCTGAAGTTGGAGACGACTTTGTTAATAATGTGGACACTGACTGTCACAGGCACTTTTATGTATCTTCCCCAACAGCTCTGTGAAGTAGGCCTGTGATTCCCATTTTACAGGGGGGGACACTGAGGCTCAGGGAGGTCTAGTAGCTTCCTTCATGCAGAGTCCTGGTACATTTTGAGTCTCCACCTGGAACTCCACCTCTCAGGTGTGTGCCCTTAGCTGGTGTTCGACTTTGTGCCTCTCTACCAGCCTCCCCAAAGACACAGACCCCATCCTGAGTCCATTGTCTGCTTGATGGCAGTCACCCTGCACAAACAGGCCCTGGGCGGGGAGTGGACTACTGGGCCGTGGTCCTCCAGCTTACCCTGGGAAGGTACTAGGTTTCTTGCGAGAGCTGGAGCAGTGGAAGATACTGACCGTCACTCACCTGGAAGGTTTGTTGTGTAGAAATACTCCACTGACTTTTTGCAGGTGTCGTGTCTTCTTTGTCTTCATTGCTCCTCTGGGCTTTTTCCTACAGTCCGTGCTGTGCAGTAACATACAGTACAGAGACTGGTGAACATAATGCTGTTGTCCTGCACCAAATGGTCACATCATTCATTTTTCTAATTATGAAAGAAATACATATTGTAAAAAAAGTCACAGTACACAGATCTGTATAAAGTGAAACCCACCCCTTTCATCCCCTTCCCTGAAAACTCACTCCCCTACTCAGAACCCACTACTGTTAACAGGGTGGGGTTTATTCTTCTGGAAATTTCCTGTGAATTTATAAATACACATAAAGTTTTTTAACATAAATTACATAACTACATCGTTTTGCAATTTGCTGTTTCCCAAATCATATATCAAAGACGTCTCCCCTTATCAGTGCACATCATTCTAACTTACCATGTTAGATGTTTTAGAGGTATTCCAAAGAACAGGAATACCATAATCTGTTTACTTCTTCTTTGATAGAAATGGGATTACATCCAGTTTCACTATTATACATAACGCTGCAGTAAGATCCTTGTATGGAATTAATTACACTGCTATTCAACTGCTCAATTTGCTTTGTTTCCTTTTAGTCAGAGACTATGACATAAGATTTTCATGGTAATTATAGAGAAATTAATTTTATCATTGAATAAATACATTTATGGGGAAACGGGACTTCAAGGTCATCCATCTTAATATTGTGGAGAAAAATCATGAAACTTAGAAGGTGTGCTCCATCACATTCTAACAAGTCATGTTAACAATTTAAAGTTGAATGTTTGAGTAGCCTCTACTGTCTCTCTTCCAAAGACGGATGACTTTTTCTTTTCTTGAAAACTTCTGACTCCAGGGGCTCTCAGTTTGGCTAGAGAGGATAAGATATTGGTGTTGTATCTGTTTCTCTTCAGCTGTAGGCTGCATCTTCTAAAGATCATAGAATTGAACATGGTCCAATTGATATATATGATTTGAGTCAAAAATTCAAAGTAATGAACCTAAGAGAGGAATCTATAACTTGGGTTCTTAATAAAAAATTTCCTTTGATATCCTTAAGTTTCTGTGATTACTAGTAAAAACTCACCTATGGGTGAAGAGATGTAGTTCTTCTGGCAATGTCTGGCTTGAACATCCATAGGTAAGCCTGCCACACCCGTAGGTAGATTAGACTTGATCTCTTGAAGACCTCTACCCTTGGTGTTTGACCTGGGAAAAATAAGAATTTAAAAAAGCTGCTGTTATTAGCACTCAATGCTAGATGCCCATTAAAGAGTGAGTTTGATTTGGTAAACCAAAGGGAGTATAAGCAGAACAAAGTCTTTAAAATCTCTAAAATTTCAAAAAATTCTAATTTTTTAAAATATAACTCTATTTTTGCCACAGTGCAAACTGTGTATATATGAATGAAATATCCCTCTGTCCATTTCTTAACTTGTTTCCATTGATTTGATGGATTTATCCTCTAATCCGGATTCCAAGTGTGAAAGAACATCTTGGTCCTTCAAAGAAAAGAAGCCATTGAAATTTGATTTTCTTTTAGCTCGGCATCCTACAGGTTTGAAGAATAAATTATCATGTAATGATACAACGATTCTGAAATCTAATTGTTAATTAGAGGGGTGTAAGGGATGATTGAATGGTGTTTCATCCCCATGGTCAGAGGTATTGTACACATGGATGTGTAAACACGATTCAGGAAGCTGCTTCAGCCCCGTGACATCCCTGAGAACCACAGTGCAGGAGGATCTAGGCACACAGCCGTCTGCCTCGATCTCCTGGGTTACATGTAGATCCAGGGGTCTTGAGAGTGGTTTCAGAGCAGCTAACTTTTATCTATTTCCCCTCTTCCTTCTCTCCAGCTTATCTCAAACAGTCTTGACTATCATATTTTAAAGTAAGACCAATTATAGTTATTTACATGAGTTTCTTGTTCATTATTGCAGAGTAATATTCAGGCATACCATTAAATACCATTTAATTGACCTAATTAAATTTGTCATACCTTATAATTGATTAGAACACTAAGTTTAGTTCAGAGTTTGATATTCACCAAATGTGTTAATCTGCTTACAACTGCCATGTGTCTCACTCCTCTTAGATATGTATCTTTGGCCCATCACAAGATTTTAATGAATGAAATCATCATAAATTAAGATAATGTACTGTCTTTTGTATGATAAGGAGGCATATGGGTCCATTTTGGAAATATGCCCATCTGTCTTTGCTCCCCATGGGAAGTTTCTGGTCACTAGGTCTCCAGGTGGCTTGCACAAGCCCTAGGTCTGTAATAGTTTGGTGCCTCTCCTTCTACTTGGGGTAGAAATAAAAGAGATCAGAGAGACTTATTAAAGTTTTGGTTGTATGAAGTCTTCGATGAAGAATATCCATACATATTGTTCTGGATAGCTCTCTGTTCCTAAGAGTACTGGTTACATTAAGGGCTTGTCAGGAACCGTGAAAGGTATGATATTTTACCTTACCTGCAAGCTAATAAGTCAGCCTACCATGGTCTTACAGATGCTGGCAAAAGAAACTAGACCCATGGGTCAGAGACAAAGGACTTAACGACACAGCAATAACAGTGGCCCGAGTATCGGCATTTGCACTGGTTCACTAAATCCCACTTCCTACAGGGTGATACACAGTGAGCCAGCTGACATGCAGAGGGTTACAAGAGCTCAGAGCTTAAGGAACTCAAATCTTTGATAATGGACAGGAAGTCTGCTGACCTTTGCCCCAGGGAGGGGTGTTATTTCTATTATATTGGGCAGTAAGCAAGCCTGCCCTTTGTTCCAGAGGAGGCCACTATTTCTATCTTCCAAGGCTGACAGCTCTACACACATCCTTGAAAAGATATCCTGGTTTCACTGGCTTTCAAAGATAAGCTTGACTGAGACTCGATCATCATTCAGTTCTTCTGTTTCCTTTATCGAGATTGTGCAAATATGCTCTTTTCTCTGTAAAGTTCACTAACTTTATTCATACATAAGGGATGCTTTTGGTTTTATTTATTAAGTTGAGATTTTCGTATTAGAGCAAATGATGAACTATCATGGGTTGGGTCTGAAAGTATACTTTTCCAAGATAAATGTGAAAGAAGATCAGGGCTCACAGAACTCTGCCACAAGGAGCTGATAGCAACTCAAATGATTTTAATTTGAATACTGTTTTGTACAACTTTCTTCCATCTTCCTTCATCCTCTCTGCTTCCTGTAACTCCCATATGGGAATGGGGCAGTTTCAGGGATTCACTGAACTCATTCACAATATTCAAATCATTTTGTCTGTTGTGTTTTTTTAATTGAGGTAAAGTTGACATACAACATTATATTAGTTTCAGAGGTACAACTTAATGATTCAATGTTTGAATATATGTTGAAATGATCAGCACAATAAGTCCAGTTAACATCTGTCCCCATATATAGTTACAAAATTTTCTCATGTGATGAGAACTTGGCATATTTCAAGATGCAGAAGAATCAACGATGATGTCATACTTTTTCATATACAGCTTGATGAATTTGGACATAAGTATACACCCTTGAGACTGTCACCACCATCAAGGTCACAAACATATCCATCAATTCCCAAAGTTTTCTCTCACCTCCTTTATTACTATTATTCTGTGGTAAGAACTCTTAATATCTACTGTATTAGCAAATGTGATGTATGCAGTACAGTCTTGTTACCTGTAGGCACTATTCCGTAGCCTACACCGCCAGAACTTATTTATCTTGATAACTGAAACTTTGTATCCTTTGACCGTCAGATCCCAAATTCTCCATCCTCCCATCCCCTGGCAACCACCATTCTAATCTCTGCTTGTACGCGTTTAACTATTTTAGATTCCACATATAAGTATTTGCCTTTCTCTGTCTGCCTTATTTCACTTAGCATAATGTCTACCAGGTCCATCCATGTTGTCAAAAATGGCAGGAATTGCTTTTTTTCAAGGTTGACTAATATTCCATTTCTTTATCCTTTCATCCGTCAGTGACATTTAGGTTACTTCAGTGTCTTGGCTATTGTAAATTAGCTGCAATGAACATTAGAGAGCAGGTATCTCACTGAGACCCTGATTTCTATTGCTGTGGGTATATACTAGAAGTGGGATTGTTGGATCATATGTTAGTTTTCATTTTTGGAGGAAGCTCCATACTGTTTTCCATAATGGCTGTACTAGTTTACATTCCCACAAGGGTTTCTTTTCTCCACATCCTCACCAAAATTTGCCACCTTTAGTTTTTTTGATAATCGCCATCTTAACAGGTGTGAAGTGATAGCTCATTGTGGTTTTGATTTGCATTCCCTGATTAGTGATGCCAAACACCTTTTCATACACCTATTGGCCACTTGTATGTCTTCTTTGGAAAAAATCTATTCTGGTCCCTTGTCCATTTTTTAATTGAATTTTCTTTTTGTTATTGACCCAACACAAAAAAAGAGAAAAAAATTTTCAGGCATTATGAGTGCTTCCCAGTTGATGCAGATGGTTTTGTAATTACAGTGGTACCAAAAGATCATGTTTCCTGCTTTTTCTTCAGCTTGTTATAAGACCAGCAGTAGCTGCGGCATGGCAGATAATCGGGATCTTCTGGGTTTGGAGGTTTACAACATAACTAAGTGGTAAGGAATTTTTTATTATTCCAAGGAAATTATTGAGTTCATAGTCCATGGAATCCAGGATTGATAGGGGTAGGAGGAAATTAAGGTGAGGATCGGTGATCTGGCATTACTTCTTATCTTGAGGGACAGGTATCCACTGTATGAGTGTTTGAATAAAAGTATTAGATATCAGGAATTTGTGGTGAGTGAATATGTTTTCTGAATTACTTACTTTGAACATAACCATTTGGATTATGTGAACATCTGGGATGTGGGAGTAAGTCGCTAACAAGGGCTGGTTGACAATGTCACTATTGATTTGACTTCTATGAACACCGAGTGGTCAGTGGATTAAGCAAATGAGTAGTCAGAAAACACAGAAATGGTGGGATTTGGGATTTAGTAAAAGATTGGGGACCGACTGTCCTGAGAGGGAGTGCCAGGACTTGTACAGTTGAGAGTGACAAGGACAAGAAAGGAATAGAAACACACTCAAACAAGGAGGGGGTGTTAACAGGATGAAGGGAGAGAAATGATCTGGAGTAGCCTTGAGTTTTGACCTGGAGCTTTCTGTTCTTGATGCAAATCTGCCTTATGACATCCCAGGACACAGGTCAGATCCCCAGAGGATAGAGGGAGGGTGGAAGTACAAAACAGCCATGATAATTGTCCTAAAATGGCAGGCTTCCTTTGTCATTTGACCCACTTTCATGATTGGTTTTTGTAGGGTAAGAGGAAAAGAAGGATGATAGTCATGTCTTCACAGAGGAAGCAGCGTGACTGTGGGAACCAGTCCAAACCAAAGCCTGGTTTAAGCACCTCCATCCCTTTTAGGATGTCCAGTGACATAGTCAAGGGATGGGTTACTAGAATCCCATCCCATCCTAGCAGTGACGGGTCTCTGGGAGGACACCTTGGACCAGCCCCACAAGGTCTGCTGGCCCGAGAGACCGCAAGGACTCCAGGCCTGCAGCAGTGCAGGACAACTGGTAAGTCCTTTCAATCTTGCCAAAGCGTTGCAAAAACTTGCACCTAGTCACACAGGTGAATCCCTGCCAGGTGTGCTCGCAGGTGGTCTGCACTCCAGGTCCCATGCCCACTCCTGCCGGTCTTCAGATTTGACAGAGATGATTCCAGGAGCTGATCTGGGCATTCCACAGCTTCACTGCCAACAATTTCTGGTGACTGTGGAAGGTATCAGGAAGGAGGAAAGGGCAGTGAGAAGCACAAGAGAGAGACTGGTGGTAGCACTGATGGCGGACAGACTTGCTAGCGAGGCAGAGAAAACGAAGGGCCAAGAAGGACGTCCTGACAGCAGATGAAATAGAGCAGGCACCTCAGTGAGGTCTCATGGGTGCGTCCCTAATGCTTCCTTGCTTTGAGCTCTTGAAACTTTAAAACACACCAATACGTTTCTTTTATTAAATTCTGCTGTGTGACATAGAAAATATAGACAGCGGTTTCTTTCTGAGGTGAGAGGTTGAGTTTCAGGTGAGGAGAGAAAGATCTTTTTTCATGTTGTTCTCTCATTTTCTTTTACTACGTACATCATTTATTTTTACTTTCAAGTCAGCAGCGAGTTACCAACGTCACGGGATGATTCAGTTTTTCCCCTCACAGTCACAGTAAAACGTACTAAAAGTGGATTATTCTTTTTGTGTAATATTCCAATAGATTCCAAAATATTGTTTCAAAAGCACTTTGATGCCTATGTACTCAAATTAGGTATTTACTTCTAGGTCTCCATTTTTATGTTCTTTATTGCATCCTAATTCAGTGTTGCATCTAAGGAAATACCAGATTTCCCTCAGTTTTTTAGATCCATATGTGTTGGAAATTTGATTCATGAAGATGGACATGGCAGCTGGGGGATCGTGCTATTATCAAAAGAGGCCTTTTCAGCATCAGTAATCTGACAAGAACCCACTGCTTGTTGGGATTTCATTGTCTATTTGAGGGATCAAGCTTTCACTGTTGGCACTTCTCTTTCTCTTTGGAGGGAAAGTACGGCCTTCCCAGTCTTTCCATTACCAAATCACTTTCCTGGGTGGCTGTGCCCTGTCAGGAAGGGCATGGGATGCCGGGAACCAGAATTCATCCTCAGCTTCTGGCTGTCCTGAGAAGGCTTCCCTGGCAGAGTCCAGCCTGTGTGTCTGGGTGACACTTGCAGCCATCAGAAAGGAGGCGATAACACACAAGTGCCAAGCGATTCATCTGTCCCTTGTCTTACAGGGTGTTCCCAAGGGAAGAGGTTCAAAATGCCACTTGGTAACCCTTTGAAAGCTCCTAGTCATGGGTCGGGTTCTTGGTGTGAGATCAGAGCAGTGTCTATTCACCACCAGATGGGGAGCATTTCAGTATTTTAATTGGTAAGGCTGTGTTCATGCACGACCATGGATCATGAGTTCCGTGGCATTTCCTGCTGGACCTCCCAACACCCCTGTCATGCCTCATCTTTCAAAGCTCCAAACAGGGTTCACACCCCAGCAGCTGGTTGTAATGTAACCACAGCACAAGACTGGGGAAAAAAACACAGCCACCCAGGGGTGACACACTTTAATGACTTGGGCCCAATTATGCCATTTGGACGAGTTCAGAACACCAACACTGAGTGTGTAAACTGGAGGATTGCCCAAGACCTTGGACCTCAGAAGGACACGAGCTCAGAATTCACCTTGGACAGCAAGGGACAATGTGGGGTCACTGACTGGCCAGGATTATGGTCCCTTATCCTGGCAAAGTAGAGCTCACTCGGGATCCATCAGGCCAAGCCAGGGAGGAGGCTGGGGGCCTTCTAGGGAAATTCTGTCCTAAAGGGAATTGCATAAGGAAGGCAGGGGTGCTGAAAATCCTAGTTCACAGGGAGCAGTCATGTTTATGTAACAAGGCCCAACAGTAGCCTTAAAAGCTGCATCAGATATCGTTCCTCCTGGATACAAATCAAGCAGGAAAAGGAATTCAGGGTCCTGGACAAGGATTCCAGCAGGATTCAAATCTAGGTCAGGGGTGAACACGGAGCCCCTAGAGGGGTCTCAGGAGGGAAAGTCCTGCCTGGCTTTAGTCCATTTTCAAATGATCTTCCTCGGGCCTTGTCCTCTCCACATGCATGTTTTGATCTTTTTACATTGGTTTCCCCACTTAGAGCTGATGCAATTCCAGAGATTCAACTAGAAAACTAAAAGTTCCTAAAATTTGGTCAAAAGAAACCTCAGCAGTTGGGGTCTGGGTGTCCCAGAGGTCGCCATGCCATAAGGCCTGGGGCTGACCAGGGGGCCACTGAGACAGGCTCTCTGGACTGGCCAACAGGGAGAATCCACCCCTGCCCTCACCCAACTCCTGCCCGGCCTCACTCATTCTCGTTGAGCAGCTCCATGTCCTGGAACCAGGCCCCAAATCACTCCTTGGGGTCTTGTTATAATTTTTTGCAGCGACCTGGAGCAGCAGGATCTCCCTCATGACTCGGTATTCCTGGGACCAGAGGGAAGGAGAGGATGCAGACAGGGCCTGAGTGGGGGATGCTGCAGGGGCCTTGTGGGGGGTGAGGACTGGAGCAGAGGACCAGTCCTGGGAACGCTCCTTCCCTCCAGTTCCATCCAGGATCTACCTGTTCTCAGAATGGGAATAATCAGCCCCTCCTCCAGGAAGTTTTCCTTGATGCCATCCTCCCCTCAACCCACGCGCCAACTGGATGGGTCTCGACTTCTACCAAAATCTTCCACTCAATGTAAGATACAAGGGGTGAAGCCAGAAACTGTTCTCCCCAGAGGGTTTCTGATTTCCACCTCCTTCCCCTCCCCTGCAGGGAGTGCCACAGCTGCTCCTCAGTCCTCTTCTCAAGGTTGATCTCATTCCCCTGGAAGGCAGAGAGCCAGAGTCCATCAGACAGAGCCCCCTAGACTGACTAGCCCCCTATGCCCTGCCCTTCTCATGTGGCACTACTGCCAGGTCCCCAGAGGGGGCGGGGCATGCAGAGAAAACAGGACTTGGACCTAGGATGGGCTCTGGGCTCCAGAGTAGTAGGACATGGGGGGAGGCTGAGGGACCTGGCAGCATAACCCTCTCTGATGACACACTTGGAGGCTGAGGCCTCAGGCAGAGGGGACTGCTCAGCCACTTATGTGCTGCCTGACTTGGGGGTCCCAACTTCTCTCCCCCTCCACGGGCAGCATGGGAGGGACAGGCAGAGTCCAGCTCAGATAAAACCTCACGCAGCTGTGCCATCAGGCAGCTCTGAGCTTCCCCAGCCTGAGGAACGAGAATGGATGTTTCAGGCGGAGCCTCTGTTCACTCATCCCTAAGATGGGCCTGATGCCCCAGCTCCCAGGGGCGGCTGTGAGGCTCTCATGAGAGGAGATGTGCCAAGTGCTGAGAGCTCAGAGCTCAGTTCAGGGGCTCACGCATCCCCAGGCTCAGGATCCTGGTCCTTCCTGCCTGGTCCTCAGATTCATCCACTTCGAGATAATCACCCATCTCCAGGTGCAGCATCAGCAGGTCACTGAGGAAAGTGCCAAGATAGGGGACAACACCCTGTGACATCGGGGTGCGGGTGGGATGAGCTCTTGCTCTCAAGTCGGCCCCCTGCAGACCCTCCCCTGAAAAGTCCTCACCCTCAGCCTCCTGGCCCACCCCAGGGTTCCCACGGGGAGCAGCCTAGGACTCTTAGCAGCCTCCCCTCAATTCTTCCTCCCTTCACACCCCAAGAACACCACACTCCTCCTCCTCACCTCCCAGGGCCGGCTTCTGGCAAATCACAGGGTATGCGGTCCCTGTACCTCCCCACAACAACCCATCCTGCACCAGCTCTTCCAGGCCCCCCTCCTGGTCACTTCTACTGGGGGATTCAGACACTGTGGCACCAGGAGGAAGGGACCTCCTCTCTTGATTTGAGGCCTCCGGCTGAGAGGCCAGAGCCCCTCCCCCACAGGCACACTCACCTGCTGCTGCTGCTGCTTCTCCTGCACTCTCTGGGGGTTGCTCTCTGGGGGGCAAACGTGGAGGGCCCCTCCTGCCAGAGTTGAGGACAGTGTCAGCGAGACCATACTCCCCTCACCCCATTTCTCTCGAGCACCACTGTCCTCTGACCCTGAACATCTGACTCGAGTGAACTGGAACCAATGCCACTCCACCCTGCAAGGTCATGTGATTCCAGAACAAGCCCAGCTCCAACTCTCACTCTGGGTGTGAGCTCGGGCTTTTGGCCTCCCCGAGCCTGTTTCCTCATCTAGAAAGTATGAGAACTCCAGCTACCTCACAGGTTCTCCTGAGGACTCACTGTCGCATGACTGTCATCATTGTTCTGGCCCTCACCCCTCCAGGTGGAGCAGGCAGAAAGCTCCCACATTCTTTTCCTCCCTCTTACATCATCACCCCCATGTGAGGCCTGCACCACACAATCACCACACAATCACCATACCTCCATTTCCCTGATGGGGAGACAGAGGCCCAAACAGGGGCAGTGAGTTGCTGAGGGGCCAACAGAGGAGAGACCGCTTGCCCCTCTCAGCCAGAGGCCCTGTTCCAACATCCTTGCCTAACCCCCAGCCCCACCACTGACAACAGTCCTGTCCCCTGAGCTCTCAAAGCTTGGCCCTGGGCCGAGCCATGGATGGAGAGGATGGGGTGTCTTGGGAGTCTGGTTGTTGAGTGGCTCCTGCCTGCCCCAGTCCCATGGAGTGTCTGGCCCCCATGCCGGACAGAGGCAATGCCAAACCCTTCTCCTCCCCAAAGAACCACTCAGGATATTCGCCTGCACTGAACTCTTTCTTTATCCACTCAGGAACTGGACCCACAAGGTGCCACCTCTGATCAACAGGGAAGGGGGTGACAGGATGCTTTGCTTCCCCATTTACATGAAGCTCCTAATGTCCTTTCAGCAGGATCCACTAAGTATCCACCAGTTGCCTAGACGCTACTCATAAGCCACCTGGGGCCTATATCATTGCCAACCAGGCACTCAGGTGAGACTCCTGTGGTTGACTCGAGTGACTGCTCTAGGGGTCCAGTGGGGAGTCGCACAATGCACACACATCTGTCTCTGGTCCAGCTGTTCAGATCCAAGGATGAGCAGCCTGTTTGTCCACCTGGGCCAGGGGAATCCCTAGCTGTGCCCGTCCCTGGGGCAGGCAGTGTGCCCTCTCCTTGGAGACACAGTGAAGATAGAAGGAGCAGCAGGGGCCTGGCTTCTTGAGGACAGGTTTAGGCTGAGGGGTAAACCCACCCAACCACCCAACAGCCTGGAAGAAGCTATATCCAGCAGGATGGACGTGAGTGGAAGCCAGAGACCTGCTGATGGCGCCAGCTCGGCAACTCGTCCTGGAACAGCCCAGCCAACACCACTGTGTCCCATGACCAAGGCCTCCTGCCCAAAATGGCACCCCACCTGCCCATGGGCAGAACAGATCCCTCTGCTTGTTAATCTGGACAAGATAGACGGGAACATTTCAGAGAAAGTTCAAGTGAGAAATTATCAAAACCACAGCTTGCTCAGTCCCCCTCCCCCCCTGGCCCCTCCTCTCTTTCCAGACCCCCAGCCTCCACTCTACCTTGGTCATCAGTTCTCTGTTCAAGGACACGTCTTGGCTATAGCTCTCCTTAAATTTTTCAGAGCTCTCCCTGAGGGGAAGAGAAAGAAGGAAGGATAAATTTAGGGATAATGTGAGGGGTCTAAGTGCATATCCTTTTCTTTGACAACCTGAGAGATTCAAACTGCCTGGAGGAGTGCTCTCACTGGGCTCCTCTGAGCGCTAAGGTCTCGTGGGACTGGGAGGGGGCTCTCCTGTTGGTCACTGGGGTATCCATTCCCCAGCTATACAGAGCAGCTCTCTTTTGACCACTTTCAGTTTCAACTGGGCATAGAGTTCTGTTGCTATAAACACTTGAAAATCTCCAATGTGGCTCACTCCAGTACCTGGCATTTAGGGAAACCGAGTCCTGAAGCAGAACTGGTGCACTAAGGACCCCGGGAGACTTAGAGACCCACCGCTGAGGCCCAGGCCCTGTCCCCATCATTTGCTGCCTCCCAGGAGTTCCCACCTGACTGAGGGGCCAATAGCAGACATTCAGGAGATCCCCCATCCACCCTGGTCCTCCTATGGAGAGGGGCACTACCCACCAGGAAACTTCCCCCATGTGTTCTTCAAGTGGCATATGGATGTTTTCTGCAGAGCAGAGATGACAGTGCGGGGCGAGGAGAAGTTCTTCAGGATCTCGAACTCCTGGGGAAGGGAAGAGAATGAGCTGTGAGGTGGGGCGCAGGAGCCCTGCTTGTTCTAGCTTCAGTCCCCTTCTATTTAAATCTCCCCTCCTGGATTAGACAGATGTTCAGGGAGCCCCAGAAGGGCACATTTAGGACCCAAAGTGTAACACTCACAAGGAGGAGGATTTTAGCTCAACCCAAGGAGGGAGCCAGGTAGGAAGTGAGCATCCCCGCACTGGGACCTGGAGTCAAGATCAGCGTGCTCCTGGCAAGAAGGACCTAGGGACTTGCAGGGGCTTAGACCACACACTGCAATCCTGGGAGCTGATAAAGGTGGAGGCAGTTCCTAAGGCTCCAGAGAGGGGCTCCACTGGGCCTCCCACAGCACACCTGGGCCACCTGGATCCAGCGCTCCACCACCCTCGCCCTGTCCTGGGCCATCATGCTCGGGACCCCGAGGCAGGTGGTGATGACGAGGTTGGCCACCCTTCTGAAGTGGTCGATATTGGCCCGGACGGTGTGCGCCAGGTGCTCATTGCCGGGCTTGTTCCTCTTGCCCCAGGTGGAGCCCAGACGCTGAGAGGGCACCACCTTCTGGAAGGGCTCCTGGGGAACAGGGGGAGTGTCACCCAGCATTGCCACACCCTAGCTCTGTGTCCACAGCCCACAAAGTCCCACACAGGGGTCACAATTTAGAGCTGGAGCTCAGGAAGCTCATGATGTGGCCTGAGCCTTGTTCGAGTCCCTGGCTTTTCTTCTCTGTCACTGCAGGCACCCAGCAGAAGATGACCCAGGACCCAATACTGGCAGGGAAGGGAGAGGGGCATTTGCATCCATTCCATCCTGGCTAACTCCAAGCTCCAGATGGTGGCTCAGCTTGGCTCATCCCAAGGGGGCATCTTCCAACACACTGATCCCCCTCTGGTCCCACTCCCCATTCTGATGCACAGTCTCCTGTGGCAGCTACAACCACGGGCCTTGTCTGTCTCCCCCATAGTGAAGTACACATCAGGTGTCTAATAAGTCCTGAGGCTGTTGAGCCTCCTGAGCAGAAGGTTGGACCATCAGGGACCTGGCTGCACACAGTGAGTTCCCCTCCCCCACTGATGTGCCAGGCCCTGCTCACCCTTCCGTCTCTTCTACCTCATGGAGCCGGCACAACCACTCTGTGCAGCAGGTCCTGTTAGTGTCCACCTCTACGGTCTGCAGGTGGACAGCAAATGTTTGGGGGTTCAGAAAGTTGCCCAGGTTGTATGGTTGGTAAGGGGTGGAGCCAGGATTCGGGCCCAGATCATAGGATACTGGATGAGGTCTGGGGCAATGATGGCAGAGTGAAGGCCTACCCCACCCACCCTGAGAGCCCAGCTGCTCACTGCATCCATCACGGTCAACTGCTCCACCACCAGCTTAGGAGGGAAGGCCGTAGGTTGGGCTTCTTCTCATGCTTCTTAGCCACAGGTGGAGATGGACTTCCCACTAGAAATGATGGTCCAGGTGACTCCAGCTCAGCAGCTCCCACTCCTGCTGCAGCCGATGTCGGCCCTTGCTCCAGCTCCAACACTGCTGATGGAGGGGACACTGGCTCCAGTGCTAGAGAGGGTGGTGTCAACGGAGCTGGAGCCAGCTCTACCTCCACCACTGCCCACAGCTCTGCTTCAGCTGCTGGCTGAAGCTCTGCACCTGGCGCTGGAGCGGGATAAAGAGAAAGGTTCACTCACATAGCTGACTTTCCATGTGTCCTTCTAAATACAGGAAAGATTCCACTTCCTTTCCAGGAATAGCCAGCCTGCAGTCCCCCTTACCCTCTGGCTCTGCCTCAGTGGCCTCCAGAAGCTCACACCAGTCAAAGGAAAGAGGGTCTCAGCAGCTCAGCTCTGAATCAGGCAAGGTTTCCTGCATGTACATCCCCTTTAGCTTGAAAAAGAGACAGTCCCTGACTGGTCCCACCCTAGTTCTGGTCTAACCCCATCATCTCAAGGTCCTGAGTGTGGAGGCCCTCTGCTCCTCTTCTCATCTTAGAGCAGCACTGGATGGTGTGGGTGGCCTCATGCACCTGCCCCTTGTCTAGCGAGTTGGTGGACTTGAAACCATTGGGCAGCTACTCTATGACCTCCTGAGTGGAGTTCTGCAAAGACTGCCTGGGAGCTGGGCCAGAGGGAATCAGGGGCTGCCTGCACACTGCCACTGTGGTCAACCCCCAAGAGAAAGTCTGCTCCTCAGTTCAGGCACAGAGGGCATCCTGGCAAAGAACTCTGGTCAGGGAGGGAAGGAGATGAAACCTCTAGGGCTCAATAACATACGAGTTGAGCAGCTCACCTTCTCATGCTGCCAGCCATGACTGGGTATGAACATGACAGACCCACCAGACTTCCGACACCTAACAACCAGCTCCTGCCCAGGAATGGCCTGCCCCACATACCCTGCCTTCCCCACACCACACAGACACACAAACACACACAAACACACGATGAGGGGCCTGGATTTTGGGGTTGATCAGGTGGGATCACCGTTGTGTCCTGGTCTGCACTAACCTTTCCTGGGCTGCCCTATGTTACCCTTCACTGCCTCCTGTCAGACACCCAGAGGCGTCAGGGATGAGGGCTGAGCCAATGTAGGCAACAATCAAAAAGATTCTTTTTCTGGGCTTTTTTGAGCCCAGATCCTGCAAAAGTTGGGATACAAAAACAAAACATTTTTGCCTCGACTGTCTCCCATCAAGTGAGCTGGATGGGGGACTGTGGGTGCCTGGTTACCAGAGTTCAAAGATCTGTTGAGGCCTAGGACCAAGGAGATGCGGTCATTTTTCAAGATTCCTATACCTGGACCCCTTACCTCAATCAGATTTCTCCAGAGCTGCCCCCTGAGCCCGGGCTGCTCACCCTCCTCTCTCATGTCACTTCCTGAACTGTACACAAGGAGCCTACACAGCCCTAGCCCCACCTCCCTAGAAACCTAACTCAGGTCCTTGCTTTGAGGAGACAGAGATGAATGCAGACATCCTTTAACTTACCAGTTCTTCATCCTGGGATAGTCCTTGTGCCTCTCAGGTCCTCCCCAGTCTCCAAACCTACACCAGGGGCATCAGGCTAGAATCTGCTTCCTAGGGACCTCACCTGGTGTATATGAGATAATATCTATTACCCCTGTGGGCTGGTGTCACATGTACATAAGGCACAAAATTAGAGATGGAAGAATAACAAGAAGGGGTGACAGGTAGCACAGAACACCACTCAAAACAGGCCTGGGTTCTAGCAATGTGATATTGGAACAGTCACTCCCAACTTGGCATCACTTTCAGGTCAGCATCATGAGGGGGTTGAAACTAATGGAAATTTAGATACTGCCATCCTGTGGCATTAAACCATTCAATTGTTTACTGTTTTATGGAGAATGAGACCCAAGTGCCTCATCTTGGCCTATGAGGTGGGCAGCCTCCACAGTGGTACCCAGTAAGCCCCACCGATGGTATAGCCATCCCCGTGGAACCACTAAGTAGTTAGTAACTGGCTTCTGAACATAATAACAGCCAAAGTGATGGGATGTCTTGTCTAAATTTTAACTACACAAGTCTCTCACTTCCTCTTACTCCGTCTTTCATGTTTCATCTCTCTCTCTCTCTTTGTCGAATCCTTGTAACTGAGGAATCAAATACCAGTGTTTTGGGACTGCCCAATGTGGAGGCCTATAGAGGAGAAAAGCACGGGTGTGCCCAGGCCAACAGACAGAAAGAAACTTAGACTCTCAGTCCAAACTGAACCCTGAAGTCTGAGAGTGAACTTTGGGGCTAGTCCTCCCCCAATTGAGCCTCAGTTGAGGCCACAGCACCAACCTGTTCAACTCACTGAGGCAGAGGCACCAAGCTGAAACGTGCCTGATTGCTGATCCACACAAATTGTGAGATAGTCAACATTTGTAGTTTTGAAATGCAAGGTTAGGGGCAATGAAGTCAGAGAGGGAAAGGTAACTGACACAGCCTACCAGGCCCTGGCCCTACCTTCCACCCCAGCTCCTGTTCTCTCCTCCCAGCCTCCCTCCAGCTGCACTGGCCACATTTCTAACCTCCTCTGGCCAAACTCACTTCTGCCTGTGAGACTCAGGACCAGTGGTGCCATCCCCCTGACACACTGCTCCCAGACCCCTGAAGGGTTGGCTCCCTCTTGTGATTCTGGTCCCAGAAAACGTCACCCCAGTGAGGCCTTTCAGACCCTCCTACTCAGTGATGCCCAGCCCACCCTCACAGCCCCCTGATGTGTTTCTCTACAGCACTTGCTCTTTTCTTGCTCCTGTTTTTGCTTTTGTCCATTTCCCCTCTAGGCTGTGAGCTCCTGGCAGGCAGGGACCACTTGGTCATTTTCATCCTGCACTTTGGCCCACCAGGGCACCTGGCACAGGGTGAGTGCTCAGTGCACAGCTGCTGAATGAGTACATGGGAAGATCTTGCACCCCGCCCCCTGCTTCTGACCAACTGTGATTGTGGAGATGAACACTAGAAATAGGAGGTACAAGTTGTTTCTGAGGCAGAGGGACAGCCAGAAAGACCTCTGCTTGACTCTTCTCTGCTCCAGGAGGTCAAGAAAAGTTCAGTGGACACCGTGTAAATTCCGGGTTTACAGGAGAAGGAAAGGACTTGATGTATATGTATATTATGTAATGGTTACCAAAATAAGTTTAGTTAACATCAATCACCAAGAAAACATAAAAGATTTTTTCCTGGTGATGAGAAGTTTTAGGATCTACTTTCTTAGCAACTTTCAAATGTACCACACAGCAATGTTAACTTGCATAGTGTTGTATATCAAGTATATCTCAATACAACTGAAAAAAATAAAAACAAAATCTAACTTGCCACCACTGACACAAGAGGCTGCCCGCCCCCTGGTGGCCAGCACTAGCACTGCAGCCCTCACCAAAACTCCACAAAACAGAAAGGAACCATTCTTCAGATGTCCTCAAGGCAGAGGCTCTCCAGGGTCCCAGAGGTAAAGGAGCAGGACCTGTCAGCTTCGAGAGAGTGGGGTGAATCTTGGGAGCCTACCTTTCCCCCCATCTTGCTGTCCCCCCCCAGGTGTCTTCTTCATTCCTGAGGCATCCAACCTCAACCAGGACAATGACTCCCCCCTGCCTCCAGATGAGGACCCCGAGGATCCAACAAGAACTGGTCTTCTCCCTCATCTCTAGACTTGGTGTCCAGTGCTCTGGCATCTTCTTCCTTATACCCAGTTCTCATCCACCTATGCCCCCATGTCTCCTCAGTTCTAAATGATCTCAAGTGGGTGGAAAGCATCTTCTCAACATTTCAGAGCACAGTAGGTCACCAACAGAGAACCTAGTCCAACAGACACATTGCGAGTGCATGGAACACTTGGAGTCACCTGCTGGATGCACTCCATTTTATACAGGAGGACCCTCACTGAGGTATTCTCTCCTGTTCCCAATGCCTACACAAGGGGAGGATGGACTCATCACAGTTCTGGGTGCCCACAGAGGTGGACTGCAGGATCCCAGTCCTGTGCTCCCCAGGCTGGGCCAAGGATGGGTCTGGAACAGACAGATAGGCAGAAACCTAGGAACCTTAGGGATTCCTCTGCCCATCTCTGGGCATGTATCTAGGAGAACGAATGCCATGGTCCCTTGGGAGAGCTGCCTCCCATCTCTCTCCCTCCTGCCTCTTGTCACTTCCTCCGGGTC
Organism: Diceros bicornis minor; assembly: GCF_020826845.1. Classification (NCBI taxonomy): domain Eukaryota; kingdom Metazoa; phylum Chordata; class Mammalia; order Perissodactyla; family Rhinocerotidae; genus Diceros; species Diceros bicornis. The sequence continues at coordinate 42,113,759 of NC_080768.1, read as the reverse complement.
AGCTCTTTCTTGACTGCACCTCCATGGCCCCCACATGAGAATTCAGTGTGAGTGGGGGTGCCTATGCACATGCTATGATGAGGAGAGGAAAATGATCTCATATGGAGAGGGGTGGGCAGCAATCCTCTAAGATCTTAATGCCTCTCATTGCCAAAGGAGACCTGAGGGAAGGGGCGGAGCCTTGGCCAAGGAAGCTGGAGCTCTGTCTAGTCTTTGGGACCCAGACTACCTCCTGTGGTCTGGGCCAGTACTTGCCTCTTTCTGGGCTATTTTCCCAACTGCACAGTGAGGGGTAAGATGTGCAACAGCACAAGCGTGTGCTCAGCCAGGACAAGTCATCAGGCCCCATAGATACATTAAGTATGTTTTAAGTGTATTGAAGACATTAATATTGCTGTGCAATCATCACCACGATCCATCTTTAGAAGTCTTTTCATCCTACAAAACTGAAACTCTATACCCATTCATGAATAACCCCCCATTCCTCCTCCTCCCAGCCCCTGGCAAACACCATTCTACTTTCTGTCTCTCTGAATCTAGCGATTTCAGGAACCTCATAGAAGGGAAATCACACAAGGTTGTATTTTTGTGACTGGCTTATTTCATTTAGAGTAATATCCTGAAGGTTCATCCATGGTGTGCCATATCTTAGACTTTCCTTTCTTTGTTAAGGATGAATAATATGCCATTTTATGTATATACCACATTTTGCATATCCATACATCCCTGGACAGATAGCCTAGCCGGGCCCAAAACCAAGCCCAAAATCAAATGGGGCCCCAACCAGACTTTTATCAACGGTCCCCTAGAGACTACTTTCTTAAGCCACGTTCCATATATTTACTAAGGATCTAGTCTTGGGCCATGAGTTGTTTTTCAGAAACTCCGTTTTTCCTCCTTGAGCAAGTTTCAACTGGTTTGAACCAGTGAGACCACAAGACGGCTGGCAAGACACAAACCATCACTGCTGTTTGAGTCAAGTGACTGGAGGATGACGTAGGGGACCAAGAACTCAGCTGCCAATCATGTTAAGGACACTGCCTTTTGAACGTGGGATGTATGACAGAACATGAAAATCTACTTGCACAAAATGCGTAGGACTGCCCCCAACCTCCCACACCCACTCCTTTGCCCTTAAAAAGCCCTTTCAACGGCCCATTGGGGAGAAGGATTTAACCTTTGGCTCCTGTCTCCCTGCTGGCCAACCTCGTAATAAAGCTTTTTCCCTTCTACAAGAGCGGTATCTCATGGTTGGCTTAAGGGGTGCATTGGGCAGCGAGCCCTTCCTCGGTTATGATACTTGGGTGGCTTCTATGTTTTACCTATTATGAATACTGATGCTATGAATATGGGTGTTGAAATATGTTTTGAAGAATATGCTTTCAACTCTTTGGGGGCGTATATACCCAGAATTGAAATTGCTGGGTCCTATATAATTATATTTTTAATTTTTTTTTAGGAATTGCTATACTGATTTCTACAGCAACTATATATTTTATCTTCCCAAGACAGTGCACAAGGGTTCCAACTTCTCCACATCTTGACCAACACTGGTTCTATTCTTTTTCTTCTTCTTCTTCTTTTTTTTTTTTGGATGCCATCTTTTTTTTTTTTTTTTGATCAATGAATGTGAGGTGGTCTCTCACTGTATTTCTGATTTGCATTCCCTAATGATTAGTGATGATGAGCGTCTTTTCATAGGCTTATTGGTTATTTGCAGATCTTCTTTGAGGAAACGTCTACTCATGTACTTTGTTCAAATTTGATTTGGGTTGTTTGATTTTTGTTGTTGAGTTTAGGAGTTCTCTATCTATTCTGGATATTAAGCCCTTGTCAGACACATGGTTTGCAAATATGGTCTCCCATCCTGTGAGTTGTGCTTTTACTGTTGATAATGTCTTTTGAGATACAAAACTTTTTAATATCCATGAAGTCCAGCATGTGTATTTTCTTATTCTATTGGCTGCTCCTTGGGGGTCATATCCTTGAAATCATTACCAAATCCTATCTTGTAAAGTTTTGTCTTATGTTTTCTTCTAAGAGTATTATAGTTTTAGCTCTTACATTTAGGTCTTTGATCTATTGGGAATTAAGCTTTGTATATGGTGTTAGGTAAGGGTCCAAGTTGATTCTTTTGCATGTAGATATCCACATTTTCCAGCACAACTTGTTGAAAAGGCTTTTCCCCTTTGAATAATCTTGGCACCCTTGTCAAACATCGTTTGATCACATGAGTGAGGGTTAATTTCTGGGCTCTCAATTCTGTTTCCATTGGTCAATATGTCTGTCTTTATGCTATGACAATGCAGTTTTGATACTGTAGATTTGTAGTAAGTTTTCAATCAGGAAGAATCAGTCCTCCAACTTAGTACCTTCTTTCAAGATTATTTTTGGTATCTGGGCTTACTTGAGATTCCATAAGAATTTTAGGATGGGTTTTTTTCTATTTCAGCACAAAACGTCCTTGGGATTTTGGTAAGGACTGCACTGGATTTGTTGATCTCTTTGGATAATGTTGACATCGTCACAATAAGGAGTCTTCCAATCCATGGTGATGGGATGTCTTTCATTTCTAGCAGTGCCGGGTGGTTGTTCAGGTTGAGGGGGCGGCACTCCTAGATGTAGTCGTGCAGAAACCCACAATTCCTCCTCACTGTGCCTTCACCATTTCCTTAGAACTCATCGACCATCAACAGAAGAGAAAATGCATGTAAAATGCATGTGGGAAATTTGCAAGGACTGGGTGTGCCAGTCAGTGCGCACCCAGGATCCGAACCCGGGCCCCCAGTAGCGGAGCATGCGCACTTAACCGCTAAGCCACTGGGCCGGCCCTGGTGTCTTGTTTTAAACACATGACTTCTGTTGGTTCTTGATTTCCCCAGTTACACCCCAGCTGTCCTTTCACTGACCATTGTTGGTCACACACCCACTGCACCTGCCTCCAATCCTTCCCCTTCAACACCGTAATCTCACACACAGCTCCTCCCGACACTATCATGGCATCTCCCACCACACGTCCCCTATACCTTCCATACAGCCATCAAGATGCTTCACAAACACCATCACCATTTATGTCCAGTGGGCTGAGAGGGCTGCCTGTGCACTGGGAGTCATGAGTCACAGGGTCTGTCACTTGGCCTCCAATCACCTACTGTACCCCAGATGAAGGGCTTACCCTGCGGAGACACTCACTAGTAGCCAACTCCATCGAACAACAACATCTTTGCCCCAGGCTTCCTTCAAAATTATCCCCGCACTTTCTGCCCCAAGTGCTCCTTGAGGGGTCATTTTGGGGCAGCCTTTGAGGCCACCTTGGTGATTTTGTGCCCAGGCCCAGACAGCTCTTGGCCCACAAACACTTTAACCATAACCTCTGAAATCATATAGCACAGGTAACCAGTGAATGGGTGCAAATTACTGGTTTTACCTCAAGACACCTAAGGAATATTTCACACCAGGAGCATCCACTTTTGGGTTTTACTGTGGGCTGATATCACAAGGCTCTCATCCAGTGAGCTTCTCTCTTCCCCAACCCCGTGAACAGCTTTCTCCAGGCTGTATTGTGTAATGCATTATTGTCTCTCTCTCAGCCTGCTTCTCTCATTTCGCAGGTCCTTTGAGTTTCCTGCTCTGACTAGCTACCATCAACCCATAGTAACAATGTCAGTCCTATAGCACTGGGTGTTCAGTTCTACTAGGATTGACTGACTGGACTGGGCACAGGTGTGGTGGCCCTACCCACACAAAATCAGGAAACTGAGGCAACTAAGAGGTATCAACAACCTTAACACAACATGGACAACAACTCCATAAGAACATATCCTAGCCCTTGAACAACAGTCTCATGAGTCTCTCGCCTAAATGGTTTTAGAAAATGGCCTGGCCCTAGACTGTCTATACTGGCCAAGGAAGGAGGGGTTGGTGCCTTTCCTAGAACCACTTGCTGAGTGTACATCAACAGAGAAGTTCAAACCTACCTCCATCAAATGGCCCAAGAGGTTAAAATATTGCATAATATTACCCAAATCTTTGAATAGATACCAAAGGCCCCCGAGATCACTGACCTATTTTCATGGCTGGTCTCTCCATGTTGTGGACAATGGAAATGGACTGGATTTTAAATTGTTGCTTGTATAATCATAGGATTTCTTACTATAGCCCTCGTCGGATGTTCACTCTCTTGGCTACAACCTGCCATACTCCTAATAACTCCATTAATTACACTTATTAAATATACTAACCAACTTAAAATTAACCAATACCCTGATTAACTTTAAAAATTCAAAATTTTTATGTGGAAAATCTGCTTAACGTAGAATACACCGTTTTAAGCATTTCAAAGTATACATTTCTGTGGCTTTTAGCACAATGATTATGTCGTGTGGCTATCACCACTATTTAATTCCAGAACATTTTCAACGCCCCCAAACAAACCCATACTCATTCACACTCTATTTTCTGCTAACCCAAACCCATGGAAACAACTCATCTGTTTTCTCCCCCTATGGATTTCCCTATTCTGGACAGTTCATTGAAATGGCATCAAGTTATCTATTGCCTTTGTGGATGGCTTCAGTGAGAACACATGTTTCAAGGTTCACCCATGGCCTAGTATGTAGCAGTACTTAATTCCTTTTTATGGCTTATAATATCCTATATTATGAATAGGCCACATTTGGTTTATGCAGTGATAACTGGATAGAAATTTGGGTTTGTTTCACTTTTGGACCATTGTGAACACTGTTGCTTTGAATGTCTATGGGCAAGTTTGCTCTTTTGGACATATCTACCATGGGCCTCTCCAGGTCAATGGTAATTCTAGGTTTAAGATTTTAGAAAATGCCAAGTTGTTTTCTGCAGTGGCTGCATCATTTTACTTTCCCACCAGTAATGTATGTGGGTCTCCCTTTCTCCACATCTTTACCAACACTTGTTATTTTCCATTATGTTGAATATAGCCTTCATTTTGAGCATGAAATAGTATCACATTGTGCTTTGAATTTGCATTTTCCTAATAATTAATGATACTGAGCAACTATCTTGTGCTTATTGGCCATCTATGTATTTCCTATTCCAGTTGCTTACCCCGTTTCATTGACTTGTCTTTTATAATTGAGTTCTAAGAGATCTTTATATATTCTCAAAATAAGAGCCTTCTCACTTATATAAGTTGCAAATAGTAGGAGACATCAAAGACCCACTTTTAACAATGGATAGAATATTCAGACAGAAAACAGGAAATAGCAGACATGAAAACATTAAATACTAAATGGAGCTATCAGACACACACAGAACATTTTGCTGGACAGCAACAAAATGCACACTCTTCTCATGGGCACACAGACTATTTTCCAGAACAGATCACGTGTTAGGTCACAAAACAAGTCTTAACAAGATTAAGAAGACTGAAATAATACCAGGTAACTTTTCTAAACACAGTGGCATGAAAGCAGAAGTCAATAACAGAAGGAAAACTGGAACATTCGTAATACGTGGAAGTTCAACAAAAACTCTTAAACTTAAAAGTAGATCGGGGGCTGACAGGTGCTGTAGCGGTTAAGTGCATGTGCTTCGCTGCTGGTGGCCCGGGTTCGGATCCTGGGCACGCACCAACCCATGCTTGTCAGGCCATGTTGTAGTGGCATCTCACATAAAGTGGAGGAAGATGGGCAAGGATGATAGCTCTGGGCCGGTCTTCCTCAGCAAAAAGAGGAGGATTGGCATGGATGTTAGCTCAGGGCTGATCTTCCTCGCACAAAAAAAAGGTAGATCAAAGAAAAAATCAAAAGGGAAATTAGAAAATAGCTCAAAACATACAAAAAGAAACAATAGGGGCCGGTCCGGTGGCGCAAGTGGTTAAGTGTGTGTGCTCCACTGTGGCGGCCCGTGGTTCGCCGGCTCAGATCCCGGGTGTGCACCGACGCACCGTTTGGCAAGCTATGCTGTGGCAGCGTCCCATATAAAGTCGAGGAAGATGGGCACGGATGTTAGCCCAGGGCCAGTCTTCCTCAGCAAAAAAAAAAAAAATAAAATAAAATAAAAGAGGATTGGCAGATGTCAGCACAGGGCCAATCTTCCTCAGCAAAAAACAAAAAAAGAAGAAAGAAAGAAAGAAAGAAAGAAACAATAAACACACCAAAACTTCTAGGATGCAGAAAAAGTAGTAGTAAGAGGACAGTTTATAGTGATAAACTTGTACATTATAAGAGAAGAAAGATGTCAAAGAAACAACCTGACTTACAACACGCAGCATTAACAAAAGAAAAAAATGAAACCCAAAGTTAGCAGAAGGACGGAAGTCACCAAGAGGAGAGTGGCAAAAAATTGAAAGACAGTATGGAAGTTCAATAAAAGTAAAAGTAGAGTTTTGGAAAAAATAAAATTGAGAAACCCTTAGAAAAAATATCTAGGAAAACAAAGATAGATGACTCAAACTAAATCAGACATGAAAAAGGAGGCATTACAACTGATGCTTCAGAAAGAAAAAGATCAGAAGAGACTATTCTGAACTAGTGTACACTCATAAATTGGGTAACCTAGACAAAATAGATAAATTCCTAGAAACAACCTATGAAAGCTGAATCATGAAGAAATAGAAATCTTGAACAGACCAGTAACAAATAAGCAGACTGAATCAGTAATCAAATACCTCCCAACGAGAAGGGACTTCTCCACTCTGCCTGACCTTAGCCAGCCTGCGCCAATGCCAGGCTGACTCCCGTGGACCTAGCTGGCTCCCTGTAAGTTTCTGCAAATCCAGGCCCCTGGCTCACCCTGGAGCATGCCAGCTCTGGTGGCCTCAAGCAGCATCCTTGACACCAGGCTCCCACCAGGCTCCTGGGAACCCAGGCCCCATCTCAGCCTAGGGGCTGCCATCTTAAACAGCCCAAGGTGGCTCTTGTGACCACAAGTGGTGTCCTTGGCACCAGGCTCCTGGTGGGCTCTGGTGAATCCAGACGCTGCCTCACCCAAGGTCCTGCGTACTCCAGGCAGCCACAGGCAACACTCAGTCACAGGCAGCTTTTGTACCAGGGCACCCAGTAGGCTCCCACACCCCCAAGACCCCAAGTCACTCCAGCACTTGCTGGCTCCAGCAACCCCAGGTAGATTCCATGGCACCAGGCTCCCCAAGAGCTGCTGGGGAACTCAGGCCCATGGCTCACCACACCACCTGCCAGTTCCAGGAGCCATAGACAGCTCTCATGGAACCAGGCCCCTGGCAGGCTCCCACAAAATCAGGCCCCCAGTTTACCCAGGTGCTTGCTGACTCAGGCGGCCCCAGGCAGCTCCCATGGCACCAGGCACCGGCAGGTTCCCATGAACCCAGGCTTCCATCTTGACCCTGTGCCTGCTGGCTTCTGCAGCCTCAGGCAGCTCCTGTGGCCCCAGGCTCCCAGCAGGCTCCCAGGAATCCAGACTTCTGGCCTACCACAGCACAAGCTGTCTCTCGTGGTGCCAGGCTCCTTGCAGTCTCCCATGAACCAAGGCTCTCAGCTCATCCCAGCACTGGCGAACTCTCATGGCCCTGGATGACTCCTGTGGCTGCAGGCTCTCAATGAGGACCTGCCAAACCAGGCTCCAGTGGGGCTACTCATGAACTCAGGGTCCCAGCTGTGCCCAGGGCCAGACACAATACCATAGACCCAAGCTTTCCACTCACCCCAGTACCAGGGTGCCAAGGACTCCAGCAGCAAGCCTGCCCCTGGACACTACCAGATGGCCTACACAGGACCGCTAGATGGGATGACTGAGAAGGCTTTGGTTTGCTAAAGCCAGTCTGTAAACAGTGGAAGAGGTGCCTACTTCCTCAAATTTGCAGACACCAATGGAAGGCCACAAGGATCATGAATAATCAAAAACCCATCACACCCCCAAAGAAAAAGAATAAAACTCCAGTGACTGACCAAGAAATGGAGATATAGGAACTATGTGACAAAGACTTCAGAACAACCCTCTTTGAGAAATTCATAAAACTCTAAGGAAACATAGATAGACTACTAAATGAAATAAGGAAACAGTGCATGAACAAGTGAGAAATTCACTATAGAAACAGAAATCATTAAGGAAAAACAAACAGAAATCCTAGAGTTGAAGAACACAATGTGTGAACTGAAGAATTCAATAGAGAGCTTCTAGATCAGATTCAACTATAACAAGAAATAATTAGTGAACAAGGAGATGTGTCATTTGTAATCATCCAGTCAAAGAAGCAAAAAGAAAAATGGGAATGGATAGGAATGGGGAAAGGCAGTGTGAATTATGGGATACCATGAAAAGAAATAGATAAGCATTATTAAAGTACCAGAGGAGAAGACAGGGATAAAGGAAAAGAGTGTTTACTTAAACAAAATAGCAGCTGACACCTTCCCAAATCTGGAGAGAGATTTACACATCCAAGGTCCTGAAGCCAATCTGTCAACCTAAAATTTCAAACTAAAACTTTCTTCTCCAAGACACATTATAACAAAACTATCTGAACTCAAAAAAAGGATCAAACAACATGATTAAGTTCAACATGATGCAAATCAATGAATGTGATACACCACATTAATAGAATGAAAGATAAAAATCACAAAATAATCTCAATTGATGCAGAAAAAGCAGTTTGACAAAATTCAACAGCCATTCATGATAAAAATTCTTAATAAAGGGTTACAGAAAGAACATACCTGAACATAATAAAAGGTTTACATGACAAAACCCACAGCTAACATCATATTGAACAGTGAAAGGTTGAAAGCTTTCTTGCTAAGACAAAGAACAAGACAAGGGTGCCCAGTCTCAACACCACTCTTCAACATACTGCTGCAAGTCTCACCCAGAGACATTTGGCAACGAAAAGAAATAAAATACATCTAAATTGGAAATGAAGAATCAAAGTGGTCTCTGTTTGCAGATGATATGATTTTATATAGAGAAATATGTAAGGACTCCCCCCCAAACTTTGAGGACTAATAAACGAATTCACTCAAGCTGCAGGAGACAAAATCAACATGTAGAAATCTGTTGCCTTTCTGTACACTCACAATGAACTATCTAAAAAAGATATAAAGAAAAAAATCCTATTTACAATAACATCAAAAACAGTAAAATACTCATAAATAAATTTAACCAAGAAGGTGAAAGATCTAGACACTGACAACTATAAGACATTGATGAAAGAAATCAAAGACACAGAGAAATGAAAAGATATCTTATGTTCATGGATCAGAAGAATTAATATTGTTAAAATGTCCATGCTACCCAATGCCATCTCAAGATTCAACGCAATTCCTAGTAAAATTCCCATGACATTTTTCACAGAAATGGGACAAACAATCCTAATATTCATATGGATCCACAAAAGACCTCCAATAACCAAAACAATCCTGAGAAAGAAAAAGCTGAAGGCATCACATTCCTGATTTCAAATTTTATTACAAATCTATAGTAATAAAAACGGTAATGATACAGGTGTAAAAAGAGACACATAGACCATTAGAACAGAATCAAAGGCCCAGAAATAAAAACACACACATACACTTTGTTAAAAGTTGATGAGTCAGCTAAGAAGACTCCATGGGGAACAGATAGTTTCTACAATAAATGGTGTTGGGAAAACTGGATAACCACATGCAGAAAACTGAAATTGGACCCCTATTTTACAACACTCTAAAAGTAATCCCAGGGCCGGCCCCGTGGCTTAGCGGTTAAGTGCATGAGCTCCGCTGCTGGCGTTCCGGGTTCGGATCCCTGGCCCGCACTGACGCACCGCTTCTCTGGCCATGCTGAGGCTGTGTCCCACATACAGAAACTAGAAGGATTTCTCTGTGCAGCTATGACACAACTATCTACTGGGGCTTTGGGGGAAAAATAAATAATTAAATAAATAAATAAATAAATAAATAAATAAATAAATAAGTAAATAAAAGTAGTCCCAAATTGAATTAAAGACTTAAATGCAAGACACTAAATATAAAACAACTAGAAGAAAATATAGAGAAAACAGCCCCAAGAAACTCATCTTGACAATGATTTTCTTGGATATAACATCAAAAGTGCAAACAACAAATGTAAAACTGAACAAGTGGGATGACATCAATCTAAAAATCTTCTGCACAGCAAATAAAATAATTGGCAAATTAAGGGGTTAATATCCACAGTATATAAGAAACTCTTACAACTCAACAGCAAAGAAACCAACAAAACAATATGAAAATGGTCAAAGGACCTGAATAGATACTTTTCCAAAGAAGACATAAAAATGGTTAACAGGTACATGAGAAGATGCTCGTAATCACTCATCATCAGGGAAATAAAATCAAAACTACAATGAGATATCACATCACATCTGCTAGAATGGTTATTTTCAAAGAGACAACAGACAACAAGTGTTGACGAGGCTGTGTAGAAAAGAGAACACTGTGCACTGTTGGTATGAATGTAAATTCCTACAGTCACTATGGAAAAAATTTGGAATTTTCTCAAAAAATAAAAATAGAAATACTATATAAATGAGCAATTCCCCTTCTGCTTGTATATGCAAAGGAAATGAAGTCACTATTCTGAAGAGATATCTGCACCCCTATGTTCATTTCAGCATTAATCACAAACTGAGGACGTGGACACAATCCATGTGTCCATCAATGGATAAATAGATAAAGAAAATGTCAGACATATGTATATATACATGAAATATATAATGGAATATTATTTAGCTATGCAAGAGAATGAAATCCTGCATTTTGTAACAACACAGATGGAACTTGAGGCATTACGCTAAGTGATATAAGTCAGACAGACAAAGACAAATACTATATATTCTCACCCATATGTGAAATCTAAAAAAGCCCAACTCAAAGGAATAGAGGCTAGAATGGTGTTTGCCAGGACCTTGGGCGTGGGGGAAACGGGGAGAGGTAAGTCAAAGTGCACAAATTTCTAGCTGTAAAATGAATAAGCTTTGGGGATCTAATGTACAACATGGTGACCATAATTAACAATAATATATTATAGACTTGAAAGTTGTTAAGAGAGTAGATCTTAAAAGTGATCGCTAGAAAAAACAAGTTAATTATGTGAGGGAATGGAGGTGCTAACTCACTGTATTGTGGTAATTCTTTCAGAAATCATCATCTTGAACACCTAAAACTTACACGTGTTATATGTCACTAATATTTCAAGAAATATAAAAAAAAAATCTCTCAACAAATTAAAACCCAGGACCATATGACTGCAGTGGTGAATTCTACCATACATATAAAGAAGTTTTAAAAAGAAGCCTTCTTACACTCTGTCAAATATTGAAAAAGAGAGAATACTTCCAAACTCATTTTACGACGCCAGCATTACCCTGATACCAACACTAGACAAGGACACTAAAAGAAAATAAAATTACAGACCATTACCCCTGATGAACATAGATACAAAAATCCTCAACAAAATACTAACAAATTGAATTCAACAGCGTATTAAAAGAATTATACACTACCACCAAGTGAAATTTATTCCTGATATACAAGGGTAGATTAACACACAAAAATCGATCAATGTAATATGCAACATCAAGAAAATGAAGGGGAAAAAACAGGACCATCACGATTGATGGACAAAAACCTGTTGACAAAATTCAACACCCTTTCATGATAAAACACTCGAGAAACAAGGAATAGGAGGAAAAACACACAGCAAACACAAAACTCAGTGATGGAAGACTGAAAGCTTTTCCTGAAAGCGCTAAGATCAGGAACAAGGCAAGGATGCCCACTTTCACCACTTCTATTCAACACAGTACTGAAGTTCAAGCCAGAACCATGAGGCAATAAAAATAAATAAATAAAAGTCATCCAAATTGGAAAGAAAGAAGTAAAACGATCTCTGTTTGACGATGATATCATCTCATATGTAGAAAATCGGAAAGACTCCACAAAAAGCCGTTTGATCTAACAGAGAATTCAGGAAAGTAGCAGGATACAAAGTCAATACACAAAAATTAGTTGCATTTCTATACATGAACCGGGAGCTCTCTGAAAAGGAAATTACAAAAACAATTCATTTATATCAGAAAGAATAACATGCTTAGGAATTAACTTAACGAAGGAGGTGAAAGGCTTGCACCATAAAAACTACGAAACATTTCAGAAAGAAATTAAAGAAGACATACATAAATGGACAGATATCCCATATTCATGGATTGGAAGGTTTAGTATTGTTAAAGTGTCAATATTACCCAAAGCAGTCTACAGATTCAATGTAATCCCTATCCAAATCCTAATGATGTTTTTTGCAGAAATAGAAAAACCCGTCCTAAAATTCACATGGAATCTCAAGGGACTCAGAATAGCCAAAACAATCCTGAAAAAGAAGAACAAAACTGGAGGACTCACACTTTCTGATTTCAAAACTTACTACAAAGCCACAGTAATCAACAGTATGGTATTGGCATAAAGGCAGACATAGAGACCAATGGCATAGAATAGCTAGCCCAGAAACAAACCCTTACATATATGATCAAGTGATTTTTGACAAGGGTGCCAAGATAGTGCAATGGAGAAAGGTTTCTTGTCAACAAATGGTACTGGGAAAACTGGATATCTGCATGCAAAAGAATGAACTTGGACCCTCATCCAACACCATATACAAAAATTAACTCAAGGATATAAATGTAAGACCTAAAATAAGAAAACTCTTAGAAGAAAGCAGGACAAAATCTTTATCACACCGGACTTGCAAATGATTTCTTGGATATGACACCAAAGACACAGGTAACGAAAGAAAAACAACGGACAAATTGGACTCCACGAAAATTTTATAAGTTGGTACATCAAGAGGCACTGTGCATAGAGTAAAAAGGCAACCCACAGAGTGGGAGAAAATATTTGCAAATGATATTTCTGACAAGAGACTGGTATCTGGAATATACAGAGATGTCTTAAAACTGAACAACTAAAAAACAAGCCAATTCAAATATTGGCAAAGGACTTGAAGAGACAGTTCTCCAAAGACTTATGAATGGCATATAAGCACATGAAAAGACGCTCAAGACCACTAATCATTAGGGAAATGCAAATCAAAACCACAATGAGACATCACCTCACACCTGCTAAGATGAGTGCTACAGGAAAGACAGAAAACAACATGTGTTGGACAGGATGCGGTGAAATGGGAATCCGTGTACACTGTTGATAGGAATGTAAAATGGTGCAGCCGTTATGGAAAACAGTATGAATGTTCCTCAAAAAATTGAACATAGAATTATCACATGATCCAGCAATTCCACTTCTGGATATACACCCAAAAGATCTGAAAGCAGAGCCTTGAAGAAAGATTTGTACACCCATGTTTATAGCAGTATTATTCACAATAGCTAAAACGTGGAAACAACCCCAGTGTCCACTGACACGTGAATGGATACACAAAATGTAGTATATCCATACAACAGAATATTATTCAGCATTACAAAGGAAGCAAATTCTGCAATATGCTACATGTGTATTAACCTTGGGGACATTATGCTAACAGAAATAAGCCAGTCACAAAAAGAAAAATACTGTATGATTCCACTAATACGACGAACTGAGATTAGTCAAAATCACAGAGATGGAAAGTGGAATGGTGGCTGCCAAGGGCTGGGGGAGGGGAGAAGGGAGACTTACTCTTTAATAGGTATAGAGTTTCAGATTTATAAGAGTAATGGGGATGAATGGTGGCGATGACTGTGTAACAGCGTAAATGTATTTAACGCCACTGAAGTATACACTTAAAAATGGTTAAGATGTCACGCTTTTTGTTATGTATATTTTAACTCAATATACAAAAAGAAAAAAAAAGAAATTAGCTATCAAGGCACAAAAAGACATAGTGGACTTTTAAATACATATTGTTAAGTGAAAGAACCCAACTGGAGAAGGTTATATACTCTGTTCCATAGTTTTCATATATTCCAATCACACGACATTTTAGACAAGGCAAAACCATAGAAACAGTATAAAGATCAGTGTTGCCAGGAGTTGGAAGGCAAGGGATGAAGAGGCAGAGCACAGGGAATTTAGGGCAATCCAATTCTTCTGTAGGCTCTGTCATGGTGGATACATGAGATTATGCTTTTGTCAAAATCCAAGTACGTGACAGTGAGACAGTGAACCCTAATGTAAACCACTGACTTGGTTACGAACACTGTAGCAACATCAGCTCCTCACTTGTAAGGAATGAATCGCACTAACACAGGTGGTCATGCAAGATGTTAACAGTAGGGGAAACTGTAGGGGAAGAGGGAGAAACGGTTTGCACTGTCTGCTGAATTTCTCTGTCCATCTAAAACTTTCCTAAAAACAATCTATGAATTAAAAATTAATCAATGGTAGGTAGGGAGTGGGTAGAAATATGGAGGAAACAAGAATATAAGAATATTAATGTGTTGAAGCTGGATAATAGGGACATGGGGGGCTATCACACTTTTCGGTTTAACTTGTGTATGTTAAAGGTTTTCCACAATAAAACATTTTTAAAGCTCCAGGTTAAATCTAGATTATATGTACAAAGAATCAAAGAATGTGAAGAAAACATATTTTTGAAGCAAGTACTCAAGGGGTACACTGAGGGAATGTGCAATCACACTGGATAGAGAGTGAACGTCCTGGTTCCACCAGGAAGCTTCAGAGCTCAGTGAGCAAGGCAGGGGACAGCACAGTCAGGGAAATGACAGATAATGAACACGGAAAAATGTTCGCCCTCGCTGGTCACAGAAATGCCAACGATGGGCCCTGACAGAACTGCCAGAAGATTTACAACGTTGTGACACTCACAGTTAGAGCGGGCTCAGGGACAGTGTACCACGTCCTGTGAGAAGCCCAATCATCACCGGCTTTCTGGAAGGCAAACCTCTCAAACCCTGGAACTTGCAGGCCACTGGCCCGGCTGTTCTGTTGTACAGAATCGGTCCAAAAACAAAGGTATTGGGTAAAGATGATAGACTGAATAAACACATGTAGAGCCCCCTTGACATAAAATCCCTAAAAAATGACCCAAAGATTCCTTGATTGTTGAACAAATTCATAATAGCCCTGAGAACCATCAAGAGAGCTGACATTTTGAGGAAGACATCAAAGAGAGACAGCAGCTGGTGACCGGGGACCCCAGTGGGGAGCTCCTGGTGGGCCATGGAAACCAATCCAGAGCGCCCTCTCCCTCTCCCCTCCTCCTCCTGCTGCTCACCTAACACCTCCTGCATCGCCCCTCCACTCCCAGCCACTGCCCACATCACACTCCAGGAACACAGGAACAGAGGCACAGGGTGCCCTTTCCACCAGCACATCTGTCCTCTTGTTCTCTGCACCTCCCCTGGCGGTGAAGCCCAGCCCTGCATCTCCTCAGGGCCCAGCATGCTCCTCCCTGACCCTCAGGCTCCTCCTCTCCATCCAGTCCTACCTGCAGCAACTGTTAGCTCAACTCCACCTTACAAACAAAACTCTCCCTTGAACGCATGCTCCTTTTTGGCTATTGTCCACTTTCCTGACTCCCCTTCATGGCTAAACCTCTTAAGTAAAGTGTCTCATCCCTACTGCCCTCCCATGGCCCCCCTTCACCCACTCTAGACCCAGCTTCATTCCCACCCTCTCAAGGAGACTGAGGTCATCAGTGATCCCATGTGGCCAAGTCCAGCCATCTTTTCTCCATTCTGATCAGAGCTGTATCCCACCCAGCAGAGCACCGCTCCTTTCTGCAATACCCTTTTCCCCTCGTGGCTCCTGCGACTCCATGCTCCAACCTTTCAGTCTCCTTTCCTGGACCCTCTTCAGCTGCACCTCTGTAAACACTGCCTGCTCCTAGGCTGGGCCCTCATCCCTTCTACAGCTGCAGTGTCTCCAGGAGACCTCATTCAATTCCACGGTTTTAAACATCTCTGACCTCATCCTGACTCTGCAGACACACTGATGCAACTTTAAGAGGATAGGTGCTGGCTCCCCAGTGTCAGCACCTAAGAAGTATTTCAGACTCGATTCCTTTCAAAATTTTACTGTCATATGAGTTCCAAAATAGCATCAAATATTTCCAAAAAGGAGGAAAAATTTGGCAACAATAAATAGTAGTGAACAAAGTAACCAATAAAACGTCTACTTGCATATAAACATCGTTGCTTGATGGGGAAAATAAGAACATAGAACTAAGTAAGATCAGAGTCTCGAGCTGGGGAGTGGAAGGTGATGAGTTGGGAGTGTAGAACACAGGAACTGATCAATTCTAAGCATTTACAGAAAGAGAAGCAGAAATCGTTGTTCCTAAAAGCTGAAAGACACCCACTAGAAGAATAGAAAAATCATGAGAAAGCCTAACAAATTAAAAATTAAATTAAATGGTAGACTCAAATTCCAATTTATCGATAATCACAATTGTAAATGGATTAAATTGCTCTATAAAAAGATGAAGGCTCTCTTGGGCCAGCCCCGTGGCTTGGCGGTTAAGTGCGCACGCTCCGCTTCTGGCAGCCTGGGTTCGGATCCCGGGCGCGCACTGACGCACTGCTTCTCTGGCCATGCTGAGGCCTCGTCCCACATACAGCAACTAGAAGGATGTGCAGCTATGACTTACAACTATCTACTGGGGCTTTGGGGGAAAAAATAAATAAATAAAATTAAAAAAAAAAGATGAAGGCTCTCAAGTTGAGTTAAAATATAGTTATAAAATAAAAGTATATAATATGGTTGAAAATAAGGAGATAAAGAAATAAGACTTTAAATGGGACAAAAAGGGGTTCTCTGTGTTGATAACTGTCAGGAACACTTATACACCTAACAATATGGTCTTGAAACATAAAACAAAACTGGACAAACAAGAAGACACAGGCACCTCAAGAATCACAGGGAAACCTACCTTACCTCTCTTAGAAATCCACAGGTCAAGTGATACAGTAAGTTAGGAAACAGATCTGATGATGAACACAAAAAAGCTAGATCTAGACTCAGCCCCAGGGACAACAACATAAGCGACTAGTGGAGAGGAAGCATTCTTCTCAAACCACAATGAAACAGTCATCACAATGGACTGTGTGCTAAGCCACAGTGAAATCTCTAAAGAGTCCAAAAAGCAGAAATCTATAAGTGACCATATTACTGGAACTTAAAGCAATAAAAGTAAAAAATAATCACAAAATATTGGCTCCCCTCCCCCAACCTATCCACTTGAACATCTATCCAAACCCTTCTAAATCTCTCAGGTTAAAGAGGGAATCCAGACAGACAGGACAACCTCTTTAGAAATGAATAGCAATGAGAGGAGCATGAGACAAATCTATGGCGTGGGGACAAAGGAACAGAAGAAGGGACACAGCCTCCACTGCAGGTATCAGGGAATATCAACTGTACACGAAGAAGCTGAGCACTTCCCTCCAGGAGCCAGAACAACACCACAATAAAACCAACATCAGCAGAATGAAGTGAGGATTCACAAGACAAGAACAACAATGTAGACCTGAGCAATGGAGTCAAGGGCTGACTGTCTGGAAAGACCTGTACCAGTGAGAAACCTTGCGCAATCTGACCAAGAGGAACAGACAAAGGCACCAAACTGTACCATCAGGTACAAGAAACTACAGAAACAGCTTTAACGTGATAGGAGAACATAGGGGATAACTCTGACCAGGACATCAGCGGTCCTCAACTGGAGCTGTCCTTCCCCCGGGATGCATCTGGAAACACGCAGGATGGGTTTTGTTTCTTGCTTTGTGTTTTCTTAATGGTTGTTGCCCTGGGGGTCCGGGAGGTCCTGAACAGCCTGTCATATAGAGCCGTTTCCCTCCTGAAGTGTTACTGACATCTGGGAAGACAAGCACTGATCCAGATTAAATGAACAATGTGGTAGGGAAATGTTCTCCATGGGTGTATAACAGGCAAAAGATGGTACCCTCAATACATAAGGAATATCGAGAAACCAATGTTTACAAGGACTAAACTGTAAAAGAGCAGGAAAATCAGAAATGTAGCCAATAAACACACCAACAATATTCCAACCTATTTGTACAGGTAGAGAAATATGTATGTAAAGCACAGGAAATAGTCTAGGAGATTACACACCAAATTTTACTACCAACAAGGAATAAAAGTTGGGAGGTATGTGAGAAATAGGAGTTTTTACCACTTGTTAGCTTGTATATTTCTGGAGTGTTTTAATTTTTACAAAAGAGAATGTATTCTACTCAAAAAGATGTTTCAAATTTTAAAGAAATTATTAAAATGTTCAAAATGACTTCAGTTCAAGAATATTCATTAAAACATGAAGGGAAAGAACCCCCCCATGACTTTAAGAGTCTCCTGTAACTATTCTAATAGTTACTCTGTCGATTTTATTTCACATTTATATCCTAACTCATTGGAATTTACATTTGTTTGAGGGATGCAACAGAAGCTGATTTTCTCCTGTTCAAGTGGAAAACCAACCATCCAGGAACCATTCATTCCGTAGGTCTGGCTTTCCCAGCAGACCTGCAATGCCTCCTTCCCCACCTGCTAAACCCTGACAACTACCGCTGCCTCTCGAGCACCCTAGAGTGAGCGGGGTGAGCTCTGCAACCTGGGCTCCCTGTCTACAAGGGGCAGCTACCAGCAGAGCCTTCTCCCAAGACAGCAGCAGGCATGCTGCACACAGAAGTGCTCAGGGGCCGTCTGCTGCGGAGCAGGAAACCCCTCATGATGAGCAGGCAGTGGGGGAGCCCCGAGCACCGGCACTGACCTCGGCTGGGGGCGGCAGGCTGCTAAGGCAGGGAGCCCCCTCCCTTCAGCTCGTCCAGCTCCTCCTGCAGCGTGTGCACCTGGCTGTCGGTGGCTGCCCCTCTTCAGCTCGCCGTTCTTCTCCACCTGCTCCCGCAGGCGGCACCCGTGCTCCTGTTCCCCCGGGAGCAGAAGCAGTAGGAGTGCAGCAGTCGAGGAGATCTTGGGCCCCCAGTGCTGACAGGATGACTCAGCTGAGGGATGTGGGACGGGTGTTGCTGTGCTCGCCCCGCACAGCTTCTGCGGCTGGCTTCAGGGTGACATCCGTCAGAGGGTGAGGGGCTCTGGGAGGGTTTCTGAGGCATCATTGTGAATGATGAACTTGGGGGTTCTGGGCCAAGCTCTCATCAGGCCCCAGGCTGGTCCCGCTGCAGCTGGGCTCCACATCCTTCTTCAGCCTCTTTTGGTCAACAGCCTCTCAAGGGACAGATGGCCTCTCTTGAGTGTGCTCTGAGAAGAAACTGTAAGAAGGAAGCCAGCCAATAAATCTGCATGCCCCGATCCTGAGGGATAAAGTCATCCACGGAAATGCCACTCTTACCCAGCAGGCCCTGGCTGGGAAGAGGGGGTCTCATCACCAGCATCTACAGCAGACGTGTTTGCATCTCCTTGGCTGCCTAATGCTGTGGAGGCCACACTGTCTCCTGGAGTTCCTTCCAGAGACTGCGCCCAATCCTGACTGGCAGCCTCCTGGGCGGCACTGGGTGCGTGTTCACCCTGCAGAGCGGGTTACTTCCACTTGCGGGACCACGGCTGGGCCCTCAGCTTTTCCCTCAAGGACCACAATAAACCTGAAACTCCTTTTCCATCTGCTTCACGCGCATGTTCCTCAGGCCCCCGGTGGCCTTCCTAGTGTCCTTTCTCCTGGGGCGGCCGTGGCCTTCAGCCCCCACTTCTCGGTCAGGTGGAAGATGGAGGGCGTGGCCATGGCTTGAGCACATAGTACTGATCCTCCAGCCTTTCCTAGAGCTGTTTTTGGTGAAATATTCACTACAGACGAAAGAATGCTTAGTGGGGTCCAGTCACCCCTGTGAACAGCTTTTAACCACTGGACCAGATGTTTTGAGCCCATTATGTGGAGCCTGCAAGGATAAATGAAAAAGTAATTAGAAAGAAAGAATTAAATGTTTCCCCCTAAAATAATCAGCTATAAAAGCAAAACAAGTGTTTTTGGGAACACCCACACCTGTAGCCACTTTGCCCATTTAAACCTTTAGTAAAGATTTAAGGAACACCTGCTTGCAACTTATTACTGGAATAGAAACATGAAAGACCCACTGTCTAACTTAAGGAGGTGACCGTCTGTAGGGCAGAGAAGGAAGGAAGGTGAGGACCTCCTCCCAGGCTGTGGTAAGTGCCCTGTAGGGACACAGACGTTCTGGCAGATAACACAGGATGGCATCAAGACAACAGGAAAGGCTTCAAGAAGCCTCAGAAATAGTTCTTAGAAGCTCATGGCTGCCCAATCCTCCTGCTGTCCCTAGGATACAAGACTTTGGGTGCTAAAACAGGGAGGGTTGGTCCCCCTATTTCAAAGCCAGGCCAGGTGTTGGCCAGCAGAGCCTCCCAGGCACCCAGCAGGGCGCCTGGCCCCAGCTCTGCTCAAGCAGCTGAGGATGCGAGACCACCGCCAAGGGGAGGTCAGCCCCAAGAGCTGTGGATCTGTATTACTCCTGTCCTCCCACTACAAGGAGGAAAGATGCTTCCTGTACAAATCAACCAGCCCCTGCAAGGTACTGACCAAGACACTTCATAATCTCTTCTCCTCATTAAGGTAAAATCTCTATTTAGACCAAACTGCACGTGGGGGGTTGGGGGGGGTCTGTCCCGAGGGCTTTCTGTTCCACTTGAGGTCATCTAACACCCCTGAGGCCACTGTGGACCAGACCAGGTGGATACTAGGTCCTCAGGGAGTTCCAAGCAACATGACTTTCTAACCTTTCTCAATGCTTTGTGACTATTTACCAAAGGACCCCTACCTCATTTGCCCCCAGACCACATTAGACCATGACACATGCCAAGAGCCACCTTCTCTGCAGGGCTTTGCCTCATTCTCAAAAACAGTAACAAAACTTTTGGGACACAGGCTCTGCAGGAAACCGTCAAGAAAGCAGGGTGGCTGACCTCTGAAACAAGCTCATGTTACTAGTTCTTTGGATAGATTGTAACAACTTCCAAATTAGAACAAACCACTGTAAACCTTCAATAAGACTACAGACAACAAGTGGCATTCAGGTCTTTCAAAATTCAATAACAACCTGCAACATGAAACAAAATGATCTGCCAGGAGGTTTTCAAAGTAGAATGTCTTCAGTGCACTGTTCTGGGACCTCCAGTGTGGAGTCCGCAGGAAAGGACTCATTGAACTAGCTGAATTCCAGAAGCCCTCATGAAGGGAGCCAAGCCAGGGGGAAAGCAAACCCCTCACCCTGCTGTAGGAGCCCAAGGACGATGTGTAGAGAGGAGCCCCTTCACCGAGTCCCCGAGGTAAGCCTCCCGGTGAGGAGTGGGCCGTGCCCTCCTCCACCCAGGATGCTGTTAGATGCAGAATCCAAGTCCACATGGTCAGCCTCCCTATGAGGAGTGGACTGTGCCCTGCTCCCCCAGGATGCTGTCAGATGCCCAGTCTGCAGGGTCAGCCTCCCTGTGAGGAGTGGGCCTCGCCCTGCTCCACCTAGGATGCTGTCAGATGCAGAGTCCCAAGTGTAAGTCTCCCCTTGAGGAGTGGGCTGAACACTGCTCCTCCCAGGATGCTGTCTGAGTCCAAGTCCACAGGGTCAGCCTTCCCATGAGGAGTGGGCCTTGACCTGCTCTGCCCAGGATGCTGTCAGACACCTCTCCAGCACTCACCTCCACCTGCAGAGCCACCTTTCCCTGCACTGCCAGGAACCTTCTAGCACAGAGCATCTGGGAGGTGTATCCATCCAGCAGGTACAAGTTGCATTTGCTCAGCCACATTCCTGATTGCAGAGATCAAGGCAGGCTCCCTGCCATCAAAAGAGCAGAAAAGTCACAGCAAATCCAAGAAGATAGTGACCTAAGGAAGAGCGTTTCCAGACTATCCTGTTACTTGACATTGTTGGCACTAGCCCAAATCAGTGGAGAGCAGGGTGGCTGCAGGGTGGGGGTGAGAGGGTGGTGGAGGCCATAAGGTGGGCGCTGGTGGCTGTGGGGTGGCCATGGTGGCCCGAGGTGCCCCAAGCAGAGACGGTGGCGCAGACCACAGCTACACAGCACCCAGCGCTGACTCACCTGCTGGACAGGCCCCGAGCACAAAGTGCTGCCCACCTCGGGCTGGACCTCACGGGGGGCTGACTGGGCAGTGGCGGCCAGTTACCTGTGGAAGGAGATGGTGGTTTCTCCTCGTTGCCTGGCCAATGGGAGCAGATCGTGTCCGCGCAACGAACACCATCCCAGGCCTCAGGCTGTTGCACCGCCAGGCTCCGTCCCCCTCCTCACCACCCCTGAGTGGGACCACCACGAGTGTAGAGCTCTGGGCAACACTCTATGGGATGTGGAACTGGTCCCCGTGGCCTACAGGACAGCAAGATGGCAGCACTTACTCCAGCCACCCCCAGTGCACAGTTCTGATCGTTCTTGAGCTTCTGTTAGTGTTTCTTTATATAAAAACAAGCCATTGCGAATGCATGCTTTTCTTTGCATGTTTGTCCTTGTAATGAGCAGTCAGACTCCGCACTTTTTGATGTGTGCTGACAGCTTACGCCTCTCCTCTCCCTCTTCCCCTCATGTCCACACCTGGACAAGATGAAGAGCAAGTCCAGAGTCTCCCTTCTCTGGCATTGGCTTCGGATCCAACCACACAAGCCCCTGTATGTGTGCAGAACTCTCGCCCTGGTCTCAACCCTGGCAAAGATTTCTTGCTTTCACTAAAATTTAGTCAGGATCCTGAACCTTTTCCTAGGTTTGTCTGTGCACTTCCTTGTAAAATCCAGTTTTAGTAAGAACCTTGCTAAGTCAGTTTAAGCAGAACCCACACCCGTAGATCTCATCACCCTCGAGATCTGCTTGGGCTCCTCCACGTCCCCCACCATCCCTCAGGTGGTGTCTGATAACTCTGGCCTGGCTTCGGTAATAATCCTGTTAGGTCAGGTTAGCTAGAAACCCCAACACTTGTTTTTTCTCTTAGTAATTTTCCATCTCCTGACCCCCACCATGCTGCCTGGCCGTGAATGCTCACTTGCCCATGCTGCATTCAAAGTCGAGCCCAATCTCATTTCTCCCCAGCTGTGAATCCCATCACAGTGGTCTCTACATATTGCAGTGGTTCTGAATAAAATATGCCTTACCATTTTTGACAAGTGTCATTGAATATTTTTTCTTTAAAACCTCCAACCACGATAAAAACCCAGGCCTGGCTTCTTTCCTTGCTCCCTCAAGCCATTGCAGAGCTGCTTGTGATTTTGGCCCTGCTCTCCTCAGAGACGTCTATTATGTGAGTCATAAGACTTTTGCTAACTTCTGTGTGTGTGTGGAGGGGGGCACACACCAGCATCAGTCTCTACATGGGAACCACAGCACTTACCAGTGAGCAGTCATATTTTGAAAGGAATCTCTTTCTCTGGGCGGTAGGTCTCAACAGTGAGTTCAAAATATTCAGTGAACGATGTACTAAACAGATGTGCTGTCATCCAGGCTTTGTTGTTCCATTTGAGCATTGACTCTAAGTTAAAGTCACCGGATGCATTACCCTTAACAAGAGAGCGAGCCTGAACAAAGGCCCGGGGGGGGGGGTGGATTGGAGGGGGAGGGGAGAGAACAGGATCAGTTAGAGGAACCAGAGGTCAGAGTGTGAGACAGGAGTTGGAGAAGGAGCCAGAGCAGTCAGTAACAGCACAACAGCCAGGTCAAGTCCCTGTGCACCATGTCTGGGAGTCAGGATCTTCTAATAGCAGTCAGTGGGGGAGCCCCACTTCTGCTTGGATCTCTGGGGGACAAGAAGGCAGTGTCTTACCACGTCTGTCTGTCCACAGCTCCCAGACCCTGGCCAGGGAGCACGAAGCACTGATGCAGAAGTACCTGCACCTGCTGCAGATCGTGGAGACGAGAAGACAGTGTCCAAGCAGCTACGGCAGCAGATCGAGAATGGGGAGATCAATATCGAGTGGCTGAAGGCAGAGGTGACTGCTGACGAGGGGTGCAGAAGAGGGTGGCCGGGGTGCCCAGGGCACAGGCCCAACACCTCACACTCCAGGCTTCAGCAGGATCGGGGGGGCACATGACCGGCAGCGGGGACCAGCTTCCAGCCACAGCTAAGCCAGTCTCCAAAAGTAAATTTAGTGATGCTGGCAGAGTGGGAAGGGCCTTAGTCAGATCTGAGTTCAGATCTGCCACTTGACAGTTGCAACTTGACAGTTGCAACTTGGAGTGCGCCCCCCCCATCATCTATGCGTCCATTCCTTCATCTATAAAACAGCCTTTTTATACTTGCCTGACAAGGGTGTGAGGATTGAGTGAGGTTATTTATGGGCGAGTTTTTATTTACTCTGCTGATGACCACATTGAGTAAGCATCCCCACATTATCAGCTGAAGAGTCCGGGGACACAGGGTCCTGGTAGATCATCATAGTGTGGGCTCCTGGCTCAGTTCCAAGCAGTCGTTCCCTCTGCCTGTCATAAGAGCTCCTACAGGGGCTCACCGGCTCCAGGCTCATTGGTCTGGAGGCCATGCTGTTGCTAAGTTAAGCCTTCTAGAACTTCACTACTCAAAATGTGGTCCATGAAGCAAGAGCATGTTGGAAATGCAGAATCTCAGGCCCTGCCCAGACCTCCGGAATCAGAATCTGCACTTTCACAACAGCCCAGTCGATTGCCATTTACATTAAAGCTTGGGAGGCGCTGGCTCTCAGCCCCTTAGACGCCCCTCACCAGCTGTCTACCCCAGCACCAAATGATGTGATTGCCTCTCCCCCCTCAAGAAGGACACTGCCTTCTTGTCCCCCAGAGATCCAAGCATGTTCACCAGATGCTCAGAGCCATTTGGCCACGTCACACGAGGAACGTGGACTCTGAGCTGAGGATGGGAAAATGGAAACATAGATTCTAACGAGGGTCGGCTGCATGATTTGTAGGGCCTGAGGCAAGGGAAAAATGCAAGGCCCTGGGTGGAGTCGGGGAAGTCGACCTCCCCTTCTCACAGCCCACCCATGGCAGACAGGCGACCCCCCAATTTCAACCTCCAACCTCCTCTAACCTCTGTGCCATGATACACTTGGTACCTAGATGAGGGGTGGGCAAGATGTCCCTGCTGAGTCACCCACCTAGTACCCAGGCATTGTCCCTCACCCTGCCCTGAGACACCATCGGGATTGCACTGCACCCACTCTTACTGCACCTACACCGAGGCTCCTGAAGAGGGTGGAGGGTGACTCACGGAGGGATGTGAGTTTTCCTTGCTGACTAGACCCATTTGCTCCCAGAGAGAGGGTAGAGGAGGTCATGGGTTCTGGGGTGCCAACGTGTGTGGAACAAGCAGCTGAGAGACCATCCCAGTGAGGCAGCAGGAGGCAGGAACACATGGGGGCTGAGGTTCCAAGCCCCTGGGGTGTGCTCCATTGTTCCATCAGATGTTACTCATGAAAACAAATTAAAAGAGAAATGGTTAAGAACTACAAGGTTGCAACTGTGGAACTTGAAGCCCCAAGCATGGGGCCTTCTGAGCATAAGACCCCATCACATGACTTTGAAGCCAGCTCTGCCTGGAATGTTCAAAGATCTGAAGTTGCCAATTCCACCTTATGGTGCCACTGCCAAGCTCTGAACTGATGGTCACGTCAGCTCGGAACTTGAGGTTGAACAAAAGTTTCAGATTCCACACACCTCCTCTACCCTGCACCAGGCACTGTCAGACATGCTTCCTTAGTCAGTCCCCATAGCTATAATCATAGGATTGAATGAGGAAGGGGACTAAGAGAACTCAAGTCATCTGCCCAAGCTCACACAGCTGGGAGGTGGCAGAGCCAGGACTAGAACCCACGTCTCCTTGTCTACTTGCTAGTCTTCCCACTCTACTCATAGCCTCTTCCCATGTCACTCCTGGGATGGGGGCTTGTCCCGAGTCTAAACCATCTGGTTCACTCTGAGATCTATCCTAGCCCTACACATATCCCTGAAACCAAGCTGAGTCCTTGTTAGGGACCAGGGAATAGGTCTAGGGACCAGCACCAGGTTCATGATCAAGGGTGTCGGGTGTCATTCATTCACTCACTCACTCATTCACTAACTGCCTAAGATCAGCTGACCACTGCCTCATCCTCTTCCCCAGGCTCCTCTTCCCTCATCACTTGGGGATCCAGCCAGTGCTCCCTGGTCATGAGCTGTGCACATCTTGGCCTTTGCACATGCTGGGGCTTCTGTTTGGAGTGCCCCTGCCACCCCCACGCTTCCCTGCCTGGTGGGATCCTACCAAGCTCGAATGCCTCCTCCTGGGGACTCTCATCCCAGAATGTTCTCCTTGCCCCCTGCTCCCACGGCTTTCCCACCCTCAGCATGCCATGTCAGAGCCAGGTCCTTGGGTGTCTGTCCCCAACCTGGCCTGGTGAGACCTCCTTGAAAGCAGGGGTGTCCTTTATCACTCTGTCCCTTCTGCCTCACACATAGTAGGTACTCTGTAAGGGCTTGATGAATGAATGGGCATCAGGATCTGTGGCAGGCAGTAAAGAGATGGAAGATTCTACCCTTAAGGTCTGATTGGGATAGAGTGTGATTGGTGCCATAATAGAGTTTGCGGTGTGAACCCAGCTAGAAAATGAGTCATTTTATGGCCAAAGAAGGTGTGGGTTCATGTCGCATATGGCCTTGAAAGGTTTCAGGTGTTGGTAGGCCAGAGAAGGGGTGGGTGCAAAAGGCAGGGCCCTCTCTGGTGCTGGGGAGCACAAAACTGGTCAGTTTTGAGTGAAAGTGTGTGTGTGTGTGTGTGTGTGTGTTTGTCAGTGTGGCAGCAGAGGCCTGTTTGGTGGGAATTTGGAGCAACGTTTTCAACTGAGTGCATTACTCTCCAGGGCAAAGGATTTCTTTAAGAAGACTGAAAGATCAACTTGGTAAAGCCTTCTGGCTGTAGTCTCTCTCTCTCACTGTCTCTCACTCTCTCTCACTCTTACTCACTCTCACTCACACACACACATCCACATCCTGCAGGGCAGAGGACACCTGTGTGCTCTGGAGGGGCTTTAGGAGGGTGAAACAGAGCCCATTTCCCAGGCAGTAGGCCATCAGGTAGGCAGGAGGCACTGAGAAGCCAAGTAAGTGATGAGTGACGCCCGTGACAAAGATAGAGTGTCTTAGAAAGTCAGAGCTGGGAGGGATCTGAGAACTCAGAGGTCCACAGAAGAGGGAGGACTTGTCCAAGGTCACTCCAAGGTCACTTCCAGTGCTAGAATCCAGGCTTAACCTTGGGTCTCCTGGCTGCAGATCCTTGGCCTGTGCCTGCCCCACAACTTATTCCTTCCTTGCTGGGGAGACGAGCCAGATAAAAGGTGCATGTTCGGGAACCACTGTGTCACCTGGATGACCTCAAGCTCTCATGGTCCACCTGATAGCCAGAAAAATTCCTCAAGCCCCATCCCACTTATTCCTGAGGATTTTCAGAGTCTTCCATTTTCATGGCCACGTCTGGCTTCTAATTCTGCTCTCCTGGCTTCTTGTATCACTTCTCACAGTGGCTGTCTTCACTCGGTCTTGACTGCTCCTTACTCCCGTATGGGCACTCCTTGTGTCCATCAGGTGGAGCTAGATTCTGCTGCAATTACAAACAGCCCCCAAGTCTCAGTGGCTTAAAACAACAAAGATTGCTTTTTCTCTCACACTGTGTGTCCATTGTGGGTTCCGCTCCACAACATTCTCACTCAGAGTCAGGGTCACAGGCTGATGGGTCTCCCACAATCAGGAAATTCACCAGTCCCATGACAGGGGAAGCAACGTGGCAAATGGTGCCTGACAGCACTGCTCACATTTCATTGGACAAAGTGAGTCACTTGAACACACTCAACTTCAGGGGCTTGGGAAGTACAGTCCTGCCCTGTCCCAGGAGGACAACCAGAGTATCCAGGAAAGACCTAATGACACCCAACTGGCTCCTCTTTCAGTCCCCAAGCCCCTGACACCAGCCAAGTATAGACCAGACTTTCTGAAAGGCTTAGATACAGTAGAAGGTGTTTGCAGTACTGAAACAGAAAATGGCTTAAAGGTGAATAGAAGACATCCTTGCCCTTCTGTCACTCAGCCTTTCCTGCTACACGGATTTCTTGCTGACCTCCTCTCCTCACACTGGCCTCTCTCCACATGCTTCCAACGCCATTTTGTTGGTGGTGGGGGTGTTCATAATCTCTTTATCTGCCAAGACCCTCGCCCCCGTCCAGTGATGTGCTGGAGCTGGCTTATACCAATTTGCAAGTTTGTTGTGAAATTTTCAAGACTCTTTCAAGCTTGTTATTCACCCTTTGGTAGCTTAAAATAGGCCAAGGTTGGAATGTTTACACCATGGAAATCAGCCAGTGCTACCAGTCAGAGTTTTTTTTTTAGAGAGCTGGTCATTAATCCTTCACCAATATACCCTTGTATACACTTTCTTCAGGACCAGCTAAATACTTTGCTGGGTCCAGTGCAAAATGAAAATGCAAGGCTCTTAAGAATTTCAAGGCAACAACAACAGAGCCTGAAACCAGGCATTAGGCCCTTCTAAGCGGGCTGTGGACAGGTCACACATCAAGGACATTGGCCCTGTCTCTACTCCATGTATACTCTCCATCCCTGGAGCCCCAACCCACAGCCATGTCTCCCTAGAGGTAACGGGAGAGCATACTCAAACAAAAGTCTGCACAAAATTTATTAAGCAAAACTATCCAGCTCTGCTTAGTCTCTTCTTTTCCATCTAAACAGCCCTCTTGGGCCTTATCTTTTGTAACCAAAAAGCTCCAAGGACCATCTAAAACAAAGGGAGCATCCTCCTCTGAGAAGAATCCTCCCCTCCTCTAGAATCTTCAGTTTGGCACCATTTCATTGTTTTAATAGTTATTTTTCTCCCATTTATGATTGGAAGTAAGTTGGGATGGCTCAGGCAGCTCTAAAGGGCAGGGTAGGAGTTTAGAGATGGTGGTGATATTTTACTGACTTGGTAGCACTCAGAATCCTGCAAGCCTGACTCTGCAAGAAACTGCAGAGATCTTTAGTTCAGGGTTTAAGGTAAAACTGTAGCCATGGAATCAGGTTTGCAAACCAACTTTGACATGGAGAGGGCCGCCTTGACCCCTCCCCAGTCAGCCCCTCTGCAGGGCCCACTCTGTGCCTTGAGTCCTATTTCCCATGTTCCTCCTGCCATCCCCAACCCTGCTGTCCTGCACTCAACACGCTGTCATACCCTGCATCTTTGTTCACACCATCCCCTCTGCTCCAATTCCTTCCATTCTATAACACACTTGCTGGGCTCCTTTTATTCTTTGTGAGGAAGATAAGCCCTGAGCTAAAATCCATGCCAATCCTCCTCTTTTTGCTGAGGAAGACTGGCCCTGGGTTAACATCTGTGCCCATGTTCCTCCACTTTTATATGGGATGACACCACAACATGGCCTGACATGAGGTGCATCGGTGCAGGCCCGGGATCCGAACCCGGGCCGCCAGCAGCAGAGCTCGTGCACTTAACTGCTACACCACGGGGCCAGCGCAGTTGGGATCCTGTTTTGTCCTGCAAAACCTCTGGGTAGCGCTTGTGGCTTCCATGGTGAGACCCTCCCACTGCAGGAGGTGTGCACCTTGTTGGAGTATAAGTTACCTCTGTGGGTATCTGACCCTCTTCTTAGGCTGGAAGCTCCTCCAGGGAAGGGATCTGACTTATCCCCCACTGGCTGTGTCTCACCCGTGCCCAGCTTGGTGCCCACCACAGAGACTCCATCAGGACATGCTGACAGGATTGGCACAAAGGGAGACAGAGATGGGCATCTCTTAGGCTTGGAAGAGGCCAGAGGGAATGGAGGAAGGAGAGAGAACTGAGTTGTGTGGCAGCTGTTTGAAAAGCAAGAAGTACAGAGATCTTTAGCAAAACTTTGCTAACAAAAGAGAGAAAACCCAGGACTAATTCCTCCACCAATGACTGCACTGACTAAATGCATTCTGGATTAAAGACACTGTCTCCAGAGAGGGGACTGGGGTGTGGCAGGAGCCGATGAGCAGTGCTGCTAAGGAGTGTGACAAATGAGGGTTTGCCTCTGATGGGCCAAGAAGGTCAGACTGTGGGGTGGAAAGTGGGCAGGGCTCAGCTGAGACACCAGGCATTGACCCAGTTGGGCAGACAGAGCTGGACTCTAGCTGGCGAGTTGGGGTGTAAGCCAAATTCTAAACTCTCCATGGACATCGTTGAGAAGGGTCAGCTGAGCAGGCCCTGATGTCAGCCAAGCAAACCCAGATCCAAAGCAAATGCATCCTCTGAAGGGACCTGCAGGATAAAGGAAAGGAGGCCTCTGCGATCTCAGTGGGGCTGGGGCTCCTGCCACCATCCTGACACTGGTTTGTAGCAGGGTTGGGCCATGGTCCAAGGCTTCTGCAGGGTCCCCAGGCTCACAGCTTTCCAGAGCTTTGCCAACCTGGCCCGATCCTTAAATCAGATTCCCAGACTGCCAGTGTTGCCTATGCAGGGAGCAGAGTGCCTGACCTTACGGCATCTGGTTTTTGCTCTTGTCCCTGGGGAGTAGATGTCTTGTAGACGTATCTGAGAAGGGCGCCATCAGTTTTACATACAGACTAGTCTTACACACACACACACACACACACACATCCCTCCAGCCTAAAGAGAAAAGGATACCACGTGCAGATACCAGAACTGGCAAAGACAGCAGACTGGCATGAGGGTGATGACATCAGGACAGTAAGGGTGCTGACTGGGTATTCACGTGTCTCTGAGCTCTCCACGAGCCTGTGTGTGAGTCCCTTAGCTCTTTAGAGTTCAGATCCAAGAACAGCCATTATTTCATGTGCCAAGGGTCTCAGAGAATTGAAAAAATAGAAAAGCCTGCATCAGCAATGCATATTTCTCCATTAGATATTTTCAGCTGCTCTTCAAGCACAGGCCGGGGCAGTTTTAGCAACCCAGAAGTGGAGAGCGGGTAACTGTCCCATTTTGCTTTCAAAGTGCTCCATTCACTCAATTGTCAGAGCCCATTCATCCTGCGGTTCAGCAAGTGGCCTTGAGGGGACAAAGCCACGTGCCCTGAAAAGGGAGCAGAGCTGGCTCTGTGGCGTGTTTGTGATTTCCTAAGCTACTATCTTTGAACGTCTGCCACACAGCTCAGGGATGTCTCTGCACCCATTCAGCACCTACCACTCCTGCTCTTGTTGTACTGAGGGAGTGAGACCCGAGGGTGGGGGTTTGCCCTCAGGCAACACACTGCTGGGAGAGGGGACAGCCCCCTGTGACACATCCCCGAGGAGGACAACACCAGGGGCCTCCAACAGCCAAAGTGCTGGGTCATCACAGAGGAGGGAGCAGAGAGCACACGTGGACAATGGGACCAGGGAGGGGCATCTGATGTGGCAGAGAAAGACAGAGACCACGGCAGGGAGATGAGGACAGGCTCCTAGGCTGGGGCTGCCCTGACTCCCGGGGGGGTTCACACTTTCTCTCTGGGCCTGTTTTCCTGTCCACAAATGGGGTGTATGACAGAGTCCCTATGGCATCCCCTCTGCTGTTCAGCTCAAACCCCAGACACACTGGGGAAGTTCCCAGTTCTCCAGGGTGGTAGGAGATGGGGGTTATGAGCAGAGGCAGAGGAGGAACAGTTGGGAGGGGAGGGGGCTGCAGGAAGTAGCAGAAGTCTCTCTGGCATCCTTACAGCTCACCCTGGAGAGGAGACTCGGGCTGTGTTCTGGAGCTGGCTGGCTGGGGAGCATGGGTGGGGAGGAGGATGCTGGGAGGGGAGCCACAGCAAATGTGGCTGCCAGGGGTGCTCAGAGGGCCATTACTCAGCCTGGTGCTAAGCTGCTAGTGAGAAGGCATGTTCCCCAGGGCTCTTTAGGTGGTGACAGGGCACTTGCATGGGAGAATCTGGGTGTTTTTGCTTTTCTGTTTTCCCTCAAAATGGGGTTGTGGAGAGCTAGCATTTACTGAGCACCTTCTCTGCATCAGGCCCTCAAATTGTCCCATTACTTGCAGGGGTGACCTCATTTCACCTTCAGATTCTCCAGGAAAGACCTGAGGTTAAGAGATGTTAGGCATCTTGCTGGAGGTCACACAGCTGAGAAGCAGCATAAGGCGGATTTGAGCCTGCTCTGAGTGGGTCTCAAGCCTTAGCTCTTTTTCACATCATCAGTGGCATTTCCTCTGAATTCTCTAGAGCCCTGAGTTCCTCTAAGATCCTTTAGGGTCACCCCAGCAGGTGGGCACTGAGGGTGCCAGGAAGGCTGGCAGCGAGAGCAGCTCCCATCCTCTGCCGGCTTCTGGGGAGTGTGACCCATGTTTAGAAAAGCCTGTGTTTGGTGTAGAGCTCTGCTGTCACCATCTTGAAATTTTGTCATTTTTTAAAGAAGGGATCCTGCATATTTGCTCTGCACTGGGCCCCACAAGTTACATAGTCTATCCCGCTGATGAGGTTTTCACATAAGGTGTCACTTGAGAAAGGTGTTTGCTGCTAGAGTCCCACGGACGGTGGCAGCCCCTGCCCTCTCCCTGGGCCCCTCAGCTCTGCTGGGACTTGGGGGCAGAGGCCCTTTGAGGGGCAGGAACTCCATGGCCGGAGCTTATACTGTGCTTCCTCTGTCAGTGAGGCCATCGTGTGTTTGCACCACATCTTTACCAAGGCCCGAAGACCTGCATCTCCAGCTGGCCCACTGGGGCCTGGGTGAGCAGCCAGCCCTGGCAGAGGTCCCCAGCCACCACCTGAGAAGTCCCTCTCCAAGGCCCACTCCTCCAGGCTGGCGGCACTTCCATCCTCCCCGAGTGTAACAGTAGCCCCTTAAAAACTCACATAATCCCTCAGAGGGAGCAGAAGAGGAAAGACAAGTTGGCAAAAGCTGTTTTTCTAGGAAGAAGAGATATTTTTAGTTTCTTATCTATTTTCCCTTTTAACAATAATATATATGAACACATTTGAGAAAATTTGACTATCTAGAAAAGCAGAAAATGTTAAAAGCTATATCAACCATAGTTCTCCTTCTCAAAGATAACCACTGTAAACACATTGATGTGTTTTCCTCAAACTTTTTTCTATACACAGATCTTGGGATTCCCCCCCCATTTGATTTACATAATGTCACACATATGAATATTGAATTTGAATATTGATGTGTTTTTTTTTTACTTAAGATTAGCACATGCTTTTTGATGGCTGTATGATGCTCCAGTACCTGTGAGCATGCCCTCATCCATGCAGCCATCTCCCATCATTGGCTCTTACAGTTGTCGCAACTACTAGAAACACTCATCTCTGCATCTGAAATGTTCATATGAGAGAGCGTCTCCTTGGGACAGGTTTCCAAAAGTAGAATGACAAAGAAAAGGTAGAAGCACGGTCAAGGTTCCCACTCCGTCCACCCTGCGTCACTGCTCTCCGAGCTGGCTGCACCGTCCTGATGGCCCCGAGGGCTGCACAGCAGGACCCCTGCATCGCGCCTCTCCCACACTGAGTGTGACCCTTTTATTGTTCACTTTCCTAAGTCAGAGAGCCCCGCTTTTCCCCAAGGTCACAATGAGAAGACTACCTAGAAGGAAAAGGTCTGCACTTCCTGTAGTTGCGTCATTGAAGGTGCTGTCCCTTGGGTAGTGTAAGAGCTCCCACTTAAGAGTTTATCGCAAAGGAAGCACGTTTTTCTTTTTTAATGGAGTTTATAAGCAGAGGTTTCAGTGGGTTCATCCCTGCCAATCAAGTATTGAAGGGCAGGTTTGGGAAGATTGGCTGGGCTTTCAGGGGCTGGAAGGTAGGGTATTGTGTATCCATGAGGTTGGGACAGAGCGGGCCAGAAACAGACCCACCTTGCTGAACCTGGGGAGGCATGGAAGGACAGGGACACACAGATAAAGGGACAGAGAGCTGAGGGGACATGACCCGGGAGGGTATGTCATGTGGGGAGAAGCCCTGGAATGAGGGACTCAAGAGAGCTGGTTCCAGGCCAGCTACTGATTCACCTTATGACCACGGATGGGTCACTTCTGTCACTGGTGGGGCACTCTGGGAGGCCTCTTGGCGGAGCCAGGGCTGAGCGGGATGTGGAGCTGCAATTCAGTTACCACAGAGACCTCAGCTGAACCCCCAAAACTCCGGAGCTGGGTGGCCCTTCAGACCCTTCAGGCAGTGGGGCACACCACAGCACCCACAACAGCCCTCTCCGACATTCCAATACACGGGTGTCAGAGTAGACGGAGCCCCATCTCTATAAAGATCTGTGACTCTGATGTGGTCCCAATGCCTGGGGCCACCTATCTGGCCCTGGATAGGGCAGTGGTGCCAGAGTCATCCCCAAAGGCAAGGGTGTCTCTGGGTGGGAGGTCTGAGCCTGGCCTTGACCTCTGTGGGTGGGGCTGGGTGACCGAGGGTTTGTGGGGCATCTCACCGAGCAGACATGTTGGCCATCCTGCTGCCCGTGTTCAATTTCTATCAGGAGCTAGTATCCAGCCAGCAGTACAGCCTGCAGACCCTGGCCAACTGCAAGCAGAACAGTGACTGACAAGCTGCTGAAGCACTATGAGGCCAAACTGACTGCAAGGAGAGAGTTTTGGAGACCTTCCTTACTGACCCCATGTTCCAGCTGGCATTTAGCCCTGTCCTTGAGGGCAAATGCATGGGGAGCCCACTGGGGGCC
The DNA here is from genome assembly GCF_020826845.1 of Diceros bicornis minor. Lineage (NCBI taxonomy): Eukaryota > Metazoa > Chordata > Mammalia > Perissodactyla > Rhinocerotidae > Diceros > Diceros bicornis. The sequence continues at coordinate 42,079,221 of NC_080768.1, read as the reverse complement.
ATGACAGTGAGGGCCACATCTGGGAGGAAGCCACACCTGGGGGCACCAGGGGGCCATGGCCTGGAGAGCCCAAGCCCTAACAGGCCCCAGCTCTGGGCTGCCTGGAGAATGGGGTTAGAGCCAGCCCCTGACCTAGTGGACCGCAGGCCTGTCCAGCTCCACAGATCAGGCAGTGTGGGAAGGCGAGGGGGAGCTCCTGGTCCTGAGCCCACCTCCAGGCCCTTCCTCTTGCTGGCTTAGAGCCTCAAGCTCTGGGCTCTTGCCCTAGACAAGACCCTGGAAAAGTCTTCACATTAGAGTCTGAGATCAGAAGTGCTGTGGGTGTCCGTCCTCAGCCCTGCTCATGGGAGTGCTGGGAGTTCAGAGAACCATCCTCCATCTGCTTTCTCTCTCCCTCTCTACATTGCTGCTTTCTCTGACTTGCTTCATCACAGTGTCTCTCCTTCCTCATCCTTGCCTCTGTCCCTGTCCCCCTGCCTCTCCCTGCTGCAGATTCCCAGGCACATTCTGACACTGCACGAGCTCCTGGCCCACTTTTCACATGCACATCCAGCCAACAGCCTGGACGACGCCAGGGCTAAACTGGGGGGGTTGTCTGGGTTAGCTCGCCTCCCGGGTGCCCCCGCCAGTGGACAGGCCAGGGCTGAGGATGCTCTCCAGCGGGAGTTTGCTGAGCCCCAGATGGTAAATCTCATGTTCAGGTTAGGATCCCAAGAGGTGGTGTTTGGGGGACCCCCAGCCTGCCCCACCTGGAAGCAGGGTCCCCGGAGCAATCTGAGTTCACAGCTGAAGCCCAGGGGGCAGTTGGTGGCATGGTGTGGGTGGTGTGCTGTCCCTGGCACAGTTGTGGTTCGAGGAAGGGCCCTGGGCACTCACATGGGCCCATCTGCCAGGATGGGGATCGGCCTAGGGACTCACAGGCACTCTGCCAACTTCCTCTGTTCTCCAGTGTCAGTGTCTCACAACCTGTGGTATAGGAGCCCCAGAGGGGAGCCTGGGTGGTGGGCCTTCATGAGCCCAAGACTGCAGTCAACAGCAGGCAGTGTCACAAGTGGACAAGCCCATGACTTGTCCAGTGTCAGAGGCCCCAGCCCTCTGGTCACGGCACCTCCGCTGCCCCTCTTTCAGTCTCCAAATCCCAGGGGAAACCTTCCTCTGCCAGGGCAGAAGCAGGGGGACCAGGGAGGAGGTGCCTACAACAGCCCAGGCAGAAGTTGACGGTGGCCTGTACCAGGTGGTGGCAGTGGAGGTGAGGAGGAGGTTCAGATTCAGGGTGTGTTTTGAAGATGGAACCAACAGGAGTTTTTGATGCATTAGATGTGGGGAGAGAGAAGATGGGAGTCAAGGGCGATTCCAGAGTTTTTGGCTGAGAAAGCAGAAGGTTAGAGTTGCTGCTAACGGGGATGGAGAAAGGTGCAGGAGGGGCAGGTGTGGAAGGGGAATCTTTCTTGTTTCATTGGAGCTTAACTGGGGGCATGTTGAACTTGAGATGGATAACAGTTGTGGAGAGGACAAGAAGAGAGCAGGGTATTTGAGTCTGGAGTGTAAGGGAGCGAGCCATTCGGGAGCCATCAGCTCGGAGATGGGATTATAGTCACAAGACTGGTGAGATCACCAGGGGAGTGAGTTTAGGCAGGAAAGAGATGTGCACCAGGAGCTAGGCCCTGGGCTCTGCACCTTATGGAGGCCAAGATATGATGAGCAGCCTTGTACTCAGTGATGGGCTGCCGGAAGCTGCAAAGGAGGGTCGGTCTGCAGCATGTGAGGTGCTGTCCCCAGCTCTGCCAACCACTCAGTGCCCTAAATGGCTTCCCAAGTCCAGCAAGAGGCAGCCAGTAGGGCCACGGATCCCAGCTGGGCAGAGGGAGGACCAGTCTGGACCAGGGCAGGGCACAGGCCCCGGAGTGGAGGTTCATTCAGGGAGCAGATGTAATCAGAGCGTGATTGCAGACTAACAGAAACCATTGTGGGGTGGAGACCCCAGTCCTCTCGTGCCGCAAGTAGCCAAATCCTGCACACTTCCCCAAGGAGAAGACTTGGGACACCAGCGAGGCTCCTCATCCCTGCGGGATGCCCTGTCCTGGTGCGGGCAGGGGTGAGGAAGGCACATGGGTGCCAAGGCATTTATTCTAAGATCCTGATCCCCTTTCCCGCAGCCTACTCGTCCTTTGTCCCACCTGATCACCTGTACCTGGCCTGAACACAGCCCTACTGGCACAGAAGAGGGTTTTCCTATCAGCCTGACAGCAGCCCTTTCATCCTCCTCTCTCCCTCCGGGGACTGAGACAAGCTCCCAGCCCGGCAGGAAGCCATCAGATAACAAACCCTCCCTGGCTGTGCTCAGAAACACTCCTCCCCTGGGGCTGGCTCTCTCCTACCTCTGGCCTTTGTCTTGCTTTTTCTCCTGAACCTCATCTCTTGGGCTCAATGTAACCCAGGTCATCAGTTTCAGTTCCCCCAGGAGGCTGCGGCCCTGGGAACTCCTCCCCAGCTGCGTGGACGGTGTGGCTCTCAGCACAAAACCCAGCCGGGGCTGGCAGGAGTCCTGAGCAGCTGCAGCTGGCACTTGTCTAACAGTGAAACTAGTGTTGCTACTCTGGGATCGCCCCCTTGTTTGTAGCAAATACGGCCCTCCTCAGCAAAATCCCCACCCTCTTCAAAAGAAATGGTTCTGCTTACTTTTGCTCACCTCCAAATATGAGGCCATCTCCAGGGAACTAGCATATCTTTGAACGGTGTCTCCCTAGAAGAGGGCTAGGGCCTGGGTTGCTGAGACCATTGCTGGGAGGGACAGACTGAGTCTCCTAAGGAAGAGACCCCATCTCCATGCCCCAATCTGATAACCAGAAAACAACGGATGATAATAGTTTTATAATAACAACTTTGAAACCAGTGATAATAGCAACAGTGATCACTGCCCTTTATTCAAGCACCTGCCGTGTGGGCTGGGCCTGAGGTCAGCACGTGAAATGCGTTGTCGGGGGAAGAGAGAATCTCCCTCTGCCCTTTTCCTTAAGGTTCTTAAGGCTGGCCAAATAATTAACAAGACAGGTTAGCAGGAGAAAATAATACCAAGTTTAATAACATGTATACATGGGAGAAAGCAGGGACACTGCGTTTCTCCACAATAGCAGAAATTCTCGTCTTAAATACCATGTTCAACCAATGACAAAGGAGGATGTTGGGGGTGGGGGTGTCAGTTACAGGAGATTATCACTAAAGCACTGTAAACAAGAGTAAGGTTTATTATGCAGTTTTAAGGCCTCACCTTCCACATTGATAAGTTTCTAGAAATGAGGTCATCCCCCCTCTTCCCAATACAGAGAGGGAGATACCTTTACAAATGGAGACTTCCCTTGTAAATGATTGCCTGGCAACTCCTCGCAGGGCCATCCAGAGAATGTGGCCAGAGAGACAGAACTTCCGATAAGATGGGCTTGTTGGTGCCTTTTCTATTGTAACCTCTATCCTACATTATCTTTATAGCAGTCATGATAATAACTCCTTCCTGAAACAGATCTTTTGTTTTAAATTCTTTAGGCAGTTTGGGAGGGGAAACTCAAATATTCTTCCTGAGTTCCCTGAGTCCTTATTGTCTTCAGCTCGAAATAATCCACATACCAGAGTGGTGCTTCCTGGGGTAGCTTGCCCTGAGCACCATCAGCGTTCTCTTCCATCCTCACTCTGACCTTCTACAGGTGAGCAAATTGAGAGTCAGAAGGGCCCAGTAATTGCTCATCACGCTGAGTTCATTCATCATGGATCCAGCTCAACCAGTGTCATCTCTCATTGCTCGGAGGGTTAAATTGGACAGTGTCTACTACCACACACATTAACCAGCCCTCTTGGTGATCTGGTCGTGCTTGTAGAATTTGAGGCATCAGCAGACAAATAAGAGGTTTTGTGCTTTTCTTGGAGTAGGTGGGGTACTTTTTCCAGACTCTCTTCCCCACAAAATTACTAACATCCTAAGATTCCTGAAAACCCACCAAGGCTCTTAGCAAAGTTGGCAACTCACAGGCCTCTTTTCCCACCAATGCTATTTTTAAAAAGCAGTTAAATGGCACCACCTGCTAGAGGAGGAGTGTTGCGGCAGTCAGAACAGGACAAATAGGAGAGTTGTCCTTATTCTCAGACTAAGGGGCAAGGTGTGTTCTGCTTCCCCCCAGAAGTGCTGGAGCCTACGGGAGTCAGTCTTTCCATGAGCCAGTGCGATTGCCAGGTGCTCAAAAACTAAGCCATTCCAGGGCCGAACATTAAGGAAGCAACTGTATAAAGTGCATTGGAGGAGGAGTGGAAAGAGTAAGTGCAAAGGCCCTGAGGCAGGATGGGTGGGTGGAGTTCAATGGATGGAGATAAGACCAGTAGTGGTGTGGGGCACAGAGTAATGAAGAAATGTTGTTTCCTGTACTCCCATCCTCCTCTCAGTTTTGCCGTCTCTTTTCCACGTGGTTCAGACTTTCAGATCAGACCTGCTTTCTAGCTATTAATCTCCATTTCCTTCTCTCTGAAATAAGAACACCTGTCTCCTTGGGCTGTCAGAAGGATGATGTGAGCTCATGCCCACAGAGTGCCCAGCACAGCAGGTATTCAATATGCATGCTCTTTCCCCCTCCGTGACCACAGTCTCCACCTGAGCATCTTGGGTGCCAGGCCTTCTTCCTAGGTCTGGCCAGAGGCCCGGCATTCCCTTCTTCCTGAGAGGTGGGGGCAGCCTGTCTCTGACTTATTTTCTGTCCCCACAGGATAATGCACAATGAAGTAAATGAGACAGAGATCATCCAGGAAAACATAGCCATGGAGTGCATGATCATCAAAGGCTATGAGACCCACCTGGACACCAGCCAGACTTTTGTGAGACAGGGCGTGGCACCCTGCCTCCCCCCAACCTCAAGGTAGGCCCCAGCAGTGGTGGCATTCGGGGACACCACCAGTTGGTTTGGCTACCTTGTGCCAAAAACCTGCCAACATGATTGCGGAGTATTCCAGGGCTGCTGGAGGAATGTGACAGCTGTATGTAGATGTCGGTATCTGCACACATGGATGCAGATATTACTGGTTTTCACAGTGCCCTTCTCTCCAGATGTACACATGATTCTTCCCAGATGCCCTTGATGTGTCTGTGGATGTCATAGTAAACACTGACATGTCCTTTTGGGGAGAGAGGAGTGGAGGATGAAGACAGATACTGATTGGCCCTGTGAATTACAAGCATGTTCAGCATCCAAGTGGAAGTCGTGTGGGTCAGTCCCTCTGTCCCTTGCTCATCATCCTTTGCCCCTTGCGGGAGGCCGTGATCATAGCAGTTCTCACGGGTAGGAGGTTGCCTTCACCCTCAGCCTCCACTCTCCTTGGGAGCCGTGTTTGAGAGGCACAGCCCTGTGAGGGGGCAGCTAGAGGCTGTGACTGACGTCTCCAACTCGGAGACGTTAGAGCCACTAGGACTTTGAGAGTCAGCTCTTCAGATTCCACTTGCTGTGGGACCCTCAGCTTCTGCTTACATGCCCCCGAGGTGACCTCCACCTCAGATGGGCCTCCTGAGTTCCTTCTATCCAGCCCTGGAACACTATGAGCAGATGAAAAGCTCGCCAGACCCTCATGAGCCCTGTGCAGCTGCCTTTGGCCCCTGCTGCCCTTAGCAAGGGTATTGTGGACTTGGAGTTCTGTCCTGAGCCCCTCTGTGTGGCCCCTGTGCCTTTTCCCTAGGCTGACCCTGTGACCTGCTGGGCCCAGAGCCAGCCTTCCCGTGTCCTGGCTCCCCCTGAGCTGCATTGGGTCCAAGTTGGAAGTGCCCCAAAGAATGACCTCTCCTGGGGTGGGCAGTGTCACCACAGTCCAGGAATCTGCTCCATTGCCCTGAGCCCAAGCATTTCCTCCCCTCCTGAGGGGCTTGGACTTGAAGACCAGACAAGGGGACCCAGCAAGGTTCCCGACAGTGATGGATGTGGGCAGGAGGCAGAGTGGGGGTCCAGAGCAGGCCTGGGGAGATGGAGCGTCAGGGAGGGCTTCCCGAGGAGGCATCACTGGAGTCGAGTCTTGAAGGGTAAGTAGGAGTGCACAGGGTGGAAGGGTGAAGGATGGGGCTCCTTCCAGGCCAAGAAGCAGCACTCAGGAGCCACAGGTAACTTGCCCTGGAACTAGAGTGGGAGCAGAGAGGGGAGGCGGTGGTAAGGAGGGAGAAGTGCTGGAGCTAGCTGCTGGCAGGCCTTGAAGGCCTGAGTCCCGAGGACAGTGAGGAGCTGGCAGAGTAAGTGGGGAGAGGAGGCCTGGAGCACGTCTTAGGGGAGCGGGGATGGCAAATGTGTTCATCACAGTCCCCTGCTCTGCCCGGGAGTGGCTTCCGAGTGCACCTTGTTGAGAACTGGGGGGCTCTCTGGGCTCTGCAGCCCAGCATGTCGTGACTGATGGGTGATGTCTGCTGCGGCTGTGTGTGGCAGCAGGTGCCCTGTGTCTCTTGCTCATCCCTCTGGGTCAGAGCCAGCTCCACACTTGTCCAGCCTCCTGCCTCCTCCAGACCCAGCCCTAAAGAGGTACAGCCTTTTAGATACAGGATACAACCTTCCTTAGAGAGGGAGTACAAACAATACCCTAGTTGGCCTAAATTCAGCCACCAGTTAAGAAAGCCTTCAGGTTCAACAATATACTTATCTTAATTTCAATCACAGAAACTAACTCCTAATCTAATACTGCATTAATCTATTAATTCATAGAAGTAGTACTGTTACTATAAGCAACAAGAATTATTTCTCCTTGCATAATCTTATAACAGATAATCACCAAAAGTTAACAATAAAATAAATTCAACCCAATAATTATTTATTACATTAATTGTTAACCCAACACAGGTAGGCATTCAAGGAAAGATTTAAAAAAGTAAACTCTGCAAACACAGCCCCCACCTGTTTACCAAAAACATCTCCTCTGGCATTTCTGGTGTTACAGGCACTGCTTGCCCAGTGACACGGTGTAAAGGCCGCAGTGACTGGACCCTGCAAAGGCAGCATCATCATTTGTTGTCTAAATGAGGACTTGTATGAACAGCCACTCGAGGGTTTTACTCTCTTTGACTTTTAATCAGTGAAATTGACCTTTCCCTGAAGAGGCGGGAATGACAAAATAAGACAAGAAGACCCTGTGGAGCTTCAATTAATTCAAAAAAAAAAAAAAAGTAAGACAAATCAAGGGATAACAAATCTTAAATGGACTAACAATTTTGGTTAGGGTGACCTCAGAGAAGAAAATAACCTCTGAGTGATTAGACCAACTAGTCAAAATATTTCATCACTTATTGATCCAAAATATTGATCAACAGAACAAGTTACCCTCGGGATAACAGCACAATCCTATTCTAGAGTCCATATCCACAATAGGGTGTATGACTGCGATGTTGGATCAGGAGATCCTAGTGGTGTAGCCACTATTAATGGCTCATTTGTTGAATGATTCAAGTCCTATGTGATCTGAGTTCAGACCAGAGTAATCCAGGCAGTTTCTATCTATTCCATATTTCTCCCAGTAAGAAAGGGCAAGAGAAACAAGGCATACTTTACAAAAGCACATTCAAACTAATAGATGATATAATCTTAATCTAATATATATATGTATATAGCCCTGCCTATGAACGAGGTTTGTTAGGCTGGCTGACTAATTGAATGAAACGTAAACCTGTATAGCCAGAGGTTCAATTTTTCTCCCTAACAGCATGTTCATAATCAATCATCTTTTATTAATTGTCCCCAATCTACTTTCCATAGCATGCCTTACACTAATTGAATGAAAAGTATTAGGTTATATATGACTTCGTAAAGGACCACACATCATTGGCCCCATGATCTGTGGAGACAACAGTATTTACATCAGTGTCACAAGGCCATCAGCTGGAGTTCACACTGGAAAACGTACCCAGGAAGACAGCCTACAAAGGACCCATTAGCACACAACAGAACAAGTAATGTGGACTTTTGTCGATGACCCTGTGAAAACATACCTGGGAAGACACCCTACAAAGGACCCAGTAGCACACAACTGAACAAGTCATGTGGACTTTTGTCGATGACCTAGTATTTAAAATGGTAGGATAAAGATGCAGGACTCTAAAGTGTTCATGGAAATGCTGAATGCACAACTCAGAAATAAGGAATAATCGACAAGGTAAACCAACTTCAATAGATTTATAATTGCTTACATGTACACAGGAAGAGTTTTTGCTGAACAATTAAGTATTCGTGTATTTGTCTTGATGAAAACATGAAACTTTATGTTGAATAAAAATGGGCCATTTTCCTGTATTAGTACATTACTACTCATCATTTAGTCAATTTCTATAGTTAATGGAGTTATAAACATAATTACAAAGTCATGCATCCATCAGAAAACAACTATGAATGAATCTGGAAATTGTAGGGCCAAAAATAATGTTTTCAATATTATGTATTAGAACATGTATATACATAACAAGGATGAGAGAAAACTTTGATTAAAGGAGATTAAAATGTAATCTAATCTTAAAAGAGTAAAAAGGGTCTCAGTCCTGGGAGACTGGGGATAGGCAGTAAAATTTCACAGAATTCTGAGACTGGAAATGGGCCATTCCCTACTTTCATTTTTTTATTGTCGTTGCCAAGGGAATTTTTCCACCAAGAACAGAGAGATGGAGGGGAAAGAGGACATGGAAGGATATTACAGACGTGAGAAGGTTTCCATTTTCAGGACACCTTAGAGCAGCCAGGTGTCCATATTCTAGACCATGTAACCACAAAGAATTTCCCCTGGCAGATGCCTTCTGTAGCTCTTCCCTCCAAATTTACACTCATTGCTCCTGGTGAGATCATCCTAAATGAGAACAGGCTGGGAGAAACACAGAGCTGCCTGGAGGAAAGCCCATCTTGTAAATTGACCCTGTGCTGGAGCTGGCTGGGCAGAGGACAGGAGCTGCACGATGGATACCAACCCCTCTTCAGTCCTGGGACTTTCTTTTATTGCCCAAAGCACTGGCTGTAACACTGAAGTTCGCTGAAGGCCAATGGGATGAGGTGTAAGACTAAGGTGTCGATAAAATACATGATGCAACATGTTTTCATGTGTAGCAATATGTGCACAACTAGGGAGAAGGGCCCTAACGTCTTTATGATCCTTAAGGGGAATTTGACTCACACCAATTTAGGGATCATTGGCAATAATGTGTCATGTAGAAGAAGGATCGTCAATCTAAACGAACTTATTCACACACTCAGTGTCCTAGTCTGTATGGGATGTCGTCACAAAAATACCATAGACTGGGTACTTTATTTTTTTTTGCTGAGGAAGATTCACCATGAGCTAACATCCATGCCTGTCTTCCATTATTTTGTGTGTGGGTCACCCCCACAGCATGGCTGCTGATGAGTGGTATAGGTCTGTGTCCAGGAACTGAACCCATGCTACCAAGAGGAGCTCACTGAACTTAACCAGTAGGCTGTGGGGCAGGCCCCTAGACCAGGCACTTTTGGGGTTCCTTTTGTGTGTGTGAGGAAGATCAGCCCTGAGCTAACATCTGATGCCAATCCTCCTCTTTTTTGCTGAGGAAGATTGGCCCTGGGCTAACATCTGTGCCCATCTTCCTCTACTTTTTTATGGGATGCAGACAGAGCATGGCTTGACAAGCTGTGCATCGGTGTGTGCCCAGGATCTGAACCTGCAAACCCTTGGGCCACCATAGCTGAGCACCCACACTTAGCCACTCCACCACCGGGCCATCTGTAGACTGGGCACTTTTAACAACAGAGGTGCATTCCTCATGGTTCTGAAGACTGGGATGTTCAAGATCTAGGTTCAAGCTGATTTGTTTTTGGTGAGAGCTCTCTTCCTGTTTTGCAGAAGGACAGCTTCTTGCTCTACCCTCATCTAGCAGAGAGAGCTCTGGCCCTCCATCTCCCTATAAGGGCACTAATCCCATCATGGGGGCTTCACACTCATGGCCTCATCTAAGCTAATTAACTCCCAAAGGCCCCCCTTCCAAATACAATCACTTCGGGGATTAGGATTTTAACTTATGAAATTGGATTACGTAGACATTCAGTCCATAGCATTCATGAAACCAACAATTAACACATATTTATAGAAGTCATACAGCCCCAACTGAAGAATGTTCTGGAGATCATGTGGCAAATGATACAATGTCTTTCCCTTTACAGAGTCTTCTAGTGGAGGCAATAAAAATTAACAGCCAAACAAAGCTTGTGATATTAAAAAGCTAACATAGATCAATTATGACAGATTGTATTTACAATTGTTTTCTGGTAAGACAGATCTGATTATCAGAGTCCAGATTAAGCAAATTCCCCTGGGTGAGGGCATGTGTGGCTATCTCACCTAAAAAGGCTCTTTCCTTTTTGAAATTTTATTTCATCTAGTCCTGTTTGCTTCCACATCCCTTTGGTGTTTTCAATCTTACAGTATTTATTAAATCAACGTTTAATTGTTGCTCTGCCTTTACCACAACTGACTTGAAGCAGAAGTTACTGGACTTGGCTGAAATGAAATTTCAGTTCATTTTTCCTCCTCTTTCTGCTCAGACTCTCTTCTCTCACTGTTGAAATAGCAAATGCCTTAGGGGAGAAGCCACGTGGAGCTGGTGCTCACAATCTTCTGCTTCCCTCATCTCAGAGGGATGAGGGAAGCAGTCCTGTCTGCACGGGATGTTCTAAGACCCTTCAAACAGCTGTTCTGTGTGCATTGTACAGCTTTTCTAGCTGCCCCAGGAAAGCTACTCAATAAAAGTGGAAGCTGCATTAATTTTACCCTGAAATGTTTTAAACCAATTTGTCATTTTTCAATGAGTATTTCTATAATTTTATAAGAACATTTAAATAGGAATTTTAACAGCAATAATGGCTGTTCTTTGGCCAGAATTCCATGTCATTCATTGTTTGAAATTATATCTAAGCTTTGATGGACTCTCCTCAGTGCCTTTTAAAATATCACTGTTCCTTACATTTAAATATCTTGTGATGGGTTTGTATCAGTCACCTCTTTTGTACCATTTCAGATCCTCTTGGGTCCTCCTATCCTTGAGTTGTATGTCATTTAGCAATCAGCTTTGCAGGTATCATATTTGTTTTATGCAAGTGCCTCCTGACTGCTCCTCACATTTTGTCCCTGTGCCCTCTGCCTCTCCCTCTTGCCCCAGGGTGTCCATGTTGATGCTGAGGTGTGAAAAACTTCCTGATCAAGCCCACACATGCACGGCCATGCTCCTTGTTGTATGGATGTGTGTGTGTTCAGCAATTCTGTATGGTCACAGGGTGCACGGCTATTATGGCATCTATGTGAAGGTGTGTTTTGTTGATGTCTGTGTGTGTTTAGAGAGTTCAAGTCACTGTGGGCTCTGAGGCAGTGAGTGGTCTGTAAGTGTGTGAGTTTGTGTGTATGTTCTGAGTATCAGTGTGCATTATCAGGTGTAGTTTACAGACTGAATGCTGATGGTCATTTACAAATAGTGTGTATGTGGGTGTGGGTGTCTTGTCAGCATTTCCATGTGTTCAGAGGATGTCTGTCATTGTGGGAATGTGTGGAATAAGTATGTTGTTACAGATCAGCATGGGCACCAACACTGTTTGCCTGTTACTAGTTCAACACTCAACACTCCTGAAGAAACACTGAGTCCAGACATTCACAGGCCCCATCAGGCCCACAGAGATCCTACTCAGCTGTTTTCTTCCTATCACAGAAATATGAACAGGTAGCCAAGGACCGCTTGATATTTGAGAAAATCCTCTAGCATGAAAAATGGAGCAAGAAACACATACACTGAAGTGAAGGACTAAAGGAGTAGCAAGGAAATCCAGAGATCATAGTGAAACTTCAATTGCATATCTAGTAACATCTTCAAAACAATTAGACATGGGCCGGTCCCATGGCCTAGTGGTTAAGTTCAGAGAACTCTACTTCAGCAGCCCAGGCTCCATTCCTGGGCATGGACCTACACCACTCATCAGTGGCCAGGCTGTGGTGGCAACCCACATACAAAATAGAGGAAGAGTGGCACAGATGTTAGCTCAGGGTGAATCCTCATCAGCAAAGGAAAAAAAAAAGAAGATAAAACATCCATTAAGTGTATATATATATATGTATTGATGTTACTGCACAATATTGGGGTTCTCTTGCCCAATGCACATTAAAAAAGCCAGTTATTTTGGCATCAGCTTTTGGGAAAAGAATTGTAGCTTTATTTTTGTGAGATTTATCTGCAAGGAGACAGGGGCCATGTGTCTGTCTCAGATCTGTCTCCCCGATCCAGGGCTTGGGGCACAATTTATGGGATGAAGGGCAGGGCGGTCTGACATGTGGAAGTAGATGATTGAAAGTAAGGAGAAGTGAGGTAATTGATGATCTTCACAAGCAAAGTCAAGCTTTGTGGCTCTTCATCTGATGTGTGTTCAGAAATTGGCAGTGTTATGATGATCTGAGGATGGAGCTTTTAGCTGCTTGATGTCAAAAATATCATTTATTGAGCATTTGCGCAGGTGTAGTTGATGGGTTGGTGGTATCAACTGGCCTGAACTGGACTAGGGGTCTCAGTTCCTGAAAGAAAACTCTTAACTACTCTGTTGATAAGATGGGGTCAGTTGAACTGGTCCTGGAGGGCCCATGGTTATGTTGGTATATGCATATATATGCATATGCCTGAGATTATCTATATGTGTGTTAAATGTAGAATATATGCAAAACCAGGCTTTAGTGAAAGTGGTCAGGACAGATTTTAATCAGTAATATACCACTGCAATAGGGAAGAGGGAACAGGGTGAACTGAACTCAATTTGATTTGTACAGAAGTGACTGGGCATTTGAAAGGGAGAATGAGGGAGCAGGCAGAGGGGTGAGCAGGGGCTCAGTAGAGTCAGGGAGGGAAAAGTTACAGAGTGTTGGTCAGTGCAGTGTAATCTGGCCAGTTGTGTCTGCTGGTTGGAAATGATCAAAGTTTCACTTTTCTCCTCTCACAGAGTCTGGGAGACAGACACCCTATCCTCATCTCAATGAATGGCTCTCAGGACCTTGAGAAATGCATTCCTTGGTTATTAGAGACACTTATATATATAAGTGTCTCTAAATATATATTTATATATATATATTATATATATATTATATATAAAACTCAAAAGGACAGAGGAAATATTCACAGTTGTAAGCACTTTTGGGTAAATGCTCTAAGAAAGGGATGTCAGAGGCAAATGATTGAGTGTTGGCCAGAACAAACAGTCAGTTCTTTTGGCTGCTTTGAGCTTTCTCAGGCCGACACTCTTTAAGGGGGCAGGGGTCATCCCTAGGGATGTGGATTTGAGCTGTTAGAAACTGTGTCAGTGTTTAAGTCTTATAATGCGTGTGGAGGTGTGAAACCATTTGTGCTGAGAGGCTGTAGTTATTATAGGATAAGATTGAGGCCTAGTCAAGAAGAGGGCTCAATGGAGCCTGGCTTGAGTTTGGTCAAGTACAGGATCATATATAGAAATAAGATATGTACATTTTTTGGATAATATAAATCATTATATTGAATAATATATTGAATTAAATAATATATATAATGAATATATATTGAATGTGTATAAATAACATAAGTATGTGTACATATATTTGAATTAAATAATATAAATATATAGAAGAGAGTGACATCAACATCATGGCAGAGTGAGCTTCCCCTATTGAACTCTCCTCCTCTAAGACACAACAAAAAGGACATTCATAGTCCAACAGAAGCTATTCACAAATAATATAAATATATATATGATTTCAAGGAATATTCAGACATAATAGAAATTTCCAGGGCCAGCTCCGGGGCTTAGCAGTTAGGTGCACACACTCCACTGCTGATGGCCTGGGTTTGGATCTCAGGTGCGCACCAATGCACTGCTTCTCCAGCCATGCTGAGGCGGCGTCCCACATACAGCAACTAGAAGGATGTGCAACTATGACATACAACTATCTGCTGGGGCTTTGGGGGAAAAAAAAAGGAGGAGGATTGGCAATAGGTGTTAGCTCAGAGCCAGTCTTCCTCAGCAAAAAGAGGAGGATTAGCATGGATGTTAGCTCAGGGCTAATCTTCCTCACAAAAAAAAAAAAGAAATTTCCAGAATTAATAAAAGATTTCTATTCTAGATTCAGGCAGGTGAACACATCTCAAGCATAATTAAAAAAAAAAAAAAATCTAGAGTGAGATCCATCCAGGGAAACCAAAGAACGCCAAATACAAAAGAAGATATTCAAAGCCCCACAGAGGGACAGAACCCTTACAGAGACTTACATTTAGACCTATGATACATTTCTTAACAATGGAAGGCAAGAGAGAGTTGGATTAAATGTTAAAGATACAGAGAGAAAATGACTTTCAGTGTATACCCAATCAAACCATATCTCAAGAACTGGGGTGAATTACAGATATTTTTATGCAAACATTTACTAAGAGTATTACCACCAACAAATGCTCATTAAGGAACTTCTAAAGAATGTACTTTAAGGGGGCCAGCTACCCAGTGTAGAGGTTTAAGTTCAGCACGCTCTGCTTCCAAGGCCTGGGTTCATGGGTTCAGATCCTAGGAGTGGACCTACACCACACATCAGCCATGCCATGGTGGTGACCCACATACAAAATAGAGGAAGACTGGCACAGAGGTTAGCCCAGAGCTAATATTACTCAAGGAAAAAAATTAAAAAGTAAAATGAATGTACTTTAACAAAAAATTGATAGAAGAAATGCTAAGATGTAAAAATGGATTGTGAGGATAAAAAAGGGTAAACATCTGAATAAATCATTGAAAGCATGACTTTACCAAACAATAATAATATTGACAATGTATAACAGATGGAGTTAAAAACTAATGACAAGGGAACTTCTGTTTTAGAGTAGACAAGGACAGGAAAGCACTCTTGCTGCAAAACCGGACAAAGCCAGATAAATTATAGACATATTTTTAGAGCATCAGAGAACTTCAGAACCAACCAACTAAAATTCCAGAAAGAAGAAAAACTCTTTTATGTGAGCAAGAATTTTTACCTTTCTTTCCCCCAGAAGCATTTTCTGATTCTGGGTGCCTGTTGAGGGTCTGGCTTGCTCAGTCTGAGCCTCGGCTAAAGAGAAACTAGGCAAACTTGTAGTGATTCTGCAGGATTGGTGTGGCAGAGGAAACCTGAGGGCTTTCACACACACAACTGCTCTTCCTTACAGCACCTGTGCTAAGTTTTGGTGCCACACAGGAATCCGGGGAACTAGGCCAAAGCTTCCATAAAGCAAAGTGAAACCTCCAGAAGTGGTGGAAGTGGCCTAAGTCCAACATACTGCTAGTCTGACCTTCAGGGAATTTGCCATACTGTGAAGCGATGTAAGGTAGGAGGCTGGAGAGCTGCGCTGAAATGTCTGAAGGGAGTAGCTGAATTTTCTGTGGGCTCCCAAACCTGAGGAGACAGAGATCTATGAGACTTAGAACCAGACGCCTGTGCGGGGGAGGGGAGCAGAGCAAACAGGAACAGGGGGAAAGCGGAAGGGCTGGGTTTACTAAAAGTGAGACCCAGCCCCAAGTCTGATCAACATCTGATTGGACTCAGGTGCTCCAACCTCACTGTTTCCCAACGAAGGAAGACAAGGTCACGTGGAGCCTCTCAAGTTACATTACACAGACCTTCCAAAGACACTGGTGAGAGGATGGAGAAGGCAAGCCACAGACTGGGAGAAGACCTTTGCAAATCACATATCTGACAGGACTATAAAGAACAGTCAAAACTCAGCAATAAAAAAATCCAAGTTTAAAATGGGCACAGAATTGGACACTTCACCAAAGAAGATAAACAGATGGCAAATAAGCTCATGAAAAGATGCTCAACGTCATTAATCATGAGAAAAATGCACATGAAAACCACATTGAGATACTGCTATGTACATATTAGAATGTCTAAAATTAAAGATGTTGACCATACCAAGTGTTAATGAGGATGGAAAGTCACTGGAACACTACTACATTGCTGGTAGGAACACAAAGTGGTTCAGCCTCTTTGGAAAACAGCTTTCAAGTGGAGTTTGTTATGCTGCTGTAACAAATTAGCACAAATTTCATGGCTTAAAACAGCTCAGATTTGTTTTACAGTTCTGTAGGTTAACAGTCTGACACGGGTCTCCTTGGGCTAAAATCAAGGTGTTGGCAGAGCTAGGTTCTTTTGGGGGGACTCTAAAGGTTAATCCATTTGCTAGCCTTTTCAAGCTTCTAGAGACCACCACATTCCTTAGCCTATGGCCCCCCCTCCTCCACCCTCAAGAGGAAGAACTCAGCATCTCTCTGGCCCTGCTTCCCTTGTTGCATCTTTTTTCTACTCGCCTGCTGTTCTTTCCCTTTTAAGGGCCTTTGTGATGCACTGGGCCCACCTGGATAATCCAGGATAATCTCCATATTTTAAAGTCAGTTGATTAGCAACCTTAATTCCATCTGCAAATTTAATTCACCTTTGCCAAGTAAACTAATGTATTCCCAGGTTCCAGGGAATAGGACATCTTTCTGGGCCATGATTTTGCTAACCACAAACAGTTTTTAAAATAAAGTTAAACATACACATACCATGTGACCCAGCAATTCCACTTCTAGGTGCTTACCTAAGAGAAGAAGACTAACGTTCACACAAAAACTTGTTTGCAAAGATTTATAGCAGCTTTATTCATAGTCAAAAAAGACAAAACTGAAAATAACTCAAATGTCCTTCAACTGGTGGATGGATAAACTGTGGTACATTCACACAATAGATACTACATTCAGCAATAAAACAGAAGGAACTGCTGATACAGGCAACAACACGGATGAACACTAAACTGAATGTATTGTGCTACATGAAAGAATCCAGACTCAAAAGGCCAAATACTGTAGGATTCCATTTATATGATATTCTAGAAAAGACAAACCATAGGGAAAGACAACAAATCATTAGTTGCCAGGGGTTAAGGGTGGGGGAAGAGTTGACTACAAAAGAGCAGCTGAAGGGAGTTCTGGGTGCTGGAACTGTTCTGTATATTGAATGTGGTAGTGGCACAGCTCTATGCATTTGTCAAAACAGTTGTACAAAGAGGGAAACAAATACATCATTTCTCAGTCATCAGATTGGCAAACCTTTAAAAATCTGACAATGCCGATCTGACAATTCCCAGGGCAAGGATGACTCAGACACTGTTGGCGAGAATGGAAATTGTTAAAACTTCAGAGGATGATTTGGCTGCAGCTCGTCAAGTTGCAGATGCACATCAGCCTCTGGACCAGCAATCCACTCACAGGCAGGCGTCCATTCTAGGGAATCCACGTGTGCTCGAGGAGACACACACAAGTATAGCTATTAAACATGGTATGGGAATGAATTAATTGTGGTTAGTAGTTATTTAAAAAAGAAAGCAAAAAATGCATATGGGAAAGAATCAACCCTGCTGGCTACATATATGATCTGGGAAGGTAACTCACTGGTTTGTCTACTTAATAGTACATAGCACAGACAGCACTGTACTAGGAATCTGGAGACAAGCATCTGAGCATATAGTTCCAACTCTGCCACTAAGTAGCAGTCAGACTACGGATGACTTAACTTGAGAAACCTCACTTTTCATTTACTGGAAAATGAAGAGGTTAGGCTCTACAACCACTAAAATTATTTCCAACTCCACAAATCTATGCTTCAATAAGTCAACAATCAAAAATTATATTCCAAAGTACCTATGTTCAGAAACTGTTTTCCCCAGACACCCTGAAATTAGAAACTATCAGGGAAATAGGATATCTTAAAATATTGATACATAGGGCTGGCCCCGTGGCTTAGCGGTTAAGTGCGCGCACTCTGCTGCTGGCGGCCTGGGTTCGGATCCCGGGCACGCACTGACGCACCGCTTCTCTGGCCATACTGAGGCCGTGTCCCACATACAGCAAATAGAAGGATGTGCAGCTATGACATACAACTACCTACTGGGGCTTTGGGGGAAAAAATAAATAAATAAAATTATTAAAAAAAATATTGATACATAAAATGGCCCAAATTTCTTGGTACGTCTATGACAAGCTGTTTAATCAAGATGGTAACCCAGAAAGAGCGTATAAACAGTGAAACCTACCATATTGACTTGGGTCACCCTCAGGAAAAACATATGTCCTCTCCCACTTTAACATTCCAAAACAAATTCACCATACTAGTGAGTCCGTCTTGTCAAGTTCAGGTCTGTCTAGCCAGAAGTCATTCATGTATATGGTAAGATTTACTTCATTTTTTAACAAAGATAAAAAGATAAATGGCCTTTTGTATTTTTGCCTGTTTCATCTATAAAGATCTTACATTACAATTTAATAGCTTCAGACTGCTACAGTAATTTAAAGAGCATTTTGAAACTTGTAATATGCCATGTCCAACAGAATCTAGTAAAAAAATCAGTAGTTCACAATCCAACAATGCTTATTTAGATTCATTACCAACAATCCTTACACTTCAAAGACACCAATAACCAACATGTCATTTGTTCCTCCTGCAGAATTTCATAGGTTGTTAAATTCTGGTATCATCCAAAAGTATAATTAGGATGCTATCAATAAAATGTATTTTTTATCAGAAATATTAAAACTAATGATTAAACTATTAAACTAAATGATTAACTAAATATTAAAACTAATGGCAACTAACGATCTGTTGTCTTTCCCTATGGTTTATCTTTTCTAGAATATCATATAAATGAAATCCTACGGTATTTGGCCTTTTAACCTTTCACCCTCTCAGTTGTGGGAGGTCAAGATTTGGCCACCCTGAAATCCATCTCTTTACCTTGGTTGTTTTCTCTAGGGACATTTGACCTCCCCCACTAACTAAAGAATTTGACATAGTAACTCCTTCCTGGAACAGATCTATCATGATGGCTGTAAAGATAATGTAGGATAAATGTTACAATAGGAAAGGCACCAACAAGCCCATCTTATCCGAAGTTCTGTCTCTCTGGCCACCTTCTCTGGATGGCCCTGCGAGAAGTTGCCAGACAATCATTTACATTTATAAGGAAAATCTCCATTTGTAAAGGTATCTCCCTCTCTGTTTTGGGAAGAGGGGGGAATGGCCTCATTTCTAGAGGCTTATCAATGTGAAACGTGAGGCCTTAAATCTGCATAATAACCTTACTCTTGTTTACTGTGCTTTAGTGGTGATCTCCTGTAACTGACTCCCCCCATCCCCAACACCCTCCTTTGTCTTTGGCTGAACATGGTACTTAAGACAAGAATTTCTACTATTGTGTTGAGAAACGCAGTGTCCCTGCTTTCTCACATGTATACATGTTATTAAACTTGGTATTATTTTCTCCTGCTAACCTGTCTTGTTAATTATTTGGCCAGCCATAAGAACCTTAAAGAAAAGGGCAGAGGGAGATTCCACCTCTTCCCCCGACACAATCAAATCAAAATTTGAAAATTCTTGCTCTACGAGCTTTCCAAATCTAAATTCTTACAATTCTAAATGAGTATGGAGACAAAACACACACTACATACTACTTCTAAAAACCTCCTCCTTATCCGATTTTAATTTTAGCACCAACTGCCAAGAAAAACCTTTCCACTGAAACCAAAATTCCGTACACATTATGTCAATCATCAATTGATCAGTCATCAGTCTATGTTAACAGAAGGTGAGTTATTATTAGGAAGCTACATAATTTGCACCAAAGACTGTTTAAAGCTCCTTTCATTAAATGCAGTTTACAACAATTCACAGGCTTCAAAGTTCCCCTTGCAAATATAGAGTCAATTATCAGAAACCATTAATGGGATTAGGCTTTTCTCTGAAGGTGGTCCCAAGGAAGTAGGAACGCTTATTTGTTTCAAGAACGCAATGAGGAGCCCAATAGCCTGCGCGGAGTCAGGCAGAGGAGCGCTGACCACAGTCCATCTTCTGAAGGAAAGTGTTCACCCGGGGATGTAGAGACCTGGCCTAGACGGGCCCCGGGGGCACGAACTCAAGGGCTCGAGCAGAGGGCAGGCGACTCCCTGCCGCCCCCTGCACCTCCGCTGGGTGGACAGGAGGCCCCGCCAGGGTGGGGCACCGCCAAAGCACAGGGACCCGCCGGCCAGGCGGCACTCCTCTGCTCCTCAAAGGGACAGAGTTGGGCTCCCCCGCCTGGGGCAGCCCGCCAGCAGCCCCGGCCCCCGGCCCCCGACCCCCGACCCCATCCGCCGAACCCCCCCCCCCACGCTCCCGCCATGTGCGGCGGAGATCTCCACACCGAGCCCGCCGCCCGCCGCCCACCACCTACCTCAGCGCCGCCTCCTGCCCAGCGCTCCTCCACACTGCAGAAAGGAGAGCTCCCCTGTGCTGAAAATCATGGAGGAAGGATCCAGAAATCGCCAATCCCCCTACACAAACCTCCGAGACAGCCACCTGCGCACCTGGGGCCCCAACTCCAGTGCATACGCCCCGGGGCTCTCCAGCTTGCCAACCCCTCTGCAGCTTTGAGAGCCAGTCCTGCGCATGCGCTGGCCTCCAAGAACAATGGGAGCCGCTGGGGGGCACTGGGAGGGGGATGGGGATGCGGGGACCAATGTGTACCTGAGAGGGAGAGCGGGAGCTGGCTGGCTCTCTGCAGTCCTTGACTCTGCTCTCCCTGGATGACCATCAGTTCCTGGAGAAGACCTGCCTTCCCTTGAGGCGGCTCCTCCTGTCCTGAGAAGCACGTTACATGATCTAACATTTGTTTAAAAAAGAACAATGACATCCTTAACACCTGATGTGTCGTGTCCCCAGAAGAATTCTCTGCTTCCCCAGAAGACTAGACAGTGAGAAGCTGGGACTGAGTTCTGACCTAGGAAGGAAGGACGCTGAGGGCACAGCTGTCTCCCCTCTGCCGGCTCCTTCCTCTGATCTGGGGCCGTGATGGGGCCACAGCGTCGGGGACTCGTGCAGGTGACAATGCTCACATGTTTGCCCACCATATTACATTTCTTATGGTTGAGTGGTTAAAATGGGAGGCTAGCTGTCAGTTTTTCTGACGATTTCACTTGCAGAAATGTCTTTGGACAAAGAAGTTTGTTTTCTTAATTTTTGATTTTTATAATCAATAACAATAGTTAAAATACTTAGTTTCTTAATCTCATTGGCATGCTAAAACAAACAAGTCACTTGGTTTTCACCAAATTGGCCACATTTTCATTAAAACTTTGGAAGTATTGCTGTTTGAGGTAAAGAAAGCATTTGGGAAGAACAATTACCCTTGGATAATATCTTCCCAGATAAATGTACAAACACACAGTTATGAGCCGTTCTGAGGGGCCTGGCAAATCCAGTTTGAGTTCTACAATGGATCATCTGAAGTAAGGTTAAATTAGTAATTTTCTGAGGAGTTTGCAAGTAAATATTCACTTCGCCTTCATCAAATAGGTCTGGTGATTTAAATGAAGGTTGAGCTTAATGATAAAAGTTTTCAAGAGACTGAGAAATATTAAGTAAATGTACTTAAAACAAAAAGGTGCAAATCAAAGTAAAGCCTGCCATTATCCTCTTTAAAACAGAGTCACAGTAGCACTATTTTCAAGGTATGAGAAGGAATAGAAATGCTTTATAAAGTCAATTCTTCACTTCTAAAGGACCTAACGTGACGTTCTAGAAGTGTCCATAGTCTTTCACTCATCTAGATTAAAATTGCTCAATTTATATTTTAAAGAGTAATGTATCTGAGGGCAAAATATTCAAGGTCAGTGTTTAATTGTTTTTCATTGTTGCAAAGTACATGGGTATAAAGTGTGGCTGAAATCCATGGTCTTGGAGAAGAAAAATATATAGAACTTATTTATCACTCTCACAGCATGTCCTGACTTAATCCTACAAATATCCCAAGCATAAAGCCTCAGTGAATTCCATTCTGTTCTTAGATATGACATCTTTCATTTCTAATCAATATTCTCAAATTAGGCTCTAACTAGTAATTATGTTCCTGATGCAAATAGGCAGTAAAAAAGAATCCATGCTTGATTAACTCTGGCTCAAGAGGACTACTTAGAACCAAAATTTTTTTTTTGCTTTGTTTTTCTTTATCGATTTCTTTCTTTCTCCTCAGTGGAGTCGGCAGATAAATGACACAGAAAGCTGAGAGACTGGAGGGCAGGGTCTTGAAGAATGTAGGATTTCCTAAACTGCCAGATCTTTTTTATCTTTAAAATTCTGTGATTTTTGCTGTTTATATAGGTGTTCATTTTTTTCATTATTTCTCATAGTGATCATAATAGTGAGACTAACAAAACTTAACACCTGTGGAACATTTTTCGTCGTAAAAATTTATGTCATTCTGACAACTGTTAATATTTTAAAAAGCCACTAAGAGATAACCTGATGCTCAGAGGATTATTAGGGTGGTGAGATTGTTCTGTACGTAATGGTGGCTACATGTCACTATATGTGTGTCAAAACTCATGTAACTGTACAACACAAAGAGTGACACTTAATCTAGAGACTGTAGTTCATAATGTGGGAGATCAAGATTTGGCCACCTGAAATCTATCTCTTTACCTTGGTTGTTTTCTCTGAGGACATTTGACCTCCCCCACTAACTGCCTAAAGAATTTGACATAGTAACTCCTTCCTGGAACAGATCATCTGTCTGATGGCTGTAATATAATGTATAATAGATGTTACAATAGAAAAGGCACCAACAAGCCCATCTTCTCAGAAGTTCTGTCTCTGGCCACATTCTTTGGATGGCCCAGCAAGGAGTTGCCAGACAGACATTTACATTTATAAGGGAAATCTCCATTTGTAAAGGTATCTCCCTCTCTGTATTTGGGAAGAGGGGGGATGACCTCATTCCTAGAAACTTATCAATGTGAAAAATGAGGTCTTAAATCTGCATAATAACCTTATTCTTGTTTACTGTGCTTTAGTGGTAATCTCCTGTAACTGACTCTCCCCACCCCCAACATCCTCCTTTGTCATTAGCTGAACATGGTATTTAAGACGAGAATTTCTGCTATCGTGTTGAGAAACGCAATGTCCCTGCTTTCTCCCATGTATACATATTATTAAACTTGGTATTATTTTCTCCTGCTAACCTGTCTTGTTAATTATTTGGCCAGCCATAAGAACCTTAAGGAAAAGGGCAGAGGGAGATTCTCTCTCACTTCCCCAACAATAACAACGTTTCAATATTGTTCATTCATTATAACAAACGTATCACACTAATGCAAGGTGTTAATAACAGGGGAGATGGCGCTTGGGAGAGAAGGGAGAGGCAGTACGGTGGGTGTATGGAGCTCTATGTACTGTAGGAGATCAAGATTTGGCCACCCTGAAATATATCTCTTTACCTTGATTGTTTTCTCTGAGGGACATTTGACCTCCCCTACTAACTGCCTAAAGAATTTATACATGGTGGCTCCTTCCTGGAACAGATCTTCTATCATGATGGCTGTAAAGATAATGTAGGATAGAGGTTACAATAGGAAAGGCACCAAGCCTCTTTTATCAAAAACTCTGTGTCTCCTGACCACATTATCTATAGATGACCCTGAAAAGAATTGTTTTCCTGCCCTCTGAAGTCCCCAGCCACTACCCGCCCCCAACACGCTCCTCGCGTTTAGCTGCAATACTTAAGCAAGCAGCTTAGACAGAGTGACGAGTTGCTCATTTCTGAGTTTCTCCCATGTATACATGTTATTAAACTTGGTATTATTTTCTCCTGCTAACCTGTCTTGTTAATTATTTGGCCAGCCATAAGAACCTTAAGGGAAAGGGCAGAGGGAGACTCTCTCCCTCTCCTGACATACTATCTGTTCAATTCTCTGTGAATCTAAAACAGTATTGTTAAGAATAAAGTGTTTAAAGATTTTTTGAAAGGCACCAAAAGGTGAGCTAACACTGTAGGGCATCTATTTTGTGCAGAAGGGCAAGGAAGAAGAAGTTGAAATGATTTAAAAAGTTCACCTTGTGACAGTTTGAATTGTGGTGTGTTTCTGAAGCCTTAGACAAGGGCAGGACATAGAATTTGAGACAGGAATGAAATAAAGGAGAAGGAAGACATCAGCGTGATCAGAGCTGATCAATTAATATTTAGGACAAGTTACTATATTGGATGGATTTGTTTTTATTTTCTTTGCTTTTTAGAAACCTTACACCTTTCTATGAAAGCCACACGTGCACAGTGTCAACAGGTATGTTTCCTACCGAGTGTCAGCTGCTTCTCTCCCTCTGCATCTTCTATTCCTTTCCCCTCCTCTCACTACCTCTGACTGATGGTCGCTGTTTCTATCTCCCCTCCTCACTCTCCCTCTCTCCTTTTTTTTTTTTTTTTTTTCTTCTTTGTGCTTTCTCCTCTAACACATCAGACTAACCATAACCTTCCTGGTCATTGTTTAGTTCCACTGAAAGATGTCAGTGGTTTCCATCAAGAAATGATAGATCAGTGTTCTGGGAAAAATTTCTCTATTTCAGCTACTTCTCCACCCTCAATCTGAAGCAGGAAAATTTCTTGAAAGTTGAACCAATTTTTTATATTTTTTTCTTTTTTGAATCCAAATTTCAGAGCTCCTGGTCATATTGGAAAAATTCCTGAAGAAGGCTACCTGGAGTTGAGCCGATACATCTTCCTATGGCCATAAAAAAGAATTCTTATTTTGGCCATGGGGCCTCAGGAGAAGCCCTCGTGAGAGAGGAATCCACGCTAACCCTATGTTGTACCTAGGACTGTGGTTCTCGAACTCCAGTGTGCATTAGAACTGTGTGGAGGTCCCCTACAACACAGAATGCTGAGCCCATCCAAGAATTTGTGATCCAGTAGGATGGCGGACCCAAGAATTTACGTCTCTGATCATTTCCCAGGTGATGCTGCTGACCAGCTGCACATTGAGAACCACCGGCTTAGAAACCTTAGGTTTCAAAGGATGCTTTGTTTGAGCAGACAGCCAAAACTATCAAAATCTTAATCAAGATTCACCAACAACTTCAATGTGTTGGCATTTGGATCTAGAGGCTCCTGAATTTTTAGAGACTAAAGCAAAGATTACTCTGAGTTCAAGTTTTGTGACTCTCCTAAGTGTTGCCCAATTCCTTTGCTTGCTTCCGTCAACCCCTACCTGGCTAGGAAAGAATATTAAAAACAAAGCCAGCTTTGATTATTTAATCTTCAGTCAATTCAGACATTTTTGAGGAAGATTTTTTTGACAGAATAGCCCACTTTCTTTTATCTACACTATTGGAAATGAATTATTAGTGATAACAATGGTTATTTACTGAGGACCTAATATGTCTCAAGCCCTTTACAGACTTTTATTGCTCTGCTTCTCAGAACCCTACGGCATCCCAGGTGTGTTTACTGTTTCTCCACCACTCCTCTAATGAACCCCCCAGACCACACTTATATTTGACTTCACCATGCCTTCTCTCATTTAATTTAGCAGTAGATTAAAATTACAGAAGAAACTTGAAGGGGTCGTGAACCCCAGCAGGAGAAGGTCTAAAGTCTATCCAGGACAAATGGCTTAATGTTTGTTTCTGAGAAGTTTCCAAGGACAAAAACTCCACAACCTCCAGTGATTTATTAACATTATTAATATTTTAAAAATAAATTTTAGCCTGATTTATTTCTTTAGTATTTTTCTATTTCATTGATTCTTATCTTTATTATTGTTTCCTATCTGTATTTTTTCCAGTGTTATTCTCTTTTAATTCTTGAGACAGAAGCTGAGATTGTGGATTTCCTGTCTTTCTTCCATACTCATACATTCATTTAAGGCTACACACAGGTGTAGCTGGTATTTCTTGTCTTCCCTAGTGTATTTCTAAACTCTGTGCTGCAAGCCATGTCTGCCCCATAGTGTCTCCAGCCCATGAGCCTGCAACCATGCCAGCATTTGTGTGTCTCTATCCCTCTACCTGAAGCTCATATCTTGTGTCGAGTGTCACCATCTCATATGACTGCAGCCCATGTCTGCCCTTTTGTGTTGTCAAGATTTTCTCTCCCCTCTGTCCATATCACCTCTCAAAAGTCTCCATTCCTTGTTCCTGTAGCCCTTGCCAACCCATATGAGTCTCCCTCCCCTCTCTCTAAAACCCATGTCAGACAACTAATGTAATTCTCTCATGTACCTGCAGCGCATACATTTCCTCGAGTGTCTCTATCTCCTGTGCCCACATTTTATACCAGACCTCACATGTCTCTCTCACTCCATGTGTCTGCATCCCTTTCCATCCCTGAGTGTGCCTGTCCGCTGTGCTTCAGCCCATGCCAGCTCGTGTTTGTCTACATTCTCTGTGCCTCCAGCCTATCTAGACAACCAGTGTTTTCATTTACTGTTCCTCTAGCCCCTGTCTGAACTCTTGTGTTTCCTTACCCTGTGCCTGTAGCCCATGTGTGCCTCAAGTGTCTTCACTCAGTGTCCCATGCTTGGGTGTCATTCACTTGTTAAAGGACATATTGGTTCCTTCTAGGTTTTGGCCACTGTGAATAAAGCTGCTTTTTAGATGTTCTTAGGGGTCTGTGTGTGGATGTATATTTTCACAGTAGTTGGAGAAATACACTGGTGCACAATTGGTGCACCATATAGTGACACTATATTTCGCTTCACAAGAATTAGCAAGATGTCTTCTTAAGAGGTTGTACTGTGTGTGTTCCCATCAGCAGTGAATGAGATTTCCTATTGTCCTACATCCTCACCAGTAATTAGTATTGTCAGTTTTTGGGTTTTAGCTATTCTACTAGAAGAGTAGAGTATCTCATTGGTGTTTTAATTTGCTTTTTCTTAATGCACAATGCATTTTATTTTCCAATAATTTCTTGTTGTTGAGCAATTTATATTTGCTTATTTCCCATGTATATATATATTTTTGGTAACTTGTCTATTCATATTTTGGTCTATTTATTTTAATTTGGGGAGTTTGTTTTCTTGTTGCAGTATTTGATTGGTTCTTTGAATATTTTGCATGCAGGTCTTTCTGCAGATATGTGTTTTACAAATGTATTATCCTAGTCAGGAGTTTGTATTTCCACTCTGTGAATGCCGTCTTTCCCAGATTGGATGGTTTAAACTTAACCAAGTCCACATGATCAATTATTTTCTTCATGGATGGTGCTTTTTGTCTTGTATATGAAAACTAATCATCAAACTATAAATCATGAAGATTTTCTCCTGTTTCCCAGAATGATTTTTACAGTTTTGCATTTTATTTTAAGTTGATGAGTGATTTTGAGTAAATTTATGTCTCAGGTGCAAAGTTGGTGTCTTTGTTCATTTATTTCCATAGGGTTATCCTTTTGTATCATCACCATGGTTGATGATGACTAGAGACTAAAAGACTAAAGACCTAAAAGACTATTATTTTTTATGTTGGAGTGCATTTATTGTCTTGACCAAGATCAAGTTGTCTGTATTTGCAGAGGTCTATGTGTGGACTTTCCATGATTTTTCATTTACCTCTGTGTCTATTCATTTTATTTTTTTATTTTTTATTTATTTTTTAATTTTTATTTATTTATTTTTCCCCCAAAGTCCCAGTAGATAGTTGTATGTCACAGCTGCACATCCTTCCAGTTGCTGCACGTGGGACGCGGCCCCAGCATGGCCGGAAAAGCAGTGCGTCGTGGCGAGCCCGGGATCCGAACCCTGGCCACCTGCAGCGGAGCGCGCACACCCAACTGCCAAGCCATGGGGCCGGCCCTATTTTTAAAATATCACGATTCAGATCCCGGGCGTGCACCGAAGCACAGATTCTCCGGCCATGCTGAGGCAGCATCCCACATACAGCAAATAGAAGGATGTGCAGCTATGACATTCAACTATCTACTGGTTCTTTGGGGGAAAAAAATAAATAAATAAAATTATAAAAAAAAAATCACGGTCTCTTGATTATTGTAGTATTGTAAAATATCGCAGTCTCTTGACTTTGTAATTAATCTTGAAATTGAGAAGTGTGAGTTAATCAATTTGTTCTTCATCAGGATTGTCTAGACCACTCAAGGTTTCAAATGAGTTCTTCAATATCTACAAAATAGCTTGGTGAGATTTTTATTGGAATTGCACAGGATCTTTAGATCAATTTAAGAAGAATTGACATCTTAATAATATTGTGACTTTTGATCATGAGCAAGGAATATATCTCAATTGATTTATTTTTTCCTTTATTGCTTTTAAGAGTGTCTCATATTTTTTTCCACAGATATCTGTAAATATTTTATTGGATTTACACTTGAGGATTTCTTTGTGTATGTGTGTGTATTGTTAACGGTATTGTTTCATATTCCAATTATTTGTTGGTATATAGAAAATCAACTGAATTTTGTATACTGAATTTGAACCTCTCTTCATGATATCTCTATAAATTCCCATCTGGGCACAGAACAGGGGCCTCCGTTTCTGTTTGAACATCCCAAATCATGGCATTGAATAATCTGAATACTGAATTTCAGCCATTCACCAGAACTGCCAAGGCACACAGCCACCACTAATACTGCAGTTACAAGACTTTTCCAAGAGACATGCCCTCGGATTCATTAAAGAACGCCTGTTTTCCACTCGGCCTGGCAGTGGCAGTTTGGCAAGAAGACTGCAGAGCCCTTACAGGCTTGTTCCTAGAGCTGAGCCAAACTCTCCGTCTTCCATTGTTGAAACTGAGTCTGTGCAGAACCTACCTCAGCTCTAGGAATTAAGGCTCTCTGACACATAACTTCCCAGACACACTGCAGTTGCTAACCTTTTCTGAGAGTCATTCCCTCAGATTCACTAAAGAAAGCCAGTTCTCAACTCGGCCTGCCAGTGGCAGTTTGGCAAGAAACTGCAGAGCCCTTAGAGACTTGTCCCTAGAGCTGAGTCAAACTATCTCTGTCTTCCATTTCTGGATCTGAAACTGTGCAGAACCTCCCTCAGCTCTAGGAATTAAGACTGTCTCACACATAAATTCCAAGACACACTGCAATTAAAAGCCTTTTCTGAGAGGCATTCGCTTGGATTCACTAAAGAAAACTGGTACTTGACTCAGCCTGCCAGTGGCAGTTTGGTGAGAAACTGCAGAGCCGGATTGTATGTATAACTGAGATCAAATGGTATTTGTCTTTCTC